>NC_048299.1:76687138-76989116 GCF_013100865.1 Trachemys scripta elegans
GGGGGGCAGCCAAAATGTTTTTTGCTTGGGGCGGCAAAAAACCTAGAGCCGGCCCTGACCCTAGCCCATGACTAGGGCCCCTGGGCACTACATGAATACAAATAATCATCATCATCATGCCCTCTCCTAGGCTGAGACCAATGACACTCAGCAGTAGCTTGGTTTCCCCCCCTCTACTCCATGCAGAAATCTGCCTTTTCAAACAATAAGCAAGGATGCTTCCTAACCTCAAATGTTGTTTACCACTGTGAGCACATGGCTTTACTGTCAGCTAGAAAAATCATACTGTACTTTAAGAAGGAAAGACTAAATGTGAACATTACATGATTTAAGCTGCCATCCTAAACATCCTGTATTCATTTGGCTGGCAGTCTGGAAAATGCCAAGGTTCTAAAGGTTATTAAAAATCTATGGTGGATTACAATGTAAATGGGAAAGTTTGCAGTCACAATAACAGGTTCAATTCTAAAGAGGCGGAAATTGAGGACATGATTAAAAAATAAAAAAACAAATCACACACAAAAGACCTGACTGACCCTTTGTGCTATTAACAAAAGAACCACCTTTCTCACCCCCTCCCTGCAAGGAGGAAAAAAAAAACTCACAGCAAAAGAAAAATGAAAGGGAAAGAGAAATTAAGTTATTGGGCTTTGCCAGCGATATAATACAGAACCATTTTTTAGTCTAGAAAGAGGCATTGCTTTTTACCTAAATTGACTGTCTTCTTATAGTTCTTTAGAGTATTGTACTCAGAACGGATGTTTAATACATCTGTGATCAGCACTGAAAGTAAATGTGTGTGAGACAAATAGCTCTAAATCTCTTCATAAATAGTAGATTATTCCACAGCTGCTACTATATATCCTGAAAGCGTGTCCTCATTGCTATGAAATATTGGTAGCTATCATTCCTTCCCAGCACGCAGTTTCTCCAAAACAGAAATTAAAAGGAACATTTTCAGACAGCGCAGGCCCAATATTTCAGCTTTTTAAAAATAATTAAAAATATAATTCAAAGTTTTTAAGATGAAAGGATATCTTGTGCTGTTGGACCTGGAGTTGGACTCAGACCTCAATTCCAGTTCCTGGCTCTGCCACATACTCTGTGTGGCCTTGGGCAACTTACTGAACCGCTCTGTGCCTCAGTTTCCCCATCAGTAAAAAATAGGGATAATAGCACTGCTCTACTTCACAGGGGTTCTGTCAGGGTAATTATGTTAATGTTTGAGTCATTCAAATACACTGGTGCCCCAGGCCACAGACATGCCTATGTAAGCAGAGTCTGAATGAGCTCTCCTCTGACATCTAGTGATGAACTGGGGGAAAGACTTCAGGACCAAACCATATTTGCATAAACATATCTACTCTGCTTATGTGTTCAGCAGATGGAGATGCTTTGCCAAAGTGATCAATTTTGGCTGGTGTTGGGTTACAATTCACTTAAGCATTGAGTGCTGGGGTAATGAAATGTTATCGTTATTGTATGAGTAAAGGGCAGCAGAATTGTACTTCGCCTGCCTTGATTTAAGGGGTCACCGTAAACCAAACCCCACTTGGTAAGCAGGGGGTAGAGATGCCAAATCCCAGTGAAAGTGAGAGGGTGGCATGGGTCCTGCTTAAAAAGAGTCGTAGACACCATTTGACTTTCCCTTCTTCAGTATTTAAAGACAGGGCTGATTGGACTCAATTGAGAGTTCTGGTTTCTGTTCAGTGATTACTAGAGCTGAAATCGCTGATGAGCAAATCTATGGGCTAAGCCTTAGAACAGGTGCAGGAGCAGTGTTGAAGTGAAAGACAACAAAGAGACAGCACTTGCAGTGAGGTACCCCACTACCCAGTGAAATCACTAAGCACTGGGCTAAGTGGTAGAAATCCAGAACACAACGTGGCGGACAGGGCAGTGAGTGGCAAGCAGCAGCAGTGACAGCAGCACAGCTGACTGGTGGCAGAGATAAACCGTGCCAGAGGTGGCAGTGAGCAGAAAGTGGTAGCAGAGAAAACAGCAGCAGCAGTGAGCCAGTTCCAGAGGTGGCAGTGGCAGCAGCAGAAAAGTTGCTCAATGGCCTGCCTACCCCCTGACTTTCAGGGATGGGAGGTGAACCCATGTGAACGCACCTCTGAACTCTGAGTCTTCGCTGACCAAGGGACAACCAAGGGGTGCAAAGGATGGAAAGGGGGAGTGGTGTGTTATAAGGACATTCATTGGACTTTCACACCACAAGGTGGGAAACCGAGGCAAAGGACACCGCCCAGCATCCTATGAAATGGGTGTTTGCTTAGTCACCTGCTTTGAGTCACGGTTGTGGTGTTTCCCCGAATTAATGCTGGGTTCCTGTTCCTTTTTAATAAAGGTTTTCTTTTGTTATACACCAGACTCAGTGCTTGCAAGTGAGGAGGTATTGCCTTTTAGAGGTGCCTGGGGTGGTGCTTAAATCTTCCCAGATTACTGGGTCGGGGCTCGAGCTGGTTCTGTTTTGTACAGTGAAGAGGAACCCGGAGACAGGGGCGGCTCCAGGCACCAGCTTACCAAGCAGGTGCTTGGGGTGGCCACTTCGGAGAGGGGCGGCACATCCAGCTGTTCGGCGGCAATTCGGCGGACGGTCCCTCACTCCCGCTCGGAGCGAAGGACCTCCCGCCGAATTGCCGCCGCAGATCACGATCGCGGCTTTTTTGTTTTTGTTTTGTTTGGCTGCTTGGGGCAAAAACCCGGGAGCCGGCCCTGCCCAGAGATATTGAACCCAGGCCTTGTTGCTGCCAGCACCACCTGGCAGAAGGGTTATAACTCTAGAGACAGGAGCAACACCTACAGGTTGTTTGTGACAAATAAAAGTTGGTGGGATTCTGACAAAGGAGATTCCTCCCTTTCAACCTTCCTCACTTTTCTTTCTGCTTCAACCCTTCAAATGCCTCTTTACTTCCTTAGGGCTAAACCCTGCCTCTAGCATGCAGCCCACATAAATAGGCCGTGGAGGGTGTAGGAGTCCTGCAGGAGCCAAACTACTCCGCTGGACCCACTCTGCAACAACTCCACAGCCTCAGAGCCTCCCCCACCCTGGGACATGTTGGTGCTTCTCTTGCTGCTCATTCCTGTCTAGAGAAATAGCAGCAGAGGAAAACGGAGAAGATTCTCATTGGTTTCACTGATGCCAAATAGCGACTGGTGCAAATGCTTGGAGTTTTGTATTGTTCAGCCGCAGGGTGGGGTGCTAGACCACAAAGTCTCTCTCCACCACTTCACTCCCTGGCCATCCCCCACAGAGCACTTCCAGCAGCAGTGAACGACTCTTGGCCATTTTCGCATCTGCTTCCCAGAACTATGGGAGAGCAAGGAAACCGAAATGCATCTTCTCACTTTCCCTCAGCTGTTGCTTCTGAAAAGGTACAAGCAGCAACAGAGGCTTCAAGGCCAACTGCCACAAAGAGGATGGGAACAGACCAATAAATACACCAAGGTGATGGGCATGTAAACTAAGAGAGGAGAAGCTTCCCCCTTTTCTAGAAGTCAGGTGGGGATGGGGAAAGGGAAGAGAGTGTCTCGACCCCAGCAGAAGTCAGGGCCAGAGAAGTTAATTCCCTACAGCAGCCAGGCAAAGGATGGAGAGCTTCCTCCTCCCAACAGCTATGAGCCAAGGAGCAGGGAGAGACTCTAGTTTAATCAAGACACCATAACAAGTGGAAATCTCTATCAGGACTCAAGGACAGCAGCCCCCTAACAGCTGAAGGCAGGTGTCACTTGGATTCTCCCCAGATGCTGCCCTTAGGCCTTGATGAAGAGGGTATTTTCCCTTGCATCCCACTGAGGCCCCACTTTTCTCTAATATTTTCAATCAGCATCCAGCTAAAGGTTTAGTCCTCTGGCTAGTACGTGTCTTGTAAATGCTTCAAGTCTCGCCCTGCCATCTTTGTGCAATGCCATGTCTCTGAGTGGGCATCACGGATTCACCCTTGGAGCCTCTATTGCCCAAGCTAAAAGACTCAGGGCAAGTCTACATTTAAAATGCTGCCTGGGTGCAGCTGCCCCGCTGTAACACTACTACACCAACTGGAGGGCTTCTCCTGTCGGTGTAGTTAATCCACCTCCGCGAGAGGCAGTAGCTATGTTGGCAGGAGAAGCCCTCCCATCGACATATGCTGTCTACACCAGAAGTTAGGTCAGTATAACTGCGTCACTCAGTGATGTGGAAAATTCACACCCCTGAGCAACATAGTTATACAAATGTACGTTTATAGTGTAGACCTGGCCTCAGCTCGGTCAGCCACAGCTGTAGCAGGCTCAACCACCTTTACAGGTAACCCAGCCACACTAGAGTGAGACAGTGTGCCATACCAAGTGGGCATGGCTTAGTTACATTTCCAACCCAAACACAACAGCAGTTTCCTAATGCATACAAGACAAAGAGTGAGCTTGATTCAGACCGGATCAATGAAATATAAGAAAACAAAAAAAATAATGAGAGACTTGAAAATTCTTTCAGTCTTAATCTAGAATACCATCAGTAACACAGGTAAAGGAAAAAATAAAACTGTTCCATTTTTTAAAATTATTAGCAGCAAGAGTTTTGCAGAATGAGCCATTTAACGAATGCTAGAAATCAGATCCTTATCTCTCTTCATGAAAAGCAATAGGAATATAAAAAAAGCAGTTACTGATCTTTATAAACAAAATAAATCTACTTAAAAAGGACACAAACTTTGAGTTTTGAAATGTTTCTAACCTTAATTTCCTAACGCTCTCTTCATATTTTTTATTTTCACACCTAACAAGAAATAAATGGCATAGTACAACTCGCATTATCACCTGAAACTACGTCATATAGAATAGCTTTCTATTCATCTAATTCCTTTCCTGTCCTTGTTCATGGTTTGTGTACAATGTACCAGTCTTGGCAGAATTATTATGGCATATGTCAGATCTTGCACCCCTTCAGCACCCAAAATATGCATGAACTTCAGCAGGAGTTTTCAATGCACAAGGAATACAGAATCAGACCCTAAATGTGATGCCATAGACTTTCAAACTTTAAGGCCAGAAGGGGCCATCATGATCATCTAGTCTGACCTCCTGCACATCACTGGCCACAGAATCTCATCCACCCACTCCTGTAATAGACCCATAACTTCTGGCTGAGTAACTGAAGTCCTCAATTCCTGATTTAAATACTTCAAGTTATAGAGAATTCACCATTTACTCTAGTTCAAACCTGAAAGTGACCCATCCCCCATGATGCAGAGGAAGCCAAAAAAACCTCCAGGGTCTCTGCCAAATCTGACCTGGGAGAAAATTCCTTCTCAACCCCAAATATGGTGATCAGCTAGATGCTGAGTATGTGGACGAGACCCACAGCCAGACACCTGGAAAAGAATACCTCTTTCAGAGAAACAAGTTGAAACCAATAGAGACTATGCGCTGTATAGTTCAGCAGGTGTAAACTGGTTTAACTCCAGTGACTTCAATCTAGTGCTAAATAGGAAACCACAGTAACAAACGTACATACTAAACTCAGTCCACATATGAAACTAGAGAGATATATACAGAGTATAAGATAGCATTATTTCTGTAGCACTTACCATCGGCAAAGTGCTCTACGTACATTCCATTAGCTACTCGATCCTCACACTTTGAAGTGAGATGAAATTATCAGGAGCCTCTTACAAATAAGGAAACAGAGGCAAAGAGATTTGCCCAAGGCATTCAGAGAGTCAATGTCAATGCCAGGTTAAGGATTATGGAGTTGTAGGCTCCTAGAGTGAAATCTGGATCCCAGTAAAGTCTATGGAAGTTTTGCCATTGACTTAAATGAGGCCAGGATTTTAACCCTAGTCTTAATCTTTCCTTTATACTAGTGGCTTTCAACCTTTTTCATACCATGAACCCATATTAGAACAGAAAAATGTTCTGAACCTCCCAGCCAACTACCCATTAAGAAAGGGAAGGGAGTTCATTAATTAATGAACATAAAGCACTTGGAAGTCAATGGGACTGTTCAGGTGCTTAGAGTCATGCACGTGACTGTGTTTTGCTGGATCAGTGCCTAAGGGTATGTCTACACTACAAAATTAGGTCGATTTAATAGAAGTCAATTTTTTAGAAATTGATTAGATACAGTCGATTGTGTGTGTCCCCACTAAGCACATTAAGTCAGTGGTGTGCGTCCACAGTACCAAGGCTAGCGTCGACTTTCAGAGCGTTGCACTGTGGTAGCTATCCCACAGTTCCCGCCGCCCATTGGAATTCTGGGTTGAACTCCCAATGCCCGATGGGGCAAAAAACATTGTTGTGGGTGGTTCTGGGTACATGTCGTCAGGCCCCCCTCCCTCCCTCCGTGAAAGCAACGGCAAAAAATTGTTTCTCGCCTTTTTTCCTGGGTTACCCGTGCAGACGACATACCATGGCAAGCATGGAGCCCGCTCAGCTGACTATCACCGTATGTCTCCTGGGCGCTGCTAGCAGACGTGGTACTGCAGTGCTACACAGCAGCATCCCCTTGCCTTGCCTTGCGGATGGTACAATATGACATCATCGTCCTGTGGGTGCTCCTGGCCGACTTCGGTTAGATTGGTCGGGGGCGCCTGGGCAGACATGGGTGTTCCTGACCAGCCTCGGTGAGGTCGGTCGGGGGCACCTGGACAAAAATGGGAATGACTCCAGGTCATTCTCTTCTTTAAGTTTCGTCTAATGGAGTATTCAGTCCTCCCTGGAATATCATGCCAGCTGGAGGCTTCTGCCTCAGGCTGCTCTCCCAGTTGGCAGCACCACACGGTCACACCTACCCCAGCCTACCCCTTGCTCCCATGGCTCATGAAGCCGGGACAGTAGTAAGGAGCAGTTCAACTATAAGCTGAGTAAGTACATAATGGTGGTAGAATGTGCCTTTGGACGTTTAAAAGCTCACTGGCGCAGTTTACTGACTCGATTAGACCTCAGCGAAACCAATATTCCCATCGTTATTACTGCTTGCTGTGTGCTCCACAATATCTGTGAGAGTAAGGGGGAGACATTTATGGCGGGGTGGGAGGTTGAAGCAAATTGCCTGGCTGCTGATTACGTGCAGCCAGACACCACGGCGGTTAGAAGAGCACAGCAGGGCGCGCTGTGCATCAGAGAAGCTTTGAAAACCAGTTTCATCACTGGCCAGGCTACAGTGTGAAAGTTCTTTTTGTTTCTCCTTGATGAAAACCCGCCCCCTTGGTTCACTCTACTTCCCTGTAAGCCAACCGCCCTCCCCTCCCCCCTTTGATCTCTGCTTGCAGAGGCAATAAAGTCATTGTTGTTTCAAATTCATGCATTCTTTATTAATTCATCACACAAATGGGTGGATAACTGCCAAGGTAGCCCGGGAGGGATGGGGAGGAGGGAAGCACAGGGGTGGGGTAGTTGTAGGGGCACCCCCTAGAATGGCATGCAGCTCATCATAGAAGCAGCATGTCTGGGGCTCTGACTCGGAGCGGCCGTTTGCTTCTCTGGTTCTTTGGTAGGCTTCATGCAGCACTGCTGCGGGTCCCTGTTATAACCGCTGTCCTTCATGCCCTTGGAGATTTTTTCAAATATTCTGGCATTTTGTCTTTTGGAACAGAGTTCAGATAGCACAGATTCGTCTCCCCATACAGTGATGGGATGCAGTACCTCCCGTTTGGTCCATGCTGGAGCGCTTTTGCGATTCTGGGACTCCATGGTCACCTGTGCTGATGAGCTCTGCATGGTCACCTGTGCTGATCAGCTCGCCACGCTGGCCAAACAGGAAATGAAATTCAAAAGTTTGCAGAACTTTTCCTGTCTACTGGCCAATGCATCTGAGTTGAGAGCGCTGTCCAGAGCAGTCACAATGGAGCACTCTGGGATAGCTCCCGGAGGCCAATACCATCTAATTGCGTCTACACTACCTCAAATTCGACCCAGCAGGGTCGATTTCAGCACTAATCCCCTCGTCGGGGAGGAGTACAGAAGTCGATTTTAAGAGCCCTTTAAGTCGACAAAAATGGCTTCGTCGTGTCGATGTGTGCAGGGTTAAATCGATCTAACACTGCTAAATTTGACCTAAACTCGTAGTGTAGACCAGGGCTATGACTTTCCTGCAAAATATAACTAGGGGGAAGGAAATTATCTACATGCTGTTTAGTAACAAGCAACAACGTGTGGAGTAGATGATGTGAACACTGAGCATAAGGTAATGTACTCAGCAGGATACTCTTGCACCACACCAAATCTTAATACGCCACAGACTGCACGTCAGCTAGAGCTGCCTTAGACAGCCCTAACTGATGCTTAGCATCAACATTCCTCCATCTGGAAGTGCCCCGAGGAGCACAGAGACCAACCGTTACCAGTGGGTGGGTGTTCCTCTCTCACTGCAAGGGTCTCAACTGCATGTGCTGTACACTTGCATATGCCCTTTCACCCTTTTGCATTAGAGGGCATTTATCATGTGTAGGCAGCTATGTAGCTGGCACACCAAGATACCTGCAGCTTGTGGCTCTCAGCAAAGGATTTTGTTGTGAGAAACAAAGTGAGTGTAACTAACTGCCCTGCATGCCGATCACAGCAATACCTTTTACATCTCCTTTTCACAGAGGTCAGCTCCTATATTTTAACCCATATATGGCAGCATAAGGTCTTAAGAAGGGTGTGACTTGACCCTTAACTTAGCAAAAAGCCTTTAGGTGTACACTAACTTTGCCTCCAAACAGAGGCATGTGATCTAACGTCCACCTTATTTGTTCTCACTGAAATCTGATCTGGTTATCATGATGAGTACAGATATATTTGCCCACTTACAGTAATTATATCTGCTTTAAAAACCTATTATAGTTCTTCATTACCAGCTCACACAATAATCAGCTTACAGCCATTTAATTTCTAGTCTAACTTATACCATCACTGAGCCAAGAAAACCATGATCGATAAAAGGATTCTTTTAAACTCAACTTTCCTGGCAACAGCTTCTGGGACAATTTTAGGGCAACTCTCTCCTTAATTTTCTCACATCTTTCTAAAGCCACTGGACACTGACCCTGCAGCAGATCCTTTGGTTAGTCTGTCAACACACATTGTGACACGCTGTGTTTTAAAGGTGTAGCTCAGATATTTTGTGGTGGAATTAATATGAACCTTTCACTGCACCCATCTTCTTTCCGTCTTGCTTTACCTGCAAGATCAGTGAATGCATTTCCAGCTGATCAAATCCTGAAAATTCTCTCCTAGCTGTTTTACTCAAAACCCCAATCCAAGCACAGAAATAGAACTAGTGCCTTTCACAGAATTAATACCCAGGCCTGATAGTATCATAGCCAGGAGTTAGGAGTGTATAAAACAGCATTAAAGGATTATTCATCTGCTAAATGGGTTATTAAGTACAACTACCTCCACAATAAAGCATTACCAAGGTGTTAAAAGTGCAATGTAATTTCATTCCAACAGATGCTTATTAAATAGACTGTCCAGTAACTGTTTATGCACAATGATGTGTGTTACACCTAAGAAGGTAATAAAAACCCAAGTCAATATGAACCAGTATTTTAGGCAACCTATAAAGCTGTTTGCTACAGTGCGCATATTGCAATGGCATCATTGTCACCTGTATCAATCATGCTTTCTCTTTGAACAGAAATTCCCTATGGCACAGACTTTGCCAGACTGAAAGAGGTTGAGTAGTGCCTTGCTCTGCAAGTACTCTCATTGAGATAAACAGGAGTAAGTGAGCAAGGCTGGCAAGACCTGACTGTATTATGTCACTAGAAAGTTAAAGAATATAAAGATGAGGAACTGGAAAAGGAGTGGATACATTGATAACACTGCCAGTAGCAACACGTATAAACAAAGATTTGTTTTACGAACCCAGCATAACCCAGAACACTAAAAGCATCACAGGCAAATAATAGTAATGCTGGAGCACTCAAGCTGAGGAGTTTTTCACTTTAAACTCAAAAGCTATCTTTACAAGTTTTTATATCTACATTCCTCGCATTCTCTGTTCATCTGTAGTTTTAAAATGCATCTCGAGACATTTACCTTTTTTTAAATTTGTATTTCTTCAAAGGCACTCAAATAGTATTATCAACAGGTCTCTGTCACTCTAGAGAGGAGTAAATATTTTTGTACAAAAATAACATCTGAAAAAGTAGGCAGCAAATCTGATTGAGATAGGGCAAATGTTTTCAAAGAAACTTGCCATAAGAAATTGTGACTTGACATAAGAACAAGCACAGTATGTTGTTCTTCTGCAGTATGAACTAAAGATCATAGATGGGAAAATAAAGCCTCTTGTACCACATTATGACAGAACTGAAGGATTTTGGAAATTATTCAATCAGGTTCTCCAGTAAATAAATTGCTCCCAAGAATGAAATGGGAAATAATAGTCCTATAAAAAGACAGCACTAGGCACACCACACTTAAAATGAACTATTTATTGAAAGTAACTCAAGGCCTCGAGATAGTACAGATTACTTACATTTTATTCTAGAAATAATTAGAAGACGACCGATGTTTCATCCACCTTGATGATTCCGGTTATCTGATGGTTTTTACAGCAGACGTGCCCACTGCTTTTTCAGTGACACCTCTTAGGAGCCGAGCCCACAGTGTCTCTCCTTATTCATGAGAAGTAAGGAGGATGCCACTCACATCACATTTTACCTATCTCCAGCAGGATGACAGGAGTTGGCTTTCTCTCTGAGGACGTCAGATGGCATTCTCATGCATACGAATCATCTACAGCGGGCTCACTTTTGATAGTCAAAAACTACTTTCCATTAGTAAACTACAACAATAGAAGCATACTGAAAAGTACAAGAGTAATCACGCTGCAAACTAGCATTGCTAAGCTGCTGCACACAAGCATAAATCTCAGCTTCAATAGTAAAGACTAAACTGACTTTTCCTAAGGTTGTCTGTTATCTCTCCTGATCTTGTTCAAGAAGAATATTAGTGTCTCTGGTCTCTAGCACCACATGTGACACCCTGCTGAGGGCAAATTAGTCAGCATACAGAGAGTCTAACACAATGATGAGTTAATTCTCTTGGAAGGTTTGTAAATACAAAATGGGTTGACTTCTTTTTTTCTATATTCATTCTGGGAGAAATTCTAGTCCCCGTGAAGACAATGGGAGTTTTGCCATTGACTTCAATGGTGACAGAATTTCACCCTCTGACTTTTCAGTAAAACACATTTATTTTCTCCCCTCCCGTACTTGGTGTTCGGATATTTCCTACACAGCTCCACTAGCTCTGAAACTATTTATTGTCTCTCTCTTATTGCAAAGCCCGTGTAATTATCGTATGAACCTCTCCTTCTCCTCCCAACCCCACGTCCACTTATATATTTTGAAGCAAATCCATACAAAGTACTGAACAAAATCACTCATGTCCTTCCCCATACCACAACCTCCACTGAGTTCTGTCCTACATCCCCTGCCAGTACCTTGAGCACATCCCTTGACGGCTTTTGATTATGGTGCCACATTTTCTACAGTGGGCTTTTAGCCACCCGTTTAACCGAACCAGCAAAACCCCCTAGGGTAGATATAATTTACACTGCTGCTGGGCAGTTTGTAGCTTACCTCTATGCTAGGGATATGCACTAGCAGATCTACACTCATGGGTAAAAGTCCAGTTTAGACAAGACCTTAAGGTCTAAGCCATAGGAAGCTCATTAGCGTCCCTTGGTTACTAAGTAGTGTTGGTAAAACAGGATCCTGACGCATAAATGGCATTCAGCTGAATCTTTACACTTCCGAGTGTTGAATGATTTTTCTACCAAATCAGGAAGTACTAGATGTGTTAGCTCTTAGCAACGAAAAACATTAACCATTCTCCTTTACAAATACAGAAACTAAGAATCATAATACAGATAAATCAACAAAGACTTCGATCACGACAAGCCATTGGCCAGTTCAATGATTTAATCTCACGCATGAATCAGATATGGGCAGCAGGATGGCGGCGCATCCTTTGGGGATGTTCAGTGACTGATCACATAGGGTGCAGTCCTTTCTTGGGCAAAATTTCCACTGCAGTCAACGTTACCGAGCCTTTGGATTTCAACTTGGGTTTCCACTTTATTTTTAGCTTTGAGATTTGACACGTGTCTTAAGTATTTAGAGTGAGAAATGAAGCTATTGATTTAGCTAACTCTGGCCCATCTAGCAGTGTGTCATCTCTTTTAGAGAGACAGTTGAATGTGGTCAACTAACACACAGTATTCATAAATCCCACCCAAAGTGGTTTCCCTGTAGGAGCAGTTGGCTTTACTTGACACACTGTACACCATTTCAGAAATGGCCCATAATGGTCAATATTTAATGTGTAATCACACTAAAAACTGTATTTTAAATGTCTCTCTCCTGTCTTTATGTGGACACTTTGCTTTAAACTAACCATTCATTACAAATCCAAAGAGATGAGATTTTAGCCTCTCATTTCTAATTATAAGCTACACCGGACATTTTAAATTGCAGTTATAACAAAGACAAAAGTCACAAATTAAAAAAAACAGCTCCATACATTATCCTTGTAACTGAGGGACACAATGTGCCTCATTTTTGCCAGAGAAGTTGGCTTTGACTGAAGCGATTTCCATCACACCGGCTCCCACAGTTCAAAAAAGAGGATGCTAATTCACAATACAGTTGTGGGTTTCAATTCTTTCGTCTTGAAGACAGCAAGGTTTTAAAAAACAGGTAAATTATGCATGAGCCTTTATAATAATAAAACAAAATTTACAATGGAAAATTATTTTCCTTTGAACCTCTTAAAAGATCTGAACATTAGGATGGCCATTAAAGTCAGCATGCCCACAAGTAGAATTGAAATATAATGACAGCTAAATAAGTGGCAATTAACTTAAAAGAAAAGCTAGAGGCACTCTCCAGTGTACCCCATCTATTCCTAAAAGGCAGAAAAGGGAAGCTACGATACCTTCTACAAGGTATCTGCTCATTCAAACAGCGCTCTGTGGTGCCAATTCCCATTTGTACAGTTGTTTCCAAACATTATACATGTATTTTGTACATGTGAAAAACAGCATAAAAATAAGTTGCAGCACAGTGGAGCAAACTGACTACAGCTGCTTCCATAGATGTGAAACTGAACCCAGAATGTCAATACCAAGCTTAAAAACATGACAGACTTTGCACAGACACTTATTCTTCATAATAACGCTCCCCCACAGTGAATTGTATCCTAGTTACACTAATCCCGTTTCTCCCTCTTCTTTTAACCATACTTCATTTGTACTATATTCTAGACCTTATAAAACAAAGTATTTTTCATGTCTTTGATCATCATGTAAAGCCAAACCCTGCTGGCCAATATGCTTGGAAAGAATTCTGTTACTTTTATCTTCTTCACTGAAACTTAATGATCCCATAAAGCTTCCACTGTAAATTAAACAATCTCATCAAAGCATCTGCTAAATGTTTATTATAACACATGATGTACCGAGGCAAAATTTGTACCAGGAGTCAGCAAATGATGCGTGCCCCCATCAACTAGCAAACACAACAGCAATAAACAGCAGTTTTTCATAGTAATTAACAGAAGACCAAACCAGAAACAGCTGCCTAGGTTATTTAAAAGCTTGTTAGTTACAGATTTGCACAATTATTTATATCAGAATAAAGCTGTAAAATATTTTGCATCTTTAAGATTTCTCTTGTCTCTTAGTTTCCAGGGAAATTCTCTGTAGTTAATATCCCAGGTAAGGCAACCCCAACCACTTACAGCCACTGTGTAAGTGCATAGAAGCAAAACAGTCTTTTAACATTACAGTGCAGCTCTGTAGCAATATGTCCCAGTTGTCCATCAACAGAGTCCCTCTTGACTGTGACTGACATATTAACTCTCATTCTTCCTCACAGGGAAATGAGCAAAAGCCAAAATCAGTATCAAAGAAAATGAGCTTCCCACTACAACTCTGGTAATTTGCAGAAAATGAGAGAGAAGCTCACAAAACCAAATTAAAATATGATAAATATACAATAAACTCATTAATTTCAAGCATCGTAAAGGCAATAAGCTCAAAGTCACAATGGTCAACCTAGGAGAGAGATGTTTGTTTGTATTCTCTAGAGGTGCAGGGCATTTTGCTTTGCTGACTAAATACAAGAGATAATTCACATAAAAGAAATCGCAGTACACAGTAAGGTGGGGAAGCTAGTGGCATAGCAGAGCTAAAAATCGAGGAAACTTTCGCATCTGGAACACACCAGGTCTCTATCCACCCAGTATGCAAGTAAAGGACACTTTATTTTACCCTCACCTGGACCCCTAGTCCTCCTCTTTGGTGCTGCTGCCATCAATGGCTGCCTTAGCCCCAGGCAGCCTCTTAAAGGGCCCTGCACTGCATACATTTCTGATCCATCAGCCAGAGCACCATTGTGATTTCCATGTCTTGGTGATCTACCATACCATCCAACAGTGTCATCAGAGGAGCTTGGCAGACATTATGTTTCATTACGTTGGAGGACCTGTGCTGGACACAGGGAGGATGACAGAGTAAGAGGTAAAGGGACAGGCCAGAAAGTCGGGGAGGAAAAAAGATGGAGGGTTGAGGGAGAAAGTAGCAGACAGTCTCATTTCCTCGCCAATGTCTGTTTTGTCTGGCCAGACAGCAGGAGCAGAACCAGATCCATGGGATCCGCTGTCCCAGATGAACTGGAAAGTAGCCGTGTCTGCAGAGACCCATACAAACAAACAATATGTACCTGCCCAGGTAACAGTGCATTCTGCCTGGGCAGCCCTGAGGAGGTCCGTCTGGTGACTGGCTGCACAACACTTGACCCCTCCTGGGAGGCCCAGCCCCCCGTTCGCACCTAGGAGCGGAGGCATGGGCGCTGGGCTGGAGTGCACTTTATTAATACTCCCTGGGCACTGCTGGCATACGCCCCGCTTTGCAAAGCCGCCACCCAAGGGAGCGGTGCTTTTGCTCCCTTGACCCCTGAACTAGCTAAGCATCTGCAACACTAGAGATGGGCTCCCACGGCCAGAGCCAGACCCGGCTTTCACACCCTTCTATAGTGGCCGGGACGAGGGGGTGCTGGGATTCTCCAAACTTCAACTGCAGGTCGGAGGGGGGGGGGGGGTTGTACACCCCTCTCCTCCTCCCCAGAGCTCAGGGGTGTTTGGATCCAGGGTTGTGGTTTGGCCCCATTTCTAATCAACACACGCGTGCAGAAGGCGCAGCTATAGCTCGGCGGAGCTGGGAGCAACGTCGCTGCCACCCACACCCAGCAGCCTCCTCCCTGTGGGGTCGGCCCCGGGGACTCCATCGGGGCGGGCTGCAACTCACACAGCGGGGCTCGCGGCTGCTGCAGCAGCAGCTGGGGCCAGGTCCAGCCGAGCCCGCTGGAGAAGGGGCGTCCCCGGAGCCTCCCTGCCTGGGCCGAGGCGCTCTGAAGCGGCGATCGCCCCGCGGGGAGAATCCCCACGAATCCCCATCACAGCTGCTGACACGCCGCGGCTCTAGTTCGGCTGATGCTCCGGCGCCCTCTAGCGACCAGCCTGTGTAGCGGCGTCTATTGATGCCCCCAGCCTGCGTTCCCACCTGGATTCTGCTCCCTGTCTTACTCCTCTTCCTGGTACCCGAGTCCGACAAACAACGCCCCTTCCATTTGTCATTACCCCTCCATTTCCTGCCACAGCAGTTTGCTCCTGTCTGCACTCAGCCCTTCCAGCAGAACAGCCTGGTTCAAAGGGGGGAGTTTTAGGTGAAACTTGATCTAAGTTCCAGCCTGATAATTATATTGTCTTTTACTTCTCATTTTTACCTGCTTGAGCCTTCCTTTGTGAGACTGTAAAAAAGACCAGTTATTATTTTGGAGCCCTTTTTGTGTATATATACACATTATTTAAACAACCGTTTCAGAGGTAGATGTAGCTAACTTTCAAAGCTGACAGCATATGCAGAATCACTGTTCCATTATATACATTTGAATAGGATGAATCAAGTTAACAAGCTGACAGGTCACACAATGATACAATAAATTTTTTATCTGATTCACCATACTTATTTTAAGGCTATGTCTATAACCAAACCAACAGCATGCATTGTAACAAAAAGTATACATTCCAACTAAACTGAAACAATTCCTTCAAGCAAGCAATAAACTATATCCCCCTAAATCAGGTTCACTTGCTTGGGTGTGATCTTTCAAATATAAAGGGTGAAATCTTTTCACTATTGAAATCAATAGGAGTTTTGCCACTGACTTCACTCAGGCCAGAATTTCACCCAATAGATCACCTCAGGCAGAGAAAGTGAGAAATTGTGGTTAGATTTTATGCTATAAAATTTGAATTTGGTCACTTACTGAATTGTGTTTCTGTGTTCTGGTGTTCAAATTCCATTTTTGTGGTTTAGGTCAGTGGTTCTCAACCCTTGGTATGCACACCCCATGGGGATACATCAAATCATCTAGATAGATACCTAGTTTTACAACAGGCTACATAAAAAACACCAGCAAAGTCAGTTCAAACTAAAATTTTATAAAGACAGTGACTTGTTTATACTGCTCTATCCACTGAAATGTAAGTACAATATTTATATTCCAATTTATTTAATTTATAATTATATGATAAAAATGAGAATGTCAGCAATTTTTCAGTAATGTGCTGTGACACTTTTGTATTTTTATGTCTGATTTTGTAAACAAGTAGTTTAAGTGGGGTGAAACTTGGGGTACGCAAGACAAATCAGACCCCTGAAAGGGGTACAGTAGTATGAAAAGGTTGGAAGCTACTGGTTTAGTTTGTCACCAAAATCCCCTAATAAAATACTTTCCAGCCTTATGGTACAGTTGACTTTAATGCCATATATATTTTATATAAAGCCTAGTCTATACACACACATATAATGTAAGGGCGCCTATGACTCTGATTCAACCACGTGTTTAGGCTTGAGCTCATCCCTCATCAGGACAGCACTTGAGCACGTGCTTAATTATAAGCATGTGCTTAACACTCACTAAAGTCATTGTAGATTTTCAAAGGCACCTACCTCCCACTGAAAGTCAGACTTGAGCACCTGCTTAACTGCTGTCCTGAATTGGGGTACTCTCCTGAATCAGGGCTAAAAAAGAAAGCACTACACGCTCAGTAGTGTTTGTACGATTGTAGAATAGCACTATTTATTTTACCTGTTTGTGATAGGCATGTGACTCTTGAGTGACAGACTAGAGGGAAAGCTAGTAGTTAATGTGTCAGGTCACCTAAAGCCTAGTCTATACTGCAAAAATAACGCATTGTTGACAACTGGTGTCAGGAATGGATGCAGCTGAATGGATACTGAACATTTTAGCAGTAAGTGTAGACAAGGATGCATTTCACGCAGCACCATTTGAGTAGCAGTAGTTAAAACCTTCTCAGAGCTGCACCCGTTGTCAGCAATGGGTAAGTTTCGTTGTGAAGACAAGCCTGTAAAGAATTACATTATTTTAATTCACATTTTAAAGCTGTGCATTACATTTTTCAGTACAAAAAAT
Source organism: Trachemys scripta elegans (assembly GCF_013100865.1). Taxonomy (NCBI): domain Eukaryota; kingdom Metazoa; phylum Chordata; order Testudines; family Emydidae; genus Trachemys; species Trachemys scripta. The sequence goes on from NC_048299.1 coordinate 76,704,613, forward strand.
ACAATAACACAATATGGTTGAGAGTGTCAAGACGCAAAATTAAGAAAATCAGTTATGGTTCCCACAGCAACCATAACATAGCTCTTTGTACATATGTTATCCCCCTTTTTTGTGTTTTTAAACTTCATATTTGCTTGGAGCTGCCTAGGTGGTGCAGCGTATCAGATTATACGCTGTTAAATTCTATGCCTTCATATTTATGTGAAGTATTACTGGGTAATGGTTGCCTTGGAAACCATAACTTGGAATACTCTGATTTTTATGCATTCAAATTCTCAACCCTACCATTGCATTAATATAGTGGACTTTCTCTTCTGCATATGCTTGTTGCTTGAAGTGTGAAAAGAACTAGACAAAGGAAAATTGTGACAGCCCATTCAAATAACTGCACATATTTTTATTGGAATATACTATGAGACACTCAAATACAGACACAAATGTATATGTCTGTCAGAGAGAGCAGTCAAATACAAGACATAATGGTATATAAAGGAAACGCCTAGGGAACCTTAACATTGTGTGCTAACTATTATGTTCTATACCTAGAAATACAGAGGGTCATGTTTATTTTATTGTGGGATACCCACGATGTAGTTACAGATGTGTGATGCAATCAGGTGGATTTACATTTGCCTGTAGATATCTGGAGCACCACACCTTGGAAAACTGTTAAAAGTTAGTCAAAATATGTCTAGGGTATGATTTTCTGCATTTGAATGCCTGATTGTCATTAATGGCATTAATCTTGCAAATAGGTGAATTTTACAATGTGGTAAATTTGACCTCCTACTTCAGACCAATTTCTGCCCTCAATCATGCAAATTGATAGCCTTTGTAATTTTATACCAGCTAATTGAATTGCAAATGCTATTTATGTTCATATTAATCATCTCTTTTGGAATTTTACACGTCTCTTTTCCTAAATAAATTAGATAGTTGAGTTTGAATTCAGTTAATAAACACACTGCCCTCTACGGTCCTGATTCAGGAAAGCACTTACCATAGAGCCATCCCTATTCAGCACAATAGTAAAGGGACTCCAGCATCCAAATCCCCCCCATTGCTCTGAAGATCTCAATCCTCATGTGTGCATGATGTGATTTTAAAATGCAAATACCTTTGTTGGACCAGATTCTTAGCTCGGATAAATCAGCATTGCTCCACTGGAATTCATGGAACCACACCAACATGTACCAGCTCAGATGCAGTATCTGCTCCACTATTTCTTAATGGAAATTGCTTCCCACTTTTCAAAGACACCTGCCTTCAGGCAACGTTATTGTCTTTTTGTGGTAAGGGAAGTTTTATCATAAACAGGCTTTGGGTTTCATGGTGTGGGGTCTAAGGGCCTTTTCACACTTGAAGAGTGGCTAAATTGAATTTACACAGACTTCCCCTCCAAAATTCCCATAAGCCAACATCAACATTGAGAAATGTCAGTCCAAAAGGTGTTCCCCTGCCCCAAAAAGTTACTGAGTTCCATCGTAAAGGGGCTTACACTGAAAGTATCTCTTCAAGCGAAGGTTGCTGCTGTGCTGCTACTATACGAAACCTGGGCAAGAGTGATTGATTTATTTTACTTTTGCAGAATTTTAAAATCAAAACCAAACTATTTTTACAGCCACAGGCTTTGAAGCTGGGCAAATGGCTCTGATGGGCTGTGAAGCTTGTTGGACTCCATCTGTGTATGTTCACTGTCAAGTATTCTAGCAATAGCCCCAGAAAAGATGAAGTCGTAAACTGGCAGAGCGTTTCTTGGATATGTGCTAGCGTGAAGGCTTTTCTACACTATGAAGTAATGTTTTGGGGATAATACAACTATGTAAGTAACATTGGTCCTTTGTAAGGTTTCTGTCTAAACATCCACAAAGCTCTTTGGGGCAGGGACCAGCTTTTGGTCCTGTGTTTGTACAGTGCCTAGCAAAGGTCCTGGTTCATAACTAGGACACCTAGGCACAACTGCAATACAAATAATGACAATAATAATATACATTTCAATATCTGAATCAGTGCCTTTTTCTTAGGCTTTTATACTGCTACTCGTTGCTGTTTTATCTGAGCATGTCTCTCTCAATCAATACCCCCACCAACCCCATCTCTTCCTCCACTTAACTAACAAACTTTTGTGTTCTCTCTGACAGTCGCTAGTACATTTATGTCTCTGATTTATTTGTCTGATTCTTTAAGAAGTGAGCACCTAAATGAATTCTACTTTGCAGCAGCTCAGCTGGAAACATGAAAAGAGGACCAGATGCAAAGTTATCTAAATCAATTGCACACACAAAGCCAATTGTGTAACAAAGAGGCACTATTCTGCAGTCCTTAATCAGCCAAAACTCCCTATTGAAGTCAACAGGGCTGATTAAGGGCTTCAAGATCAAGTCCCATTTCTCTCTCTTTTAATGAAAAGGTTTATTTTGAGCTCTGAAAACATCAGATTATATGAACTAAGCAAATCCAAAACTCACACTGTAATGAGAACTGAACTTTGCTTTATGCTTAATCTACCATATGCAAAAATTAATCACATTAGTGCTCTCCCTTATGTAGAATACCAAATAAATAATTAAATCTTGCCTGGAAAAATTTAACAAATAATGTGTGTTCTCTAGTTGAAAGTTTTAAAGCAAATGTGGAATTGACAGTGGAAGATGTATGGCCCTTCAAATATACTGAATTGATCTCACACTATTATATCTACCAGGTGCTTTTAGAAGATTAAAGAGAAAACTCCCTCAATTCTTTTCTTTCTTGAAGTTGACTTTGAAAACAGCACTCACACCCCTGCAACTCAGCACGCAGCTTCCAATTACAGAAACTAATCCAAACGGAAGTTGTATGAGGTAAAACTACAAGAATTAAGAAACAAATCTCGTGAACAAAAATATTAAAGGACCAAATTCTCCCCCCCTCAGTTACACTGGTAAGTTTAATTGAATTGCCCTGTTGTAAGTGAAGGGTAAGTTTGCACTAAGGAAATAAAGAATTCTGATTAGCTGACACTAAGGATTTTGTTATTCAAAAATACATTAATATTTTCAAGTTAACAGACAACGATTTGGAGTTGCTTGTATGAACAGCAAGAAAAACTCATCTGACACTTTTCATAATTCTAATTTCCAACCTCATTTAAGGATGGGGGATGGAGGATGGTACGTGTGTGTTGATCATCCTGCTGTACCAGTGTTTCTGCTATTAAGCATCTGCATCATGTATTCTATGCAACTCATTATCTATGTATGAGCCATTTCTGGTAGCACTATTTTATTCTATTATGGGCCATCATTCTGCATGCTGAGACGTTTTAGGTCATCAGGAACTCCAGCACCTGTTCAGGCAGGTAAGAGAGGCACCAAAGACCCACAAATAGAGAGAAAGAAAGAGACACTGCTTCTTTATGAAATGTACCTAGCTAAATAAAGAGGGGTGGGGGGCGTGAGAGGATAATCAAACAAATATTGACATTCTTCAGGAACAGCAATAAACTTTTGCCTTAGGACCCAAAAGTCCTTGTGTGTTTTGCCCTGTAATATCACCTGGCTGAGCCGGGTTTAATTTTCCAACCCAAGACACACTGTTATTGCTCTCCAAATATTTCCAGCATTTGTAGAGTGAATCTTCAATATTATTTAACAAACTGCTGCTGGGTCGTTCTCTGGGGAGCCCCCTTTCAGCTTCATTTTAGGCATTTGCCATCCAGCCGGCTGCATAGAAGGAGTTGGGGATAAACACACACGAGCACACAGAGAATATCGATCCAGTTCATCATAGAAAGGAGCACACTCGCTGAAATATTAATCTGTACTCAACTGTATAAATAACAGCGAGAGCCAAGTTAGCATCGTGCACTTCAGCACGATGGGTCAAATTACGTTCATTTCTCTTCAGATCAAGCTAGCAAATATATATAACTATGCTAGAAAGGATATGCCTAGGAGATCCACAACAGTAACACTGCATGGGAAATCAGAGCGACCAGAGGTCCCACCTGGAAAAGCCAGCGCGTAGGTCATTTACAAGCTCAGATTATAGATTGCTAGTTAGCATCACTCAGCCGTTATCCCCAGGTGGGAAGAAAGGGAGAAGAAATTGACTAAAGTTTCTTTTCCTTAAGTGTAACCACATATTTTGGAGAAAGTTAGAGCCCAATAGCCGCTGGGACAGACGCTTCTCTCAGCAGCCAGCGCATCACCTACCTGTCCAAGTGACCGGGAGCAAAGGGCTGGTCCCAGATTCCTGTGGAGCGGGGTGAGAGTGTCCCTGTTTGTTCTTTAAATTCTGGCTCCTGGGCTTGGCTGGTTTAGAGAGAGGAGATGGTGGAGGTGCTGCTCTGAGGGCAGGAGCTTGATCCCTCCGGAAAAGCCGGCTCCATCCTCAGGGCATCGGGAAAGCTGGTGGTTGGAGCACCGATGGCCGCTGCTAGGCGAGGTGGGAGGTGTGGCGCTGGGAAACAGCAGCTTCACACAATGAGAGATTTCCACCTTCTGAGCAGTCCGGGCGTCTTGCTCTGGAGGCAGATGCTGGGCTGAGAACCCTACTCAAGCGCCCCCTGGTGGTTCCGGCTAGCACAGCATCACCCCAAGCAAGGTAATTCCCTTCACATGACTTGAAGCTCTCTCTTTCCCTCCGGCAACTTCTCAGTCCACAAAGCCCACGGCTTCCACGGGCGCATTTGGCAATATGTACATTCAGTTAAAGCTCTTCCAAGTGCAGCCTCTAAATCGCCACGGTCTAAGTACAGTTAAATACCTGGAAAGAAGGAAAAAAAGAAGTAATTATTCAAGTTCCTAACCAAGATCGATCATATATCAGTGCCAACCACAGCTTCAGTCACATGCATACGGTACAAAGCTCCTGCCTCCTTCAGCACTAGAATCCGTATGCGCAGTTTGCACCTACAGAGGGAACCTCTATTTCCAGAGTCCAATAGGTTGTGCAAAACTAGCCTGCTGCTGCTGGTCAAATTCAGAAATACAAACCTTCCCCCTTAAAAGAAAGATACTGTGAGGGTGTTAGGGTCTCCTCCACCCCTAAAACTGACAGCTGTGTTGGAAGTTTTAAGATATCTGCAGCTTCAGCACGTTCTCCCTGACGCTCAGTGGAGGAAGAAATTAACTACCCTAACCCTACCCGCATCTTTCCAAAGGACTGATTCAGCCAGAACAGTTTGCAAAGCAAACACATAAAACTCACTGTACATAATCTCCTAGTAGCCTATTAAAAGCAGTGGAATTGAAGACAGAGTCTGTGTATGTTAACGTCTCCAGATGCACAAACTGAGTGAGAATCCTGACACGCATGAGACAGTCTAAATGCCAGAGGGAACAAAGGACACTGCTCACTTAAAATGATGGCACTGCACTAGCAACACCATAGGTCTGGAAGGATGGGTACTTTCAACCTGCAATAACTTGGGGGGAGTGTGGAGGAATAGCAACCTTTTATTATACATGTTTTTTCCCACCCACTCTCTGCAGTTCCATGTAGACATGCTGTGCTGTATGAACAATTACAGCTGAATCTGAAGCATGGTATTCAGATCCCCATCTGAACTTTTTCAAAGCACTGGAGTGTTCAGATCTGGGTTTAAATTTGGACCTACCTCTAACAAAAATCCCACTCACATCTCTAAAAAGGAAAGCAAAGCCTAGGGTGGCAAAGGCCCCAATTTGGCAAGGTCCTTAAAGAACATAGCTCACTTGAAGCATATTTGAGTAGTCTCAATGAAACTATTCACATGCTTAAATTAGGCACATGCTTAATTAGTTTGCTAACCTGGGGTTATAATTTCCATATATCGCCCTAAAATTGGGTAGGAGGAAGACTTCTAAACGGAGGAAGGATGGTCTTGTGGCCAAGGTCAGAGACAAGCATTGAGCGATGGGGGTTTAGTTCCTGGTTCTGCCACAGACTGCCTGTGTGACCTTGTGTGACCAGTCACTTAGGTACTGATCCTGCAAACACTTAAGCACACATGTAACTTGATTTGTATCTGTCAGTAACGCATGTGTTTAAGTGTTTGCAGGATCAGGCTCTTAGTCTCTCTGGCACAGATATGTAAAGGTATTTAGGCCTAGCTGATTTAGGACCTTAGATCCCTTTGAAACTTTGGCTCCCAAGTGTCTAAAGTCACTTTTGAAAATGAGGCTTCCAAGTCAGTTAGGTGTTGTAACACTGAGCAGAGTAACACCTAAATACCTTTACAAATCTGGGCATCTGAGGCCTCAGTTCCTCATCTGTAAAATCTAAGTTATACCCCTTACATCACAGGTACTGGGAAGATAAATTCATAAGCCTCTTGTGGGGCACTTAGATACTACTACTGATGGAGGCCCTATAAATACAGAGACAGACACTGCAGTGATTTTCCCCCAATATGAAGAGTAGATATCAAGATATCTATGAAGAACATTTGAAAACATATTTCTCCAGTGATGCAATTCTCCAATGAAAGGGGACCTGAAACAGAGACAGTCATTCCTATGCTCTGAACCTACTCATGTCAAGTGTTTGCAGAGCTGACAAATCCTGTCGTGCTGCTCCTAAGCACTATGAGGTGTGAAGTACAGAAAGCAAACAATATAATCATATTCAGTAGCCAAAACCCAGAACACTCAGCATGTTAAAAACAAAAAAACAACAACTTGTAATGGAGCTGAATTCCTCTGCCAACAAGCCTCAGCTCTCTAATTAGAGGCACTAACATAAGTGTCAGTGTTTGTAGAAGACATGTTAAAACGCACACTGTAAACCTTGATTCTTCTCAGTGCAGATACAGAGCAAATTCAAAGCAGCATTTTACTGAGCACAGTATGCAAAACACAGTGACCTGGAATTCATTCCCAGCTTAAAAATCAAAGATCAATCATTGTATTTATGCACTCACAAAAATAAATTTAATTTACTTCTATAGCATAGAGTCAGATTTACATAAAATTCATCAAAGCATAATCTGTTATAATCAGTGATTTCCCTTGTCTTTTCCACTTACCTCTTCCCTGTAACTATTTCTGTCAGTGTAAAACTGTGTTGTCTGCCTTATTCCTTATTTAGATCATTAATGCATAACAGCATGGCCATGTAACTACTCGAGTTCTCAAGAAAGCCAAGACATCCCCATCTTGGTTTCATTTTGATCACATGAGTCTGGAGTTTAATAACATAAGGGGCAGTAGCATCACGTTGTCCTATGCCAGTACTGATGGAGCCTCTCACATCAGAGAGGAGGAAAGCACTGGCATATGGCCAAGGAATGAAAAAGAAAGAAATGTGGATTTACTAAAGCAAGGTATGTTATTCCAGAGAAACCACAGGGGTTAATGACAGGCAGGACCACAAAGAATTCATGTACTGTATGCTGAGTTTGGGATCCTTATTTGGTTGATTCAGGATGAACAGTTTTAAATTAGATTTCTGCTTTCTTTTGTTTTCATCTTATACTCCACTGTTCAAAGCAGCCTTTTTTCCCCCTCACAGAGATGTATATAATAAGCACTTGAATATCACCCTGTGGTTATTTATACCTCACTAATATGCTCCTCGCCATTTTGTCTGCTTGCTGGCATTAACTGCTACATCTCCAGCTAGTGTTGCTGAAGAAACCTCAGTTGTTGAAGCTTACAAATGGGACAATTAATTGTTGAAAAGGAGAAAGACATGGATACCAAAAATACCTGCTTCCTCCTGTGGGTGGCATCAATATATCTTCAGTATACAAAGGTCTCTTTAAAAGAGAAAGAGAGAAGATTGTGTCTCATTTAATATAATTATGGTGAAAACAGCTGTTTGTGCTAATGACTTCAAATAGTTATTTAAATTAAATTAATGATTTAAAATAATTAGTATTAGTATCACTTGGTAACATTCCTACCTCTGACCCAGCAGAGTATAAGAAGCTTTGGCCACATTCTGGGCAAGCACCTCAATCATCAGCTAGCCACACATCAGACATGAGGATGGGAACGCATGGCCAAAAATCACAGGCCTCTTCAGCTTGAGCAAAACAAGACCCTCCATTAGTTTCATTGGTAATAGGGTTGTATCCCTGTGTTCGGGCCAACCACTAGAGACTGAGACAGTTACAAAACCATAAACATGAGCAGATCTGTCACAAGCCAGGTTCAGACTGCAAGCCCCAGCTTCAGCTCATAGTCAGTGCTGATGCTGCAGGAGTGTGCTGTGCTCTCAGAGAGTACTGCAGATGACACACTCAGCTGTGGATTTCCATATAGGTGAAATGTGAAGATCTCATGGCACTTATAAAAAACATAGTGATGTCACAGTCAGTGTTCTCTCTTGAGTTCCAGAGTCCAAGGCTGCATGTGTGCTACTGCTGAGTGATCAATGACTGACACATTCACATACACAGTCACTGCCCCATCATTATTTAGCTCATTGATTTGTACCTTTCTTGGGATAGTTTGAATATGAAAGGTGCAAATGCAAAACATGGTTCTATCCTATTTTTAGAATTCTTTCTTTGTAGTGAGACTTCCTGTACCATTAAGCCATAATATCAGGTTATGCAGCCTCCCTGAACCAGCAGTCATAACAGGACCTAATTTCAATGACAAATCCAGCTGCAAATACTAAAACAGCATTTTGAAGAGAAGCAAGTGGTAGATATTGTCTTCACAACCACTGGTCTGTTACTCCTGTTATCCTAGGAGACATTTGCACATTTCTGTTTGAAATTTTGGGAAGTGAACATAGAGTTTGTGAAAGTTTCTGGACAGAGACCAAGACCCTGCTTTTCAAAAGTGACTAGTGGTTTGGGAAGTCTCAGGTTCTGGGTGCCCAGGTGAGACACCTTAAAGTGGTCTGATATCTGGAGAGTGCTGAGCACTCACCTTCTCAAAGTCAGATTCCTTTATAGTGTCTCAAATTGAGCACCCCAAAATTGAGGCACCCAAGTGCACTAGTTATTCTGGAAAACCTTGGTCCCAATTCTTATTTATTCACAACATTTACAATTTACAGCAGGGCAGTATAAGCTTCCCTATTGACTGTCCTGGAGCTCAACACTGATCTAAGTGTGAGGAAGGAGTTCATTTCCACCTGTGAATTTAAAAACAACCCCAGAAACCTGTTGTATGTGGCAATGTGGTCCATTCCAAAAAACAAAATATTTGCTCCTCAGACATACTGTTATGAGCCCCATGGATACAAGTCATCCCTGCTGGAGGGCATGGAGACCTAAGCTTTTCTAACAGATATGATACTGCTCTCAGTTTTGCATATGGTGCCTAGATACTTCAAGGTTAGACATGCCAGAAATGCATACAGAGACTTAACAGTATTCAGAGAAGAGTTGAATTCCACCCAATGCAGAAAATTATCCAAAACCTCTCTTCAGTTTGGCAATAGAATTTTAATGAGCAGCTCCCAAGAGTTGCTGCCAGGACATCATTGCCTTGGATCAACTGAATGTATTATAGAAAATAAAAAAGACAGGAGATTTTTTAATTAAGGAGCTGTGGTTACATCTTGGGGTCATGGTGATTATACAAATCAATCAGGCTTTGCGATTGTGTTATGTAACATCATCTGACCCTTTTGTTTGGATTAGAGCCCCAGAACGCAAGTCTTACCTGTTATTTATTCTTTCCATCAGTGTTTCCCAAACTTTTGAAAGTGGAGTTGCACCTCAGGAAAATGAAACCAATAGTGTTCCTCGAGGACTATACTTCCTAGGCTTTGTCTTCACTGCCAGAATAAAGGTGTGTTTTTACTGTGGGATAACAAATGTGCATTAGCTATTCCACTGTAAAATCCTCGTGGAGATAAGGCACTGTAGTTTCACCATGAAGTAAACTAGGCAAAGTCAGCCAGGGCTGGGGATATAGCATTGACCTCGTTTAGCCGTCTTGTGGTAAACATTACAGGTGCCTTCTCTCCAGAGGAGCTGGTTGAAAATATTCCAGTGGCATATTTTTCTGTCAGAAAATGCCATTTTGTCAAAATTAGATATTTTCCACAGGAAAATATCAATTTTGATGACGTTTTGGAAAAAAAATGAAAAAAGAGCGAGGCTGAAAAATTGAGATAGCTGAGGAGTTGTTGTAGGGGTGACATGGGGCAGCAGTCCTGGACTTTGATTTGTAAAATATCTGGTTATTTTTGTTGCTATCAATATACTAGACAAAAAGGCAGCATTGTACCATCCATCATGCAATATAGTGCCACATTCAAGAGTCAATAAAGGCCAGTCCATTACAAGTAAATCTTGCACATATAACATCAGCAACAGTAAAGAATCTAGCTAATGCCCAGGACCTCACACACCTACTGATGCAAGACAGTCACAGCAACAGCTACCTAGAAAATTAAAATCACCTATTTGGCAAGATTGTTTGTTCTTTCATTATTAACCTTAATTTAGCTATGGCTGTAAAGAAATGTCAGGCCAAAAAATGGGGAAAAGAAGATGCATTGCATCCTTAACACCTTAAGAAAAAATCCTGCTGTGGAGAAACTGAGAAAAAGATAATGAAAGAGTGAGGTGGGAAGAGTTGGTGATCCTGAGCTACACGAAATAGCTCCAGTACAGCTTATCAAGCCTATTCATGGAACACATTTTTTGCACAACATGCTACCATTACAATTCTCCCAATATCTCAAATCCTACTGTGTTCCCTTACAGAGATAGCCTCCCTCATAGAAGAGGTATGCCATCCACAGGGACGAGAATAAAAATTAGCCTCCTTCTGAAAAAGCACTGGGTATCTCAGCTTTGATCATTGTAGCCAGCGGGCCAAGTGCCTCCCATGGAGTTCTACAGGGAAGCCCAGAGCTGCTTTCGAATTTAACGCTCCTTGGATCAAGATGGAGTGTGACAGGTTGGGACCTGTAGTCTTTGCAGGGTGCAAGTCCATAATGAAGTGGAAGACAGCTACAAATGATACAATCCATTAGGTGCAGCCCTCAGGCTCAGGCCAAGTTGTCAATAAGACCCAGAGATGGCCAATTATTGGGCACTCTAGTGTAGCTTCTCTAACACATGGTTTCCCAACCCTGGGGCGTGACCCACAAGGGGGTTGCAAAGAGGTATCAGTGTGTCATAACCTCCTTGCCCTCCTCATATTGCTAAACGGGAGGGTGGGCCCTGGTTAGATTCCAGCTAGAGGGAAGGAAAGCCAGGAGAATCCTGATACAAAAAAATGGGGTCAGTGATATGGAAAAGGTTGAGAAGCAGTGCTCTAGCTTATGCCTGGTTTCCTGACATACCGGTACATTTTGAACATATATAAGGGTTAAATACAATCACCATTTGTTCAGCCATGGGTTAAAATGTATAAAGAGGAAATTCAGCGCAACTCATGTTATTTCAGCCACTGACATTTGCTCTCTTTTTTCCCCCCACTCAGTGGTTTTTAGCTACTCCACAATGCTTGCATTTCTAGCAATTTTGTCATATAGCTCCTGATTATGCCAGTCTCATGCTATTTTCCTTAGAGAGGGAAAAACTATAAAGCTTGTTTAACAGTAGTGATCTAGTGCTTTTTTTCCTCAACAAAATTGGCTGAGAGGGAGAAAAAGCATCTTTTATTTAAAAAAGTTTGCTTAAAATCTCCCAACCCCTTTGTGCTGAAGTTTCACACACAGCAGGAAGTATCTCTGTGTATCAGTAATAAAGAGTCTCTGCTGATGGGGTCAGAGCTGTTTCCTTGCAAGGTGTCAGAGTTTCTGAATGCAGCTATAGACTTGAGATCTCATAGGATATTTAATATATCTCACATTTCCTGTATCCTATAGTTTATACTATAATTTCTTCTGGTCTTTTCATGAGTGTATGCATACAAAGGAAGGTACTGGAACTAATGAGCATTGACCAATAACGAGGTATCAATTGTCCTTCAATAGCTTGAACTTTCATCATTTAGATGCCTAGTTTAATGTGAGCATCTTCTGTAACAGCCAGAAATCTAGGAGGTAAGGTCACCTCTTAACTGTCACTTGGGAGAAAGTCTCACCTCCCAACTATGGGATGTAGAAAGAATATGGGTTTAGGCCTCATTATTGAGGCCAATGTTTTAAATAAGGACAAGAGATTTTCTCTGAGCACAATTTTGCTAACATACCCATCCAGCCTGAGGGAGGTTCTTTTGTGTGATGTGCATGTACCAGTGGAAAATACATGATTGTGATTTGTTCCAGCATTAGATACCTTATTTTTTACTTCTTCGGTGGGCCAAAGTCATCCCTGGTGTAACTTTCCAGCGATTGTACTATTAAGTCATGCTTTGCGTCTGACTGTAATTCTTGTGAAGACCATGGCCTCCTCCCCATCTTTGTTTTGAAGTACTAGTAGTGATGGCCCTGGTAGGCAGAAGACTGTAAAGGTTAGATATTAAACAGGTGAGTGTTTGTTCCACTACTATGGGTCTCTTTCTGAGTTTGAGTGGGAGAGGAAAGAATAACCTGGGGTATTTTCACCTCTTCGTGAGTGAAACTTGAAAACCGCTGAGGTTCCCTACCACACGGCTGGGAGAGACATGGGAGAAGAACTTAATTCTGTCAATTACACTAGTGAAGCAATTAAAGAATCAGGACTAGGCCTGCTCATGTCGGGTAGTGTGTACACAGAGCAGTCACGAGCCTGACAGCTGCTTTATTTCACTTCCTCAGTAATTGACACAGAAGCGTGGTTTGGGTTTGATTTCTGTATTTTGCAGTAGTATCAACAAATTCACCTGGAACACTACTGTTGCTGCTTCTTACCCATCACTCTTCAAAGACACCGTGGGTTGACTTGGAGCAGATAACAGGAGACTGATTCCCAGAGGATGACTGAGAATAGGAAGAGCTGTTAGGTAGCTTGAGAAGCTCTTGGATAAAGAGCAACAAATACAAGAGAAATTCATTACTCATGGGAGGGGAATTCCTCTGATTTCTTAAACTATAGGATCAGGCTAAAACGCGAAATTAAATCCTTATTGTTGCAAGTGCCCTGCAGGCTATTAGATTCCCTATTAGTAACAGTGGCATTACAAGAGTACCTAGAGATTCCCACTGTGATTGGAGCCCCATTGTGCTAGGCACTGTACAGGAAGGTGGTCTGAGACAGCCCCAAACAGACAATACGGACAAAGGGTGAGAGGGGAAACAAAGTCACAGAGATAGCCATGAATGCCCACGCGGCTTATCGCACAGCCAATCAATGCCGGAGCTGAGAGAAGAGAGCCCAGATCTCTTGATTTCTCATCCAGTGCCCACCCACTAGACCACACTGCCTCCTCAAAAGAATCAATCGTTCAAATTTTGCCTAGGGCTGTAAAGTAGACAGAAGGGTTTACCCCTAATCACCTGCTTCTCATTCAAGCAATAAGAAGTTTTAAAATATGAAGGCTATAATAACCCTCTTTTTAAAGTAACCATATTTTACATACTAACTGGTCAGAAATAGACCCAAATTTTCAAAAGTGGGTGCAACAGGAGTACCCATAAAAATGCGTATACACATGCTGGATTTGCAAAATCCCACATTTGTGTATGCAAAAAAAAAAAAGACACATGAAATTAAGCCTGTGAAATGAGAATTTACTGGCGACTTGCAAAGCAGCATATTTTCCAGTTTGATTTTCTATTGATTCTGCAGTCTTATCAATGGCCAAAACTTTTTCTGAGCAGTAAACAGGTATGACTCAAAGACACCCGGGGAGCAGATGCAGTCTGACAAGAAAGGCCTGATCCTGTAATGTGATCTTTGTGGACAGACACCTTGCACTGCCATGTTAATGGGGTTATGCAGGCAGATGGGCGTCAACCCACAGAGACCACTGACTTCTTGTACAACACAGGCCATAGATCTGCCCAAAAATAATTCCTAGGGCAGATTTAAAAAAACATCCATTCTGTATTTTAAAGTTGTCTGGGATGGAGAATCCAGCGTGACCTTTGGTAAATTGTCCAGTGGTAACTCACTCTCATCATTATAAATTTACGCCTTATGTCCATTGCAGGAAAAGGGCCTGAAGAAAGTACAGTAGAACGTCAGAGTGACGAACACCTCAGGAATGGAAGTTGTTCGTAAATCTAAAATGTTCGTAACTCTGAACAAAACATTATGGTTGTTCTTTCAAAAGTTTACAACTGAACATTAACTTAATACAGCTTTGAAACTTTACTATGCAGAAGAAAAATGCTGCTTTGCCTTTATATTTTAGTAGTTTACGTTTAACACAGTACTGTACTGTATTTGCTTTTATTCCCCTCTGCTGCTGCCTGATTGCATAATTCTGGTTCCAAATGAGGTGCTTGGTTGACTGGTCAGTTCATAACTCTGGTGTTCGAAACTCTGAGGTTCTACTGTAATGTGTTTATGACAACACTTTTTTGACTATGTAATTTTAAAAATTGAAAGTTTTAGAAGGAATATAAACTCTCATGCTTCAAGGCATAAGCCAACCACTAAATAATGGGAGGTAGGAAGAAACTTTGCCATTGGGTATGTTATTTCACAACCATCCACCATCTGAAATATCTGGTCCTAATCACTCTCCTAGACAAGATCCTGGAATAACATGGAACACTGATCTCATCTGCTCTGGCAAGTGCTCTGTTCCCCTATTTAAGATTTGCCCAGCAGTGCTGCCTTTTACACTATATAACTGTAGTTCTAAGACATAAAAAAGTAAAGCATTGTTCATTTAGCAAAAAAAGATGACAATGTCTTTCTTAGAAGCATCACTGTTCATGTAGTTTTTCCAACACATAATGGAGTCATCTTTCCAAAAATGGGATCTGTGATGTTTCCATTTTTCAGACATTATGTGTCATAAATAAAAGGACGAAGGAGCCCTTAGATTTCCCACAGGAAGGCCTTTCCTTTGTACTCCTAACCATCTATGTCTAACACTGCTGAGCTCATATTTTTCTGTATAGCTGCTGAAGATGGTAGCTGAAGGTAACGAGAGACAAACTTCAAGGTCACTGTAATTTTCTACCCATTTTTAATGAGAAAGGGTTATCTCCCAGTGTGCCCTTTTCCACTTTTTTGCAAGTTAACAAAACATTTAGAAGAGGCTACCCTGCTGTACATTAAATGCCTGGTTACTTCTGCACAAGGCATTAAATCATTTGCTAGAAGCAATTTAGAAAACAGCCTATCTAAATAAAACATTACCCAAGATAACTTATTAACTTATAACTGGCATGAAATCCTGGGATGTCTGTTCTGTGCCTTAAGTCAGTTCTGTTGTTCCACACAGGGCGCCCGCAACTGAGAAATCAGAAACCAGGTGGTTTATTCTCTTTTGATCCCTTTTTGTCTTCTCTGCATGTATCCTGACCCTTTTAGCACATTATGTCTCATGTACTCCTTCCCTCCTTCTCTTTCATCTGTTTTTCATTCCATATGCTAACTCATCCTTTCCTTTTCTGTCTCTCTAACCTGGTTCTATTTTTTTTTTTTTGCCTAGTAAATATCCAGGACTACAAAAGATACTGCTAATCACATATTCTCTCATTCTATTAGCAACCTTTTATTATGCATCTGCTGCACTGTTGAAGTCGATTATGAAAATAATTACCTCTTTTTGAGAAAACGGCAAGTTGGCTTGACTCCAGAAGACAGGTGTTCCCAGGAAGAGTTCTGACTAAATATTCATGTTCAGTATGCATAGGGTGACCAGATGTCCCGATTTTATAGGGACAGTCCCAATATTTGGGGCTTTTTCTTATATATGCTCCTATTACCACCCACCCCCTGTGCCAATTTTTCACACTTGCTATCTGGTCAGCCTAAGTATGCACTAGTCTGAATACTATCTACCTATTTAGCAAGGCCTTAGTATGCAACAGCTTTCTTTTTCCATAGCAAATATTACATTATCATTGATGAATCACCGGAGCCAGCAGTTCCCACTGAAAGATTTGCACATGGTTATTGGATGGAGTCCCACATCATCTGTTATCCATAAATTCCTCTAATGGATCAACAATAGCTATAGATGAACAAAAGAAAAGGAGTAGTTATTTCATATATTCTGTAATCTAGTCATAAACTATGCAGTTACTGGAACAATATCTTCACAGACTTCCCCAAGTTCTAAGCTAACCACCATCACCAAAAATCTGTGTGCGCCAGGGCTACTCCAGGAGTTAAAAACACTCACTAGTAATGATATTTTAGCTACTCAATTCGGTTCCATCGGAAGTGTTATTCTTAAGAGGTGGAAAACAAGGTTTCTCTGTCCTGTATGGAGAGAGTAAATGAATTATCCAACACAGCTTTTGTGAAAAATAAATATAGATTATTGGGAAGAAAGAACAGGGGGAAATATGATAGGATCGCCCCCACCTAAAGGAACGACAGCCACCAACTCTGGCCACGTAGTCCATTTCCCTCCCCAATTCAGTCCAAAGGTGGCATGCTCAAAAGCACCTAATGGGCCTCTCTCCCACTCTTTATTAACTTTGAGAGGAGCATGACTAGTCCCAATGATTTCTGTTTAAGAGCCATTCCAGATCAAAAGTAATCAAACTGTGTATAATTTAGTGTTTGTACAATTTGTTATTTAAATGCGTGTCATTGTAATTGTGTTGGTCCAAGGCTTTTAGAGAGACAAGTGGGTGAGGTAATATCGGTTATTGGACCAACTTCTGTTGGTGAGAGAAACAAGTTTTGGAGCTCTTCTTCAGGTCTGGGAAAGGTACTCAGAGTGTCACAGCTAAATACATGGTGGAACAGATTCTTTGGCATAAATAGTTAACAGATATTGTAAGAAAGCATTCAAGATGAAGTGGGCCATTAACACCTCAACAATTATGGGACAAAAAAAGGGGGATTAATGTGTTACAGATTGTTGTAATAATCCATACATCCAGTGTCTTTATTAAGACCATGATTTTCAGTGTCTAGCAAAGTTATGAATGTAAGCTTCTAGTGTTGTACAGATTTCCTTTGAGAACAAGGACTGAGAGGTCAGATATCGAGTGATCGTTTTGTGAAAAGTGTTTGCCCACACATGATATGCTGTTTTTGTCTTTTATCATGTTTCTGTGTGAGTTCATTTGAAAGCATAGTGATTGTCTGGTTTCACCCACATAATAGTTGTTGGGGCATTTAGTGCACTGGACAAGGTTTCATGGTGCAGAAATTCTACTCAAAACTTGTCTTTTTCACCAACAGAAGTTGGTCCAATAAAAAATATTACCTCACCCACTTGTATCTTTATATATGTTACACAATCTAGATCAGGGGTTCTCAAACTTCATTGCACTGTGACCTCCTTCTGACAACAAAGTTACTACAGGACACCAGGAGGGGGTTGGAGCCAGAGCCCCACCGCCCCAGGTGTGGGGAAAGGGGGTTGCAATCTGAGCCCCGCCACCCTGGGTGGGATTGGAGCTCTGGCTTCAGCTTCAGCTCTGGGTCCCAGCAAGTCTAATGCTGGCCCTGGCAACCCCATTAAAATGGGGTTGCAACCCACTTTAGGGTCCCAACCCACAGTTTGAGAGCCACTGATCTAAATCATTGTCTGTTTTGATTCACTGTGAGTTTACTCTGGCAGAAGGCACAGAATGTCTGTCTAGAAAAGGATAGCAGCAGGGGAAATGGAGGTTGTGGATGCATTGCATCTGCTGCTATCCTTTTCTGGACAGCCCTAAACTGTGACACTGCTGAGCACCTCCTGTGAAGTGCCAAGTGCCCTCAGTTCCTTTGAGTACAACTGGAATTGAAGGCACTCCTAAGACTGCAGAAACTGGGATCCAACTGACCAATCACAACTAGAGATTTCACTGGATTTCCAAGTGTCTGTCCAGGACTTTATGAAAAGAAAAGCATAATCTTTCCCCTCCTCAGCTGGACTTCAGTTCTTCATGGTGTCTGTCTCTCTTCTACCTCTTAGCTGGTGATTTTTCCCAAGAGAGTGGAGTTACAGAGCTTCTTATATTTTAGCACGTTAATCTTCACAATCTCTATTTACCAAACAGGCCCATTTGCAGGTTCAGCATTTGAATTTCTTTCGGATCCCTTTTCTGCTGCTCTGCTAAGGGAATTTATTTCCAGATTGTATTACACTGCATACTGTAGAAGGTGATCCTTTCATGTTCAAAATGAATGCCATTCCCCAATGTTTTCTGTCCAGGTGGGCTCTCCTACCAGTATATCTTCCCTTACACTTAGAGTTCTTACATCAATTAGTGTAGTGAAAGCCAGGTACATACCATTTCTGAATCACACATTTTTAGCTGCTACTTTTAAGTTTTATTAATGATTAATTCCTATTGATACCTTGCCAAAAGCATTCTTTGGAGAATGGTAAAATAATTAGCGGCTATCCAATCTAATTTTTTTCCTGGAAACTGCACAAATTGAATATTAAGGGAAAGTGTAATTCATTATCCATGAACAGTTCACAACCCACATACATTGCCACCTGCACATGTCTATTTTCAGTAATCTATTCAAATATTCTGCATGCTAACGTCCTTCATATCTGAAGCATGACACCCAAAAATTGCTGTGGAAGATTGAGGTCAAAGATGATGAGTAACCCTAACTCCAATTATGTGAGACATGGCAAGTCTGCATCTTATTATCTCTGTTGCCCACAGCATTTCCAAGGTACAACAGACTCCCTTGACTCAAGTGTTGCCACTGTAGTAACAGTGATAGCAGCACCTACAGAACACTTTCCATCTCCAAAGTATTTTCCATGTATTTAACACATTGATCCCCACAACAGCCCTATGAGGCAGGGAAGGGGTTATCAGCACAAACAGGGAAACTAAGGAAGACACTATAAACAATCCCATGGAGGAAATTAGTATCAAAGGCATGATTAGATTATAGGAATTCCTGACTTCCAGGCCTGTGCTCAGACCACTAGTCCACACCACTCTCATTTTTGCTACATTCTTTCTTTACAGTCTGACGCTTCATCAGATAATATTGGTGTTTCCCTTCCCCCATGTAGGTAGCCATTTCATTTGCAAGCAAATAGCTAAGTAATGTATGTTTACTTCTATGGCACTCCATGCCTGAAGACTTAAGTGTCTGACAGTCTAAAAAATCAAAAAGATACAATCAAGCTCCAACATAAGACAACACCAAAACAAGTGCTCAAATATACAATAAATAATCTCTCACCCTTTCACATACATACCACACATCACACCCCAACTACACAAAACAAAATACTTCCCACTCCAAATGCAACACACATCTAAAAAGGAAACCAAAATGATGAGAATCTTGCCCAGAAGGACGACACAAATGGACTCTGGCATATATTCGAGAGGAGAACATTTCAGAGTCAGAGGCTTTTGATGGAGAACTTAAATGTTGTAAAGGACCATTCCCTTAATCCTATACTGGTTAAAGGAGGGCTGCATTTGGTTTGTGTTTGTCCTATACATACTCAAACCTTTCCCTTTCCAACAGGAGCTGGAAGAGCTGTCTCTTCTGAGTTGAGCCTCTTCTGGCTTTCACTATCCAGTTCTCCAAAATTCTCCCCACATCCTCCCCAAAAGGGGCAGGGAGTCAGGACACAGTACTATCCATAAACAAAGTCACTTTTATGACCCAGAGAAAACCCAAAACAACAACACTTTTTGAGGCTGTCTTTATAATTCATAAAAGAACAGTATTAGAGCACAACTATGCTTTTGTCTGCTTTGCTGTTCACTAGTAAGCTTTAAATACTGAGACCATGACTTTGATGTACACTCTCTGGATAACAACAAGAAGCTAGTGAAGAATTCTGCTAATCCTGAAGAACCATTTGTCCCAGAGAGGCATTCATAGAAAATGGGTTTTCCCTCAATTAACAATGCTCTGTTTAATTTCAGCAACTCAACAAGTTTTGATTAATTATTACTCCAGAAGTGCATATTTTAAAAACACTTTTTTTGTTTTGTTTTTCCCATTATCTAGGAAATGTAAGGTATTGATTTGCCTAGTAAAACAGGTTAATGATGTTTAGTTAAATTATTAAGTATTTTATTATTTTAATTAATCCGGTTTCAGATGCATATACCAGAGCAGGAAAATCTGATAATAGTTATAACAAAGATGCAGTTGTGTCCTGTCTGACAATTACTATTATAGAATGGATATCTGGAATATTTAAGGCTTCCTTATCCAGTATATTGTATATAAAATTTAATTAGAGTTTGATTAAATTCTGCTTCAGCTATTTAGGGTTGGCAGGTCCAACAGAAAAAAAACTTTTTATGGTTCCTTGTGAACATGCATTTTTAATGCCTCGAGATTAGACATTGCAACCTGCATAGGCTAGAAGACTGAAAATGGAACAATCTGGGGAATGGGAATGAGGGGTCTGCTTTGTGCTCCAGGAATTTCAGGATCATTATTTGGCAGCGCACATACTTTTTATCTGTTGGCTTAGATTATTATTAGTAGTAGCAGTATTACAGTTGTGTCTAGATGCCCTAAGATTGGGGCCACCTTCTACCAGGCACTGTATAAACATATACTGAGAAATAGCCCCTGCCCTGAAGAGCTTGCAAACTAAACAGAGGACAGATAGAAGCTGAGAAGGGAAATAGAGGCACCGAGAGGTGACGTGACTTGCCAAAGACACACAGCAGGTCAGAATCAGCAATAGATGCCAGGTCTCCTAGTTCCCAGTTCAGTACCCTAGCCACTAGACCACACTGCTGCCAATACAGAAAAGCTAGTTGTATGAAGCATTGAACGAATGGCATGAGGGGGAGACATTCCTCTCAAGGAAGCTTTGTAGTGTACAAGAAAAAGAAGGACGTGGTCATTTTGGTCATTATCTCTCTGCACGTGAACACATACAGGGATTTAGGGATCTTAGGAGGAATTGGAAAAAGCTCAGATTTAGTACCACCATGAAGTCAATCAGCATTTGAGGATTTTGTTAAGGACTAAACTTCAAAGCTTTAAGGAATGGAGATCTGGAGTGATTGCTCCGGGACACACACTAATAACTTATTCCAATTTTTTGAACAATGAAAAGCAGAGCCGAGCTTCCGAAATATTTACTGATTCAGATCCTAGCTGAGGGATATTCTAACCAGGCAGTTTGCTGGAACTGATAATAAACTGGTTTCATAACCCTCCTGACATGTTGCCACAACTGTTCTGTAGGGTGGGTTGTGGATGATAGCTGGATGCATATAATCCCTTGCCCAAAATTAGTCATAGCAAGATGCTAATGCCAATACCAATAGACTAGTAATGTGCATGAATGCGAGTGCAGTACATTTAAGGAGAAGATTTTTGAAGGCAAGAATTTCAACAAGTGTATAAATATTTTGCCTTGGGCTTATTTTAAGGCTAGACTGTGCCTGTAGGCACATCCCCGACCAAAGGGTGGTGTAAGATGAATATCCGAGGAGGCACCGTGTCTTTGAGATGCACCTCTAAGCCACAGTTTCTCCCCTGCTCTGGGGAGAAATCTCTGGGGTTGGTGGATGAGGTAGGAAGAGTAAATTAGTGCAGCTGTTGGAAAGGGTTTAATTTATTTCACCCCTTCAGACATAGCCAGCTCATGGGACAAGTAAGTAGGGTAAATAAAGCCAAGACTCAACCTACACCCTCACCCATACCCATCATCTTGCTTGCCCGTGGGAATCGCTGGGGGAATTGCACTTCAGAGCAGGACCCAAGGTGCAGGTGGGTCTTAGGAGAACACAACCTAGCCCTTAGAGGGTCTGATTCTGCTATCACTTACACCAGGGTAAATTACGACTAGTTCCGTTGGATTAAAAGGATTTACACCAGGTTAATATACCAGGAAAAACTACAGGAGACACACCAGAATAAAACCAGAAAGCAGAATCAGGTGCTAGAAATCCAGTTGTCTTCCTTTCATTTGCCCCATGATTTTTGCTTGATACAGCTCTAATCATGGGATATTAATAGAAGAATTGAGGTTACAGAATGTACCCATAGGCTTAATCCCCTAGAAGAGGGAGTCAATATCTAATTTATTTAATATGTAAGTTATTTCTAGGCATTTCCAGCTCCTGCATTCTCATAAGAGCTGAGCATCCTAATTGTGTCTCCCAATTCAATTGTTTAAAATGGCTAAGAAAAGCTGCCTCCTTTTTATGCCTTCCTTCTGTTGAAAGGCTGTTGTTTTTCTGTAGGATGCTAGTGTGTCAATACTTTATAATTGAGATCTGTTGGAGAGGTGTTTAAATATATTTCTCCTTTCAGCTGACTATTTCAAAATAACTAGCAATGCGTGATGTATATTTTTAGAGGATGTCAGGCAATGTTATTTTTTTGGTGCTACAACATGCCTTTTCCCCCATCACTAGGAAGAGAGTTACGCTGGAGTTAATGTGACGTACCCCAGAGGATTGGAGGAGGAGTGACAATACACAACAGAATTACACAGTTTAACAGTCCCTTCCCTAAGCTTTGTTTTAATCAGAAGAAAAACAAAAGCCAAATATTTCATGATTTTTATTATCAGGAAAATTGATTTTTCACTGACCTGAATCCTAATCCTGCTCCCACTGAAACCAATGGCAAATCCCCAGTGCTTTTAGTCGGAATGAGAGTATGCCCCTGGGTAGTGTTTATGTGGTCTTAGGATGAGAGAGAATGGGGTTCTCATAAGTTGTCTCTGTAATATCAGTATCAGTGTGGTGAAGTAGCACAGAGAAGCTGTAATGTGTGAGCTAGATTGTCATTAAATGGCTGTAGGTGTACGGAGTAGGAGTATAATACAAGCACAAGGACTATGTTATGATTTGCACTGAAGATCTTAATATAAACTAAAAAGGAAAATATTTATTAAGGGATAGAGTGTGTCTGTCCCTTATGTGGGGCCACAGGGGTAGCCAGTGGGAGAAGGAACCTCCTCCTTGCATGGACAGCCTAAGGGCCAGACACAATTCCAGTCCCTACCCTTCTCTCTCCCACTACTGTCCCAAAAGAGAGGACAGGAAGGAGTCTGAGCTAGGACTCTTTCCCCCTAGGCACACCCCTCACACCACCAGTACATCAGCTAATGGAGTAAGCAGCGTGCCATGAAGAGTGTGTTAGCAGCTGCTCTGCTTTTGCTACTTAAGCTAGAATGCTTCTTAGAGACATGACTGAGTTCAAGAGGTCAGTATTTTAATTTTTAAAAATTAAATGGAAAAGATTCCCAAAGAAATCCCCAAACAACTCCAACACAAGACGTACACTAGCATCTCAGAGACCCGTGAGTGGCATATGCTGAAGCATCCACACAACTGTTCCAAGAGCATCAGTAAAGTGCAATGTAGGCTGCAGCAAGTACAAGCTTAATGGCTGTTTGGTGGCCTGTGTGAAGTGAGAAAGTGCTATCTGTCCCACTACTACAGGACAAGTGTTCACATCACACACCTGTTGGAAGTCTCAGCAAAGACGTCAATGGGTACCTAGGCCATGGAGACCGAATTACCCTCTGATCCCACCAGGTCAGGTCTGACAGAGACTGGCCTGGTGAAGGAGCTTTGGTAGTTCAAGAAAAAGCCCTGACATCTTTGATTGTACAAAAACAAGCTGTTCCTGTTCTGATGGTTGAAATTCAACACTGCTCCAAATTCATCCCTGCTGAAATGCCACTGACTTCAACAGATTTAAAATGGGGATGAATTTGGCCCAATCAGGAAACAAGAAATGAATCAGTAGCCAGAGAAGAATTTGTCTATTTTGGTGGCAAGTGAAGAATCAGTATCCAGAAAGAGCTCATGTAGCATACATCAACAGTCACACACAGTGCTAAAACTCAAACATATCCTCCTCATACAACAGCCCTGAGGTCCAAGGGCCTAGGGAATTAAGACCAGAGCACATATTTTTCATGACACTTTATACAAGCAGCAGTGTAAACAAGGCACAAGGAGGAATAAAACTCTCGTTTTACTAAATCAAAAGAGAAGTTTTTTCTCGGGGTTCTCGTGGACACAAACAAATAATGCTGGTGCTCAGTTCCTGTGAATTGCTGCTCACTTTGAAAATGTCTGGCATCCATATAATAGATTTTCTGGCAATGCACAGCATGATAAGTCAGAACGATATCCAAGAGCCTGACCGTGCATAACCTCAGAGGTAAAAATGTATAGGGTTATTGATTCAATGTACCGCCAAAGGGTGAGAGAGTCTATAGGGAATGAATTTTATATAATCCAAAACACAGTTATGCTGAACAAGGAAGGAGCTGTGCCTAATGGGGAGCAATTTCAGGTAGGCATGTAGCCTCAAGGTACTACAGCAATTAACTTCATCCAACAACATCAACAAAAAAAGTCTTTCAGCCAATCAAGTTTCCCCCCCCCAAGTATTTATTCTTGAAGTTCATGTTGCACAGGATCCCACATAAATAAGCTTATGCTACAGCAGAGTCCCTCTAGCAACTACCGGTGGGGCTCAGGCCTCCTGTCTGACACCCAGGAAGCTGACCTGATCGAATGATGCCACCTTCCCCAGGCTACCTTATTAAGCCAGCCCTATTTAATTCCTCACCACATATACTCTGTTCGAAATCTAAGCAGGATGTTAACTCAGTATTGTACTTATTTGCTTTGCAGTGACACCCAAAGACCTCAGTCAAGATCACGGGTAATGTACAAATACAGCATAGATAACAGTTCCTGCCCTGTAGACCTTACAGTCTAAAGTAAGATATTGCTGATGCCTCTGCACCCTATCAGAATCTGCTTCTCTGTTAAGGATGACTTGAATTGAGACAGATTCCTCTTAATGATTATTAATTAAGTAACATTGTGGAAAACTTCATCAGCCTGTCAGTGTCCCCAGCTCAAGACATGGTCTAGAATTAGATGTACGAGGGAAAACTGGCAGTCTTTTATTGACACTTGCCCATGGCTGTGAGGGATTATAGGCCTCAATCCCAGGCCTACAGGCCGTGCTCAGACTGTAGCTGCCACCAAGCAGCTCACCTGAACCTGTGAGGAAGAGGGCCAGTGAAGCTCTAGCTCACAAAGGGATCCATTCATAAAGTTTTTGATTGGGGGAAAGACATCCAGCCCCACCAATTGGCCAGGACACTCTACTTAAACCAGAAAGAGGCACAGGAAGTTCAGATGTCTAAGCAACTAGGTGAATCCCTGGCAGGCAGGCAGGCAGGCATGCACACATACACTACTGACCCTGCCTTCTTGCCTGAGCCCTGCCTTCCCTCCTGCTCCTGGTTCCTGTCCTCCTTATCCCAGACCCCATCTGCTCCCAGTTCCTGCTTTCCTGCCTCACTCCAGGTCTTGCTTCTTCTCCCTATACCAACTCTGGCTTTGACCACTAACTTGGTACCCGACTAAGGCCCCCGCTCTGGTCATCGGCTTGGCACCTGACTCTGACCCTGGATCCAGTTCCAGGCTCCTGACTTTAACTATTAGGCCTGACCGCTCACACCTTAGTGCCTATAATGGCTACTATTAACCTCACAGCTCACAAATGGAAGCAAGTTACCCACTCTCCCTTCCATTCAGAAATGGTCAAAAAGTATAGGAAGTCATAGAAAAACTCCAGATTTCCAGAGAATCAATATCCCACACCATATTGCCATAGACTTTGACCATATCATCAATACTCTAAATGGCAGAGCTAAAAATCCACAAAGTTCCAAGGGCTCCATGTTTTCAATCTGCAGCTTCTCACCACAGAAGGGGGCACTCAAATGTGTGTCTGATGCACACCGACATAGACCAAATTCCTGATGCCATGACAAGTTTCTAAAAACTGTCTTTTTTTTTTACCCTCAGTACATTTTGCCTTTGAATTCATATTGTATTTTGGTTTGCACAATACCTTTGCTAAATATAAAGTATGTCGTATATATATAAAATGTGCTTGTATTTCAAATGGTTCTGCATATATATAATTCTTTTATAGTTGTATGTGACTTCCAGCTTATTTCAACACGTATAGTGTAGTGGGAACTATTAAAAATTCAGCATTCACTGCCATAGGTATACGCTATAATGATGGTATCTTTCAAAACTTAGAACAGGAGATAAAATGATATAACGATCCCTGCCAAGTTGCAAATGTTGAGATTTTAATTGCTTTCTGTGTATACTCTATACCTTTTAACAAACTTGTTTTTTAATGTTGCTTACCTCAGATCTGCCCTAGATAAAATTATTTTGAGGATTAGAAAGAAGATCTGATAGCCCTGGGAAAGAAGAGGGATGGGAGAGCCAAGCGGACACATCTGATTCTCCAATAGGCAACATGCCACTTAAACTGTTTGCTGTATTAATCTCATTCAATTGAGTTTTTCCATTTATTTCAATGGGCATTTATTAGTAGAGAAGAAGGAATGTGTGATTGAAGTTACGTCTAAATGAGCCATAAATTCAAACTATTGTACATTTATATAAGTAGGCAGCAAACAGGAAGATATACTGCATTGGATTTGGAGCTAGGGTGGCCAATTTTGGTTAGACATATTCCTGGAGGTTTCATCACATGACAATCTTTAATAAAAGGTTAATTTTTAATTCCTGGAGACTCCAGGGCAACCATAGTGGGTTGGCAACCCTATCTGGAACTCTTGTGCATAATTCAAATCACTAACAGAAGGCAAACTAAGTTAATTTCTCATTGACGTCAAAAGCGCAGTGCTGAGTAGTAATGAGGTCCTCAATAACTATTTCTTCCCAAAGTTCTAACCCACAGTCACCATCTAGTTCAGAAATGCTTTATTGCTTCTTTTTATGCCAGGGAATAATCAGCACAGCATCATTATAAGGACCACTGGACCTATTCTTCTCATTTCCAAGTCCCTTCCCATTTAAGATGAAACAAAAAGCTTATCTTGTCTGTGCAATCTAGCACCATCCATTTGAAAAGCCACACTTAACCCTTCTGTTACTGAAAAGTGTGATACCCCCTGCACTCAGTTTGTTTGTAATTGTACATCCATTTCAGTATTTACTGAACTCAAACTTTTATGATGTGCTCTGCAGAACATTAATATGATGTAATGCATTTCAGGGAGTTCTGGCTCACTGAACACATTTCTATCCTCTATGCAATTCTTACACTTCAGGACCATTGCATAGTATAAACAGCTAATTCACTCTCTATGAACTCAATCTGGGTGAATTTCCATATTCATTTTACAGTTTCAGTGTAAAATGACTGGGCCCAAAGAACAAATTTATTTGTATCAGGTCATGAACAGAGCAGATGAAATTATCTGCTTTTGTATGGCAACAAGTGTAAAATTTCAAGAAAGTTGATGCGATAAGCAGTGATAACCACACTGACATATTGAGCCCAATTCATCCCTGATACAATTCACTGAAGTTTGCTATTCAGGGGATTGCCAAAAATGTTTTTTGTCCTTGGTGGCAAAATACACAGGGCTGGCCCTGCCCCTTCCCATGTATCTAACTTTGCCAGCCATTCCCTAACTGATGAGACACAACATTTTGCATGCTGTCTCACACTAAATTTAGAGTCTTGAATTTGTTTTAAGCATTGTGAGGGTCATTATAGTGTGTGACTGGCTGCAATGTACCAAATATTGCAATTCTTGGGGGGGGGGGGGGGAAACATTCCCCAATATCTGCTCCATGGAGGGGACCATATAAGCAAACCCCCACTCAGACACACTGACCCATGAGAATGCTGGGCATTAGCCACCTCCATTGCACCATCCCTTCTTTCTTGATCTTCAGCCAATTTTGTAGTGGGCCAGTCCCTCACCAAAAGTTAAAGCAGCTTGATGGCTGTTCTAAATTATGGCAGCTACTAATGGTCTGAAGGGTTGTTGGGGCAGCTGGAGATCACTGTCACACACAGAGAAGCCATGGTGATGCCCGCTACACTGGCTGCACAGAGGGGTTGTGGTGTACTGTGCTACCAGTTCCCATGCCCAGCTCCAGCTCAGCAATAATGGCAGCTTCCAGACTGTAGCATCAAAGGAGTATAGTTAATGCTATCAAAGTCCTGCTCTCCCCTGCTTCTTGCCCCATAGCATGCTAGAGTCAGAGAAATGGAATATGAAAGTGGCTAAACTGGTTACAAAGGAAAATTCAGCATATGATGCTGTCAGTTCAGATAAGCAGCCCTCTTTCTGTGATGCATCTTTCGCAAGGCACTCAGCAAAAGTTTAAAAGTAAACTCATGTGCCATTTTAATCAATACACAAGAAGCTCTGCTAGAGGCCAGAAATTCTCTTTGAACCTGATTGTAGTCAGTGTCTGTACAGTGTGCAAGGAGACCCACACCCCTAAATACACATGTACAGACATAGGCCAGCTACAATTGCACCCCTTGTGCTCCACTGAGGAGCCAAAGCAAATATGAACCCTATAATCAACCCTATTGCTCATTTATTGTTTAGATACTACAAAGCAATAGAGAATATACCTCATTGGAATGCCTGGACTGTGATACTTAATTGCATAGCCATGCTAGAGGCATCAATACACTTACAGCACAACATACAGTCTTACATGTATCAGCTAGAGAGTTTTTGCTTGTACGTTGAAAGAAGGATTTTTTAGGAGAAGTAGTACATAGCACATTTGCAGATGGAACAATCCATGATACTGTAATAATTCCTAGTGTAAAAAGTTAATCCCATTCCAATCAGACCTGGAAAAAACCCAAAAGACGGACTCTGACGGTGACATCTATCTCCTCAAGATATTCCATTAGAAGAGGCAGTATTGTGTCAAGGGAATGGAAGAATATATGATCAGAGGTAAAGAAAACAAGCTGTTCTTGTTCCAAAAGTTGTGGGCCTGGTGCTAATTGATTAAAAAGTAAAAGAATCCAATTGCTATAGTCAGTGCCATCTGCATTTGGAAATAACAACCCTTGATTTATGTCAAGATGAGTCTTGTCTGGGTATTCCAACTACTTATGAGGTCCTGTATGCAGCTTCCCACAAGTCTGGAAAACAGCTAAGTAGTTTCTGATGATCTCAGTCCAGACCAGCTCTTGATTCAGTCCTGAAGGAGAAGGGTTCTGGTATTACATTTCTATAAGGATGCTTTTAGTGCAAACAAGTGGTGAAAAAGCTCCATCAGAAAAATTAGATGTAGCTAGCCACTGCTGAAACATTTCAGTCAGAGTTTCAAGCTAGCAAGGAGAGTTTGGACCTTAATGTGAAAACATCAGCAGAACCTTCTTAGCAGTTTTCACAGACATACCAAGGACTGAAGGTGCTAGGGAGACCAAACTACTTTTACCCCGCAGGTGTTCCAATATAGCCAAGTTGAACCGCATTATGGGCATGGGAAAGCTCCACTGATTTTCCTTTTGCCATATCTGCTCTGTGGAAAGAAGACTTTTGTCATACAGTACAGTATTTTGTGTGTGGTCATATTAATCATTGCAACTCAGCTGAACAGATCAAATTACATCACAAAAAGAATTAAAACTAGGTCCTTGAAGGTGGAAAGTCAGTGATCTCTAAAAAACAGTACCTCCCTATCATCCAAAGAAACAAAACTTGGGATTTTCAGGGGATCTTAAGGGAGGTCAGATGCCCAAATCCTATTAGATTTCAGTGGGAATTAGGAACCTACCTCCCTTAGACTTTTCTGAAAACCCCAATCTGAAATCTTTCCAGTGAAAGAATAAAATGCAGGATTCCATCTCAGAGATATATCTCCTCTATGCCAGCATGTTTGAAAAGTCACACCTATGTTTAGGTACGGACACTTAGTCAGTCTGTCCTGGCAGGAACAGCTAGGTGAAAGTCGAAGATTTAATGTAAGGAGATCTATCCTAACAGGATTTATTTTGTTACCTGATAAAATTACTTGTCTGTTTAATGGTTCCCTCCAAGTTTCCTTAAATTGAAACAGCTCTCAGTTGTCAAAACATAAATCTTGAGTCAAGAAATTCTCTCCCAGTCCTGAATTTATATCAGTCAGACTGAAAATACATACTATTCAACTACTTATCAACCAGGGATGTTTAATAAGTATATAGCATAACTCATTAGCAATTTGATACAACATAGCAATATCAATTTATCTGAAATCCATACACATAGAAAAGTTCCTGTCAGAGGAATTCATCTTTTTAATCCACCTTGATAAAATGTGTGTGCATTTGCAGTTCTCCATTAGACAATCTATCACAGAAGACCTATATTTGTTAATAAAAAAGATTATTAGTATGGTCAATTGAATTATGTACAACAGAAATTTGTCTCTGTAGCATGGATTTTATGATGGTCAAATGCCTTCTGTGGAATTTAAGATTTGAGTAAAAAATATTTAGCAGTTCTAGTCTTCTTGATAATCCAAATAAAAATCCACAGCGATATCTTCCTGAGTCTGCAGAGAGGTAGCTGATCATGTTAATAAAGACATCTAGCCAATGTGGTTTTTATCCAGACTGGGGAGATTAGTTTCCAAATAAGATCACAAAATTTTAAGATGAAAAAAAAAAAAAGGTTCTCCACATATGTGGATTTGAAAGAACAAGAGCATTATGGCTTAACTATGGATTGACAGTGGTGTAACTGAAATCAAAATCTAGCACAGACTTGACTTTGACTTGCCAAAACATATAGTATCAATTTTTGTTATAGGAAAATGCTACATTACCTCCATGGAGAGGTAGGGTCCTAGATGCTGCTGAACTGACATGGTTTTGCTGTACAAGGAGGGAGCAAGTATCAGGGGGTAGCCGTGTTAGTCTGTATCTACAAAAAACAACAAAGAGTCTGGTGGCACCTTAAAGACTAACAGATTTATTTGNACATCTACACTGTAGTTAAACAACCCCGTAGCCCGAGCCATTGGTGCTGGAACAATTTTTATAGTGGGGGTGCTGAAGGCGGAAACGGTGTATTTAGGTTGTTATTGCTACTTCAAGCCAGAAGGTACGACAGCACCCCTAGTTCCAGCACCCTAGTTCCAGCACCTAGGGTCCAAGCCCTTCAAGCCTTGGTCAGCTGACACATGCCAGCTGTGGTGGGTGTTTAATTGCAATGTAGACATACCCTGAGAGCCTTCAGGGAGCTGCAGTCTGTAGTGTGCAGGGGGCCACCCTTCTGCAGACTCAGATATTCTGCTCCCTCCTTTTATTTGGGCATAAGCTTTCGTGAGTAAAAACCTCACTTCTTCGGATGCATCCGAAGAAGTGAGGTTTTTACTCACGAAAGCTTATGCCCAAATAAAAGGAGGGAGCAGAATATCTGAGTCTGCAGAAGGGTGGCCCCCTGCACACTACAGACTGCAGCTCCCTGAAGGCTCTCAGGGTATGTCTACATTGCAATTAAACACCCACCACAGCTGGCATGTGTCAGCTGACCAAGGCTTGAAGGGCTTGGACCCTAGGTGCTGGAACTAGGGTGCTGGAACTAGGGGTGCTGTCGTACCTTCTGGCTTGAAGTAGCAATAACAACCTAAATACACCGTTTCCGCCTTCAGCACCCCCACTATAAAAATTGTTCCAGCACCAATGGCTCGGGCTACGGGGTTGTTTAACTACAGTGTAGATGTTCAGTCTTGGTCTGGAGCCCAGGTTCTGGGACCCCACCGGAGAGAGAGCCCCAGAGCCTGGCTCCAGCCTGGGCCCGGGCTCCAGCTTGAGCCTGAACTTCTACACACAACGAAATAGCCCCAGGCCATAGCCTGAGCCCAACAAGCCCAAGTGAGCTGACGGGGCCAGCTGCGGGTGTTTAACTGCTGTCTAGACATACCCTCAGTGTCGCTGGGTGCAGCATTTCTTTGGGGACAGGCTAGGGATGAAACTCTGCACTGTGTAGCTACACCAGCTGTGATGCCCTGAGGACCAGTGGCAATAGGGCCATGGAGCCTACTCCAGCCTTGGGGCTGGCGGGACAGACCTACTGCTTCTTCATGGGGGCCAAGGGAGAGGTTTCTGCTCCCTCGCCCTCCCTCCCCCCTGCCCATCAGAGATGCACACCATCCAACCCAGTTACACAGCCTGTGTTCTGGAAATAAGCAAACAAGCCTATTAGCAGAAATGTTTGTGGTCTTGTATATATCGTATATCATAGTTCATTTTATATCACACACAAAACTTCTCAGCCTTGTACAAAGAGCTAGTGCAGGGGTTCTCAAACTTCATTGAACCGTGTCCCCCTTCTGACAAATTACTACAGGACCCCAGCAGGAGGGACTGAAGCCTGAGCCCACCCAAGCCCTGACATCCTGGGAGGGAGTGGGGGGCAAAGCCAAAGCCCCATTGCCCCAAGCCAGGGGGCCCAAGCCCAAGGGCTTCAGCCCCAAGCAGGGGGCCTGTAACTTTAGTCTTTCCTCCCCCCTCCCCCTCCCCTGCCCAGGACTGAAGCCCTCGGGTTTGGGCTTGGGCCCTGGGCCCCAGCAAGTCTAAGCCAGCCCTGGTGACCCCATTAAAATGTGGTCAGGATCCACTTTGAGGTCCCAACCCACAGTTTGAGAACCACTGATCTAGTGCTTAGCCTACAATGTGGTCCTGACACAGACTCACCAGATGCAATATTTATGCCTATATTCAAGTTGTTAAATGGATAAAAAATGGATAAATCCAACAGGAAGACAAAAGAAATAGCCCTGCATAAAAATGAGGTGCATGATCTACAGATACGTGAAATGATAAATTAATAAGTGAGTAGTAATAACTGGAATTACTGTGCCTCTGGGAACCACATTTAATTTATCTAAGGCTTCCAAGAGCCAGTAATTGGCAAAATGTCATTTGTTGTGTCAATACACGGACAGAGGCCTCTACCAATTCATGCTTACTCAAAGCACTATTCCAAACCACTCTTTCACTGTCAAATACCAGTCAACCTCTAAATGAGAAGTCAATTGAACCATTCAACTTAATAGAGCAAGGATGCTTGAGACTCTTTCATCTCTTCAATTTTTAGCATTGGTTCAATGCTGTTTCTAGTAACTGCCCTCCCTCCACCCTTCCTGTCAGGAACTCACTCAGAGGAAATGTGGTTTGATAACATTACAGTAGGCATATAAATTGACAAGATCTACCTGGCTTTGTTCTCTGCATTCCGAATAATAAAAGCTTGTTACACACATAATATGTCTAGGGGAATTGGTGGGAGGAAGCAATTGTACACATCTGAAGTGTTTTTATTAACTCTGTGGATCCCTACCTATATGTCTGTGGTTGCCCTTTATACATGATTTTTCTGGGAAATATGGGAGCAGGATTTCAGGAGCTTGAAGAGAGGGTATATTGCTGCTGCACACCAAAGAGCATGGCAGAGAACATAGGCTAGTTTGAGAGACCTGGGTACTGTTTCTAATTCTGTCACTGACTCACCATGTGGCTTTGGGAAATCACAATCTTTGTGCCTTAGTTACCCATCCGGGATAGAAATACTGATCATATGACAGTGAGCACACCGAGATCTTGGATGACCGTTGCTTTATAAGTGCCAATTATTATTACTTCCTTCAAAATCAACAAATCCCTTAAAATGTTTCTGCCTTATGATCTATAGGTCAATTCCTCAGCCTCCCATCCAAACGTTTTCCAGCACAAAGAAGCCAAAAACCTGCCCCGGAAGGGCAGCTCTGGATTCTCCCATCATAGGAGAATTTTTGAGAGGGGATAAAGCCTACATAGCCATCTCTATACCACCTACCATTCTACCACAGCATTCCGGCCTAGGGCAGGGGCATAGCCAGAGCACTTGTCCTCCAGCAGATTGGTCCTTAGGGGACCCTTATTGCCAGTGTTACTTAGAGCAGCCCTTAGGCTGGACTAAAATATATATTATCAGGCCCATAAAATCTCCAGAGTGTGTTTCTCATGCTCTATGATCTTCCAGCTCAAAGCCCTAATAGACAGGCCAGCAGATCTCAGAAATTTCAAAGAGGCCATGCACAGAAAACAGAATCATGGTCACATTCAGCACAGTCAAAAGGGACAACTAATCCTTAGCTCGGTGTGAGTTGCCAGAGCTCCATTGAAGTCAGTAGAGCTATGCCAGTTTATACCAACTGAGAATGTAATTCAGACTTTCCTTTTTTCTAACGTTTCTTCACTGGGCTCTGACTCTACCTCTTTTCTCACTCTTGTTAAGCATAGATTTTCTGGAAGGAAAGGCAGAAGGAATGAACATGTCAACTAAAAGCCAAAGGAAAACTGTCAGAGTAGTCAGTGATAACAGAGAAGCAGCAGCACTTGGTAAAATTAATGGAGCCAAGAGAACCATTTTCTTCTTTATTGCATTGTTCATACTGGCTTCCCATTAATTGGGGTGAGAGGCCAGCTCTATAATTCTAATTGTACACTAATAGTCTACTGTACACACTTAATACCTGCCAGAATAATAATTGAGAATATTTTTTCTGCTTCATGTGTAAGGTCTGTTTTATCACCTCATAGCCCAGCTCCCATTCTCTCTGATGCAGTCTTGCCCCAGCCCATTCTCACATTGGCAGGGTTCTGTTTCCAGTCTCACTACTCAGTAACTGTGTTTGTGAAGGTAAGAGAGACAGTCCTAATCCTCCAGTGCAATTGTAGCCATTTTCACAAGTTTAGGATTCGACATTTCCCCTAGGGCAACTCCTTCCTTGCTGTTGCTAATACCATCACTTCAATGGTGCTCTGCTGATCTGCACCAGCTGAGGATCTGGCCCACAGTCTTATACACATACTCAGGTTTCAGCACCTAGCATTTGCACCTCAGAAGAGGGATTTCTGTTTTACGACACTTAGGAGATGGGCATATGAAACACACACACACACACACACCCCACACGAGGGTTCTGAATCAAGCATTGAACTTTGTTGGAGAGAGGATTATTATTTCTGAGTTACAATAGACTTGGTCACTCTCTTTCCATAAAACTGTACAACCATAAACAACCCAGAATGTCCCTGTAGACTGGCTATCCAGAATCTGAAACTGGATGTTATATGCCTGAATCTGTATGCCTGATATGGACAGCTGTGCAGTATGCTTACCACTGATAAGCCATCTACAGGACATATCACATGGTATTTGATTTATGCTGGGTGGGGCGGAAAAGCCCATTGTGGACAGAGGGAAATTTCACCTCACAATTTGAGCAGCATTTTTTCCATAGCTGTTGCGGTTATGCTGAGTGATGACAAGGAAAAGAAATGTGGTGTCTCCCTGGTCCTTTTCGGGTGATAATTAGTGATGGGCACTACTCCAAAAGTTCAAGGTTGGGGCTGGATAAAAAACAACCAGAAATTCAGATGCTTAGCCAAATCTTTGAAGGAGTCCTCACAGACCTTCCCCTCCTGCCAAGTCGTCTCCCCATTCAAGCTGGAAGCAAGCAGAAATACTGCAAGAACAGACCTGCTAGTGTTTATTTTCGCATTTCTAGTTCACAACCATGCTGGTGACTCTCATGTAATGGACACACTTCAGATTCTGGATAAAATCAAATGAATAGAATCAGCATGTTACAACCTGCAAAAACTTTGTGTTTAAAGAATGCTTTGGGAGTGTTTTATTTTGACCAAAGTTAACAAGTTGTCAGTAGAATCCAACAGGCTTCTTTATTAAGGCAGCACATACACCCAAGTCAGCCTTGTCATAATCAGGCTTAACTCCGTGGATTTAAGTAGAGTTACATCTGATTACACCAGGGATAAATTGGATCCTGGAACATAAGCTCTATCACATTCTTTTTTCTATTTCTTTCCTACCTGCCCCTGCTCTTGTGGAAAGTCCTATAAGATTAATAGAGATTAAACCAATGGAGTGCTGAAGAAGTTACTGTAAAAAACCACTGAACGTAATAGAAAATTATATCCCCTATATAGGATTTCTGAACTATCCAATAGAACTATTTCATAAGTGTGATTATTTCGTGCACTGTGGTTCTGTTCAGTTAGCATTGGATACAACAGGGGAGTTCTTACATTATTGATACTTATTCACCCAGTGTATCCAAATGGGACAGTGTTATGATGCAGTCATTTCAGTTCTCCATCAGTGGGCAGAAGTTCTCTGTGTGTTGCTATCTCCACACACTAAATATTTTTGGAGGACAGCAAATGAATAAAATGTATGAAGTAAGCTTTTCTTAAATGATGTGCGCATTTTACAGGACACAGGTATGTTAAGATTGCTACTTTTGGATGTTAGATTAATAGGGTGACCAGATGCCCCATTTTTAAAGGGAGAGTCCCATATTTAAACCCTCCTGCAGGTGTCCTGACTTTTTCTTTAAAATGGGCAAATTGTCCCATATTTTCTGTCTCTCCCCGCTCCCCTCATCAGTACTGGCAGGTTCTGCTGCTGGCCGGATCCCTGCTCGCCAGCCACCCACTCACCAGTAGTGAGTGGGGGTCCAGTGGCCACGATGGGGATGGGTGTACAAGGCTGGTGGCAGAGCGAAGATGCAGTATGTCCCCTGGCTGGTCTGTCAGCGCAGTCCCCACTGCGTGCCTGCTCTCGGCCAGCAGGGCCCCATCCCCCGTCCCGTTTCCAGCGTGTGCTTGCTGCGCACTGCAAGCTGCAGAGGTTGGTGTGTGTGGGCAGGCACCAGGCAGCAGCCAGCTATGTGTCGCCTCTGCTGCCCACCCATCAGCCCCTCTCGCTGTCCTCTCCCTGCTTTGCTCCTTTGTCACCCCTCGGCCCCACTGCTCCTCCGTATCCTCCCCTCAGCAGGGCGCATCCCACTCCCAGCATTGTGCGGAGAACCAGCCCCTGGTCGCAGCGCTCAGCTCACCAGCAGCCTGGCCGGCAGGCTCCTTCCTTCCCACACTGCCTCTGGCTGGGCCAGCACCCCAGGAAAGTCCAAGACCCTCTGCCCGGGGCGCTGGCCAGGAGTTGAGCCCTGCATGTGCCAAAGCCCCGCACAGTGCTGGCACAGGGAAGCCGCTCAATCCCTCAGCTACGCTCTGGAGCTGGGGGGAGGGAAGCGATTTCCAGCCTGTTTGCACCCCGACTCTGCAGGCTCCACAGCACTCCCCCCAGGCCGGGCTTAGCACCCTCTTCACCCATCCCTTCCCCGCCCTGGGTCCTGCCCACTCTGTAGCCCAGGGACAGAAGGTGACTGGGTTATGTCGGTGGTAAGCAGCAGCCTGGAGGTGTCAGCTGCCTTTAGACACTGTGCAGACAGGAAGGGACAAACTGCTTCCAGCCACATGGGTGTGGGTGGGGTGGGTGGAAGAAGTGATGAGCTCTACAAAGATAGAGGCCAGATCATACCTCCCCCACCCTCCCCCGCGGCTGGAAGCAGCTCCCGTCCCTTCCCTCCCACACAGTGCCGAAAGGCGGCTGCTGGCCACATTCTGGTATCAACCCTGACAGAAATCTGGGGAGGGGGGCATGTGACCCTGCGTGCCCCCTCCCCCAACGTAGCACCAGGTACCAGGAGTGGCAGGTCCGTCCCAGGGGTCAGCAGAGCATGGAGGGCGGAGAGCACTGGGCAGGGAGGGTCCGGTCAGTCGGACATCCCCCGTGTCAGAGAGGTGTGTGTCACCTCTCCCAGTGTGTGTGGGGGGGGGGGATAGGAGTGTGTCACCCCTCCCCATGTGAACCCTAAAACCTTAAAGATAAGAAAGTCAATAAAAAGAATCCAACTACTCAGTATTTCTTTTTAACAGGGGCTCAGTCAACTTGATGTTAATTTGAACATTTGTACTACATCATTCTGATTGATTGCCATTGAACTCGCTTGAATACAAGTAATTTACCAGGTGCCCCATATTCAGCATCAGGAAATATGGTCACCCTATGTAGATACACATCTCACAAATTCTGGTAGGCTGAATTAATAATCTCATGGGAGGACGCTAATAACACAACTAACACTGGGGCAACAAATTCACAGAAACTGCTGGTTTTGGGATGTGTGTTTCAGCACTTACTCTGTTTCAAATGTAACAAAAATCTTTCTTATCTATTTCAAGGCTCCAGCCTGGAGTTGTGAAATTGACAAGAATGACAGCCAACAGCGGATGCAAGTAATAGTGTCTACACAGACACTGCATCACCCTAACTACACAGAAATAAGCCTTACGCCTCTCGTGGAGGTGGAGTTATTATGTCGGTGTAGTCGGGCACTTACATCAGTGGGGGCAAGGCTGTAGTGCAGACACTAACATAATTAGGTTAATCTTACCTTATGTCGACCTAACTCTGCAGTGTAGACCAAGCCTGAGATAGCTACTGCCTCCTCTTTTGCTGTCTCTCCCCACTGCAGCTGCTTACAAGGGATCCAGAGAATGTGGAGGATGAGAGGCAGTCTGGGTTCTTGAAGAGTCAGCCCTACAGGTTCTTGTGTGGCCGGGAGAAAGAACTGCAGGGGAACCCTACTGCCTTCCTGCAGCCCTGCAGGATGCATGATGGAGTGGAAGCCATGGCAAGGTGTCACACAAGAGGGATGAAATTAGCAAAGTCTGCAATTCTGATGGACAGAGACAGTAGAGAGGGCAGAGAACACCATCATAAACAAACAGGAAAGGAAGTTCTCCCAGGGGCTACATAGAATAAAAGCTTCATGTCCAGGGGTTTTGTGTGCTTTTGTTTCGTATTTTGTACTTTTACGTATCTCTATTTTTATGCAGATTGTGTCTCTTTACTCTCATATTGTTTTCTGTTTCTGTGCTTTTTCTAATGTATCAGTTCCATGTAATTATTTTTCACTCAATTTTTTTGAGGTTACTGAGATTGTGATCATTTCTGAATTGAAATGTTATATTTTGACTTTTTTGAGATTTCTAGTGATATGACTGATGGTAGGAGAAAAGGAGAAGGAGGCGTTTTAAAAGAGATTATTATGGTGACTTGTGAAGCTGTGTTTGGATACAGGCAAGTGGAAGCCAGCTCTGTCTCTGGGTTTTGCTGCTGCTGTCGGCAGTATAACTTACTGGGTCAGAACCTAGCGCAGCTGTTCTTCTTGGAACTTAATCTGTTCCCATTCTAATCACAATATAGAGGACAATGGCTAATAACAGATAGGCACACTCAGTGTCGTGCTCACTTGGCATACTTCAACAAGAGATTATTCCCTGGAGATCAGCCAGTACAAAGACAAAGTTGGACAAATACTTTCAACAATTCTCCACTAATATTTGCTTCACTATGTTAACTTGACTGTGTTCAAACCCCTTTTGTGTTGGCTTTCCCTGTGTATTTCAGCACACAAATGTATTGGAAGGAATGGTCACAATAACAGCGAGTTAGTCCCAGAAAGCAAATTTTGAATTTGAAAATATATTTTTACCAGAGGGATGGTTCTAAGAGTTACACACATCCAATCAAGGAACAGGAACGCCACCACATGTGCCAAGTATCCAATCAAAACTTTCTCACACGACTCAAGTTTGAATATGGAACAAACTACTTTGAATAATCTACAGCCAAGAATTTTTCGCCAAAAACTACCTGGTGAATAATCCAGAAGAGTGACTGACTGTTTGGGAAATCAAAAAGTTGCTTGTGAAAAATTTACTAACAGAAAAAGAGCATCATTTGCCAAACCAGGGTGCTAAAATTTGGGGGGTGGCAACCGGATCTTTGACCGCCCCAGTCGTCGTCGGTATTTCGGGGGCGGGATCTTCAACTACGTAGGGCAGCAAAAATGCTGGCGGTGCTCCTGTGTACACCTAGAACACAGGCCAGTTCAATAGCTTGTACACTTAAATATTTAGGAATCTCGATGTATCATTTCAGTTTTCATTCTCTCCCCTCCACCAAGAAAACCTCTTTTATGCACGGGTAACGTAGGTAATTTAAATATGATAATTCAGCACACAGTGCACACCTGATTATAATTAATATATAGCCTGCTGATGAGATGGCTCTAGGAGATCCTCAGAGAATTGAGTTTGATAGTTTTGACATAGCTCTCAGTGGATTATAGATCATATTAGGAAAGCACCATATGCTTCGCACAGCTTGGAGTCTTCCCTCTATAAAGGCCATGACTGAATTAAGAGAGAGAAGACTAATCTCTCTATTCACCCCTCACACTCTATGAGTCAAACCAGTTCATAGTCCAGGCAGTGGTGCTGGAACAAGGGGTACTGGGGGGTCCTGCCATACCTGCTGTCTTGAAGTGGTAATAACAAACACCGAATACATGGTTTCCATCAGCAGCACCCCCAGTATAAAAATTATTCAAGCACCCCTGCGTTCAGGTATATTCAGCAAGTAGTTACTGGGAGGCTGTACAGAGAACCTGTCTGCAAGGGCAAACCTTACTGCAGTTGCACCACACTCCTGGCCAATCAGTACTAACATAATTATTGCCTGGAAAAGAAGAAAGGAACATCCTGACAGAGAAAGTTCAGGGAGTCAAAACATACTTTATGTAAATATTGTATAGACTTGCTTACTTTGTCCAGGCACAGTTGTGTCCCTGAACATGCACCTGGGCAGGGGAGAGTGGGGGCTTGAGACAGCTGAGCGGGCACAGAGCGGGAAGCTGTGTGTACCAGGTACAGGGCAGGAGCAGATTATTTCCCCTATAGAGAAAGAAGAGATGCAAGGGCCAGATTGTGACTACAAGTTGCTCTAGGGGCAGGGCAACTATTTGCGCTTTAGGGCAAAGCCACCCTTAAGCCTTTTAAAGGGTTTATCAGAACAGGTCAGAATTTTCCTAACAAAAAGTTGTGGGGGGCGGGGAGGCGGCGTTCCCAACAAATTGCTTTTTTTTTTTAAAGCAAATTATTTACAAAAAATTATGAGAATTTTTTTTCAGTTTTGTGAAAAGTTTCATTCTTTATTTGGATTTTTTTTTATAACATTTCAACAGTGTTTATGAAAAAGGTTATCACAATGTTTTGTTTATTGAAAATCAGGTATTTTGGTGTACACAAATGGCCAATAACCATCCTGATAATATTTTTAATTATATTGTCAATAAAAGAAGTTGAGAAAGTATTTTAAAAACTTGAAAAAAATGAAGAAAGGGTTCCATTTGAACACTTCAAAATGAAAAAAAAAGTTTGAAAATTTTCACCAAGCTACTTCTGGATTTTTCAACCAAGTCTTGTATAATAAGATTCCAGGAACGTCACTCTGCGTGTCACTCTGAAGCCTATAATGTCTGTAGAATCAGTGTGAAGTGATGGAACAAAGCATGGTTAAGGCTCTTTTTGTTCAAAATATTACCCAGTTGAATCATCACCGGGTTCCGTGGTCTTTTATCACCCAGTTTTTGAGTTCTGCCATTTTTACTTTACAAAATATATCTGTCCTCTGTACATATAAGAAGATACGTATCGATGGCATGCCAAGAGTCCTAGACCATTGTGATATCAGAGGTAACTCAACCAATCATGATGCTTACTGTACATCTAATTTGCATGCAACAATTTCATTAGTTGTATGAGGGAGTGTAACAGGGTGCTGGCTAGGAGATCCAAGCCAGGCCCCTGTTAGCCCAGCTCTGCTTAAAAGGGCGATTAGTTAGGACTGGCAGGGGGAGG
Source organism: Trachemys scripta elegans (assembly GCF_013100865.1). Classification (NCBI taxonomy): domain Eukaryota; kingdom Metazoa; phylum Chordata; order Testudines; family Emydidae; genus Trachemys; species Trachemys scripta. Next base: position 76,745,924 of record NC_048299.1, read on the forward strand.
CCATGCCCTAATCACCTGAGGGGATGTACCTGAGTGGCCAGCCTGCTATATAAAGCTGGCTGGGAGGAAGCAAGGGGGGAGAGACAGGAAAGAGATGAACAAGGAGTTCTAGATTCCCTGCTGGCAGGAGAAGCTAGTGGTCTCCCAGGGTGTTGGTCTGTAAGATATGTAAATAGTAGGTGGTGGGGATAGGTACAAACAATAAAGGAGCACTAGTGGATGTACTTTGGAGCAGTCTCCGACTGAGTTTGTGGAGGGGCCGGGAGCAGGCAGCGCTACAGAGAGACTTCACATGTGGTGGATAGCTTGGTCCAGTTGCTAAACCCATGTGCCCAACTGCCAACCACACAAATCAACACATCTCCCAGCTCAACGCCCCCTACACACAATTCAACATGACCACTATTACCAATACCCCTGTATTCACAAATCTTTCTACAAAATATGCCTTGTGAGGTATCGTTTGAAAACTAATAACTCACTGGTCAATAATATCATGGTGAAATGTATGTCACAACATTATATGTAAAGTTATGAAATTCCCCTGTATGATGTTCTTAGCACATGTTCAAAGCCACAGAGCCCTGCCTTGGCAGAAGTATCCTGAATGAATGAAGAAATATGTGTTAATCTCAATTTACATATAAGTAATAAACAGGGTCTCAAGAGAGCAGGCAGAGGAGATGGCAGGAGACAGCAAATTTGCTTTTCAGCAAACACAGATGAGAAGAAAGAACCTGGAGCAGACTGGGAGTGTGTTGGGGTCACCCTGCATGTGTTAACCAAGGCTGCTGAAAGCCAGAGTGTGGCTTGTGTGTTGCTGGCAGGCTGCTGGGGTCAGAGTTGCTGGACCAGGACTGCAGCTACACACAGACACTTAGGATGTGACCTGCATGCTGGTAGGCTGTTTGTGAGTGGCCCAGCTTGGGAGATACAACAGGAAAGCATTGCGAGATACCCAGTGTTACAGAGCAGGTGGTGACACAGCCCCACATTGGTCTGGAGTGCACCCCGAAATGTGACAACCACCCACACTCCAACACTGCCAGCACACACAATAATCCTAACCATCATTCTGAAGCTTAGACTGTGTTGTTTTTTTTATTATTATTATTATTATTTTATTTTGAGTCAGTGTGAAATGATAGAAACAGCTAGAAATGTGGCCGAACGCTCTTTTTGTTGAGAATATCACCAGATTCAAGCATCGCTAGGATTTGCTGTCTGTTACTGTCCAAAAGTTCTCTGACATTTCCAGGTTTTTTAAAATCATAAACATACAACTTTATGAATCACAGGCTACTAGTTTACTGATAACATTGCAAGTCACTTCAGCATGCAGGCAATCCCTCTGCTCCAACCTCACCTGCTTCCTGTGTATCTCATCTCCCCGGAGCTATAGTTACATGGACAATTAAAAATTAACTTTAGTACTAAGATAAAAGTTTAGAGCTGCATTCCACTTAAAATCAAATTTAAAAGCCCAGCTACACAAGGCCAGCTGAATCATCTAGCCAGGTCGTGGTACTACAAGCAAAGCCAAGGATGGGATATCAATATTGAACGCACGAGTGTAGTGATTATTAGCCACCAGTATTGCACTGAACAATGTGTTCCACACGTTAGGATAACTACTAGCTATTGCTTTGTGTTCCTGAAATGAGAGACCCCACACAAGATTAATGGGGCAGATAATGGAAGTCAACCAAATGGCCTGGACATGTGTCACCTCATGCCTTGTCTCCTCATAGAGGCAACAGGGATTTGAAGGGTCCACATACAAATACATAAGTCATGAAATCATTGCATGTCATCATTATTCACAACATTGAACATATATGGCTACTGAAAAGCTGCTGGTGCCAGGACTGGGAGCAGAAGTAATGATCCTCCACATGAAAGACTGAATCAGAGGTATTTCACATTTATTAAATCTAATGTTCAGTTCATAAGAAAAGCTAGATATGCACACACACACACAAAATCTAACCTCCAATCATTTCCAAAATGATAGCTTTGTCTTCAGTGCTCAGATAATGTTATTAACACACTGCCACCTACTGGCATTGTGGAAATTTTAATCCTGTACTTTTTGTTCATGATATATACATTTGTTTAGATGGAATTTCACTCAAAACAGATGCTGTAAAATATCACTGCACAGCTGGTGTTTGTCCATGGATAGATTTTATTAAAAAGCTTTGGAGTTCTCAACATTGGGAAAATGTCCCTGGCCAGGGCCAGCTCCAGCTTTTTTGCCACCCCAAGCGGCGAAGCGGGGGAAAAAAAAAAAAGATAAAGCCGATTGGCGGCACTTCGGCAGCAGTTCAATCGTGCCGCTTTGTTCTTCGGCAGAAATTCGGCGGCGGGTCCTTTGCTCCCTCTCTTCCTCTTTGGTGGCACTTCGGCGGCAGCTCAAAGAGGAAGAGAGGGACTGAGGGACCCGCCGCTGAATTTCCGCCGAAGACCCGGACGTACCACCCCTTTCCATTGGCCACCCCAAGCACCTGCTTCCTTCGCTGGTGCCTGGAGCCGGCCCTGTCCCTGGCCTTCCACATGTTGTAAAGTCACAAATCCTGGAATAATACCTCAATCAGAAAGGAGCTAGAATTGCAAAGACTCTGTGTGCCATGTGGTCCAGAATGAATAATCAGTATAAAATTATAAGTTGATTTTCAGAAATGCTGAGCATCCTCAACTCCAGTCAAATTAATGGAAACAACTAGCATCCAACCCCTTAAAATCTGACTTTAGTATCTACATTCCGATCCACCCCATAGTGATGAAAAATTGTCTCCCTCCAGTTTTGTTTGTTGTTCTTCAAAATCCTAAGCTAATCGAGTGGTTGGCAGAATTTACTGCAGCTAATGCTTCAATCAGAAGGCTGCAGGTGTTACGTTGATAAAATATGTCAATGAAAATAATCCTTTGGTCTCATATTACATAGCATGTAATCCATAATGCAGTTTTCATTTGAGGTATTTGTGATCTTATTCATTTAATTTCTGCAAATATACGTGTAAGTGATTTGCTGTGTATAAGAATGTTCATAGAAAGAGAATCTCAGGAATAGTCATGTGTCTGAGTTTGGGTTAAAGTTCAACCCAGAAGTGTTCTCACTGAGGGCTTGAGATCTGACTTGGCTCTTCTTATTCATAACCCTTTCAGCCCTCTAATCAGGGAGCAGAAGTGATACAACATAATTTTGGTGACCACGCAAATCCCACCAAATGCAAGGAGTAGAAGATAGTGTAAGAGAATACTTCACAGTTAATCCTGAAATGAAATATGTTCACATGCTGTACTCACCAAATGATTGTTAACAAATACATTCAGAAAAATCAAATTCCATTCACAGATAATTCCTGTTCAGAAACAAAGGGGCTAAAGTTGGTAAATAAATTATTCAGTACAGTTAGTCCAGCTCTGATTAAGATATGAACCTTTACAGTTGTCTGTGTCTCTGAGAACTTCTATGTTTGATTTTTATATGGTCCCCCTCCACCATAGTATCTGAGTGCCTCACAATCTTAACATAGTTACCCTCACAACACCCCTACAAGGTAGGGAATTACTGTTATATCAGTTTTATAGGTGGGGAACTGAGATAGTGATGAACTAAGGCTACGTCCTCACTACGGGGGTGGGTGGGTGGGAGTGTTGATTTAAGATATGCGAATAGCGTAGCTGAATTCAACATATCCCAGCCGACTTACCCCGCTGTGAGGACGGCGGCAAATCGAGCGCCGCGGCTCCCCCATCGACGGCGCTTACTCCCACCTGGGCTCGTGGAGTACGTGCGTCGATTCGGGGATCAATTGTCGCGTCCCGACGAGACGCGATAATTCGATCCCCGAGAGATCGATTTCCACCCGCCGATTCAGGCGGGTAGTGAAGACGTAGCCTAAGTGAATTTCCTAAACTTATACAAGAAGCCTGTGATAGAACAAGGACTCAGATCTAGGTCTCCCAAGTGCTAGAATAGTACCCTAACAACTGGACCATCCTTCCTCTCACTCAGTAACTTCCTCCTTGCCCCACTGTACCAGTTGCTGAGTCTTCCAGCATCACAGCCCTTGACCCGCATTTTATTTTTCTATCTAAAATAATATCTTAAGCACTTATCACCATAGCAACTAGCTGCATATTACATGTTACATATACGTTAAATGTAAGGGATAAAATTCTGACCCCACTGTAGTCAACAGGAGTTTTGCCATTCACTTCACTGGGGTCAGGAGTCCATCTAGGGCAGGGGTTCTCAACCTTTTTCTTTTTGAGGCCCCCCCCTCCTGCAACCCCCTCCCCACCCTCCAGCCCAGCTTGCTATAAAAATTCCATGGCCCACCTGTGCCACAATAATTGTTTTTCTGCATATAAAAGCCAGGGCCAGCATTAGGGGGTAGCAAGCAGGGCAATAGCCTGGAGCCCCATGCTACAGGGGGCTCTGTGAAGCTACATTGCCCAGGCTTCTGCTTCAGCCCCAGGTGGCAGAGCTTGGGGCTCTGGGCTTCAGCCATGCGGTGGGACTTCAGCTTTCTGCCCTGGGCAGCAGCAAGTCCAATGCCAGCCCTACTTGGCAGACCCCCTGAAACCTGCTCACGGCCCCCCAGGGGGCCCCGGACCCCTGGTTGAGAACCACTGATCTAGGGTATATTCACCTAAATACTAGGAGACATGAATCATGGCACAGGTCTATGAGTGAGGCCCTGCTGAGCCAGACACTTTTGATTTGCAGAGCTGTCTGCAAGTTAAAACTGTCAATTCTACTTGAAATTAAGCTTATGATTAAAAGTGGCATTTGTGAGCCATCATCAGTGCAGGCTTCTGGGTTAAACTGTAATCTTTTGCATTAAACATATAACAGTAGAGCTCTTTCTATTATAAAATATAGTATTAAAGCATAATGGAAATTGTTTAACAAACTGCCACTGGAATCCAAAACTTCCAGTTCAGGTAGCTACTGCCCATCTCAATTTTCACAGGACAAGCCTGGTTTTCACAGGGCAGTCAGACATCCATCAAGGCAGGCTTGCAAAAACATTAAAATGCTTCCCAGAATATCTTCAAGGCCAGTGCAAAGTCAAGAAGCAAACATGACAATATAACCCAATGAGTTTGTCCCAGAGGGCAAATTTTTAAAGGTGGCTCCATTGTTTCTAATGACAACCCACTTCAGCAATATAGTGGCTGCCAGCAGATGGCCAGGAAATGCCAAATTGGATGTGCAAAATATTTGCTTCAAGTAGTGTACATTTAATGATTTGTACCTGGTGGAAAACATTTATTGCCCTTATAATCTTTAGAAATGATGCACCAAATAAAAATATGTGCAGACATTTTACTAAGGTTCTTGTGCAAAGTGTATTTGACCACATTTTGTACAACAAAAATGAAAGCCATTCCTTCCCTCATATTTCATTTGCATGTAACCATTCAGGAGTTGAAGGGCAATAAAGATAATAAAGGTGTTGCTGAGTTAAACTGGAGCTGAAATGTGGATGTTTGACCTTCTAGAATTTAAATTAATTCTGAAGGACACATTAAATGGAAAACCTCCTATAGGAAAAGCTAGGCACAATGCATTGCTCACACAATCCTGAACTACCCCAGAATCTTTTCATGGTTCTTTCTTTTATCTTGCACTGAATTTCTGAGACCTATAACATTTCTCCTTTCCTTTTGTTTTTCATAGGCTTTTTTTCCCCTGTTGAATGCCATTTGATCTTCTTTGCAGCCCCATGGTAGACTAAACTGTCCTTGATCTGGTTAACCCTTAAATTGTCACTCTCCTACTAAGGCCAGTTTTGTGAAATGTGAATGCCCAATCCTGTTCCTATTGAAATCAGCAGCAGAACTCCTGTTGCCTTCTGTAGCCCTAATTTAAAACCCATTGACTTTAATGAGTCAGGATTGTGCCTAATACTGCAGCCCACATGGATTGGTAATAGCAGATGGAGTCTTTCTCCTTTTGGCTGGTAGTTTGAATCTAGCCATGGTTGCTAGTGACACAAACCTGTTGGCATCTGATGAATTTTTGCTGACCCATGTGAAATGAGGTTGTGGTCTTTGTTTGCTTCCCAGTAGACATGTGCCCAAAGCACAAGACAGGCATTAATGGACTCCCTTGTTGGTAAAATCAGAAAGAAGTCAAAGATGGAATGAGCAGGAGAATGAAGTAGCATCTGAGAACTTGACTTAATCCTTCATATCAGCATTCAGGTAAACTGGCAGGGTGGCTTAGGGAAAGTTGTTCATCCACTACTACTGTACCGATTCAGTCGCCAGAGCAAAGGGAGTTCAATATTTGGGCACATCAATCTAGTGCCTTTCACCCTTTACGTTTGCTTACATTTTAAAAAGGAAAATATATTATTGTTAGTGGCTACAGTTTGTTCTGCTCTCACAGCCAGGTATGGTCAAGGGCATATGCCAGCATGAAAAAAGTGCCAAAGTTGAAAGCAGGAGGAGATAAATGGAGCACTAAGGATACAGAATTGAGCAGAGTACAACACACAAGGAGCAGTGGTTTTACTGGGAAAAGAGAAGTAGGCAGGGGCACTGTTCAATGCTCCTGTCCATGCCTGGTCTGCAGAGAAGAGGAGTCTGTAACAGCTACAGGATTTAGTCCTTCAGCTCGAGCTGGAGACGCTCATGCTTTTCCCCCACTCAAGACCAACATGCTGACATTGCACTAGCTCTGGAGATTCTGTATTTTCATTCATTGTTTTAGAAAACTGAACAGAGATCTGTGTCCCGGGGGCCAATGCCTGAAGTCCCTACTCCATACTCAGTACAACTGCCATTTACCTCCAAGACGGTGTGCCTGAGTGATGACTGACTAGGTGCCTGGCCCTTACATGGGTCTGCGCTGTGTGGGGAGGGCACAAGGAGCCTTCGTTCTTGCATAGCCTGCATAAGGGCCAGGCTGAACTGTAATCCCTGTGCTCAGGAAATGGCAGGACACACAGTTCCCTAAAGTCGTGGGGGTAGTGGAGCCATGGCTCAGCCCCCATTCCCCTGGTTCCCAAAGTAAGATGAGTGTACCATAGGGACCACGGTGTGCATGCACTGACTGCATACCAGGGTGGTGAGAGAGGCATTCTCTCTCTCTTTGTGTGCACCCCCTGAAGTGAGCTGGTTCTGCACAATACCATGTACAGGGCTGTGCCTTAATGAGTCAGGAACTCATGATCTGACCCTAGGTAAATAAGAGTACTATACCTTTTATTCCAGCATATGGCAATTATGGGATAGACCAGGGATCTGCAACCTTTGGCATACAACTCACCAGGGTAAGCACCCTAGTGGGCCGGGCCAGTTTATTTACCTGCTGTGTCCACAGGTTCGTCCGATTGCGGCTCCCACTGGCCGCGTTTTGCCATCTTCGGCCCATGGGGGCGGCAGGAAGTGACGCGGGCTGAGGGATGTGCTGGCCGCCACTTCCTGCCAGCCCCATTGGGCCGAAGTGGGAGCCGCGATTGGCCGAACCTGCCTACGCGGCAGGTAAACAAACCATCCTGTCCCATTAGGGTGCTTACCCTGGTGAGCTGCATGCCAAAGGTTGCCGATCCCTGGGATAGACTGTTCAAACAGAAGATGAAATTGTCTTCATAGATGGGACTTTAAACAACCTATGGTCCCAATTAAGCAAAGCACTTGCTTCACTTTAAGCACGTAAGTAGTCCTACTGGGTTAAAGTGAAGCCGATGCTTTAGTGCTTTGCTGAATTGAGTCCAATATTGGGCTACATTAAATCCTTTCCCTGCATCAGCACTGGGGAGAACAAGGACTACACCTTCCTAGCACCTCCATGGCGCACTCCACCCTAAACAGGATGGGGAGGAGGCAGGACCATAGCTTCAACCCCAATTCTGTGCCAGCCAGTGGAGCCCTAATGTACAAACCATCCCAGGACTCCCTCCGGGGTGGAATCTGTGTGCCCACCTCCCCCCAGTGAGGACCTGTTTGCTAATCACACAATCTGGCTCATTACATTTACTGCTCAGCAGTACAGAGAGCTAATGCTCCATAATGCCAACCTAACACAATGGCTCTTAATCTTATATGTGCCACAACCACTTTCACACACAGTCAATTGTACCTATAATTAATTTACACAAATTGAACCCTCAGCCGCCGTCTCATACAGCCTGCAAACGCACATGCTGCAGAAAATTGTATTGGTAATTAATTTGTCAAGCAAATGCTAGGGAAGAACAACACTGGTAATTTATACCATAGATATTCAAATTAAACATCTTGCCTTAGTGTTTTAGTGTCAAAAAGTAGCACAGTTGCAGAAGAACAAAGAAACACAGTCTTCCTCCTGCTACTTCTTGAGGAGAGGCGACTGCAACACACAATGGGCCACATTTTGACCTGGTGTAAGTGGGTGAAACGCTACTGAGGACAGGTCAGAATTTGGCCCAACCAATGGATGTTAGGACACACACTCCACCTGTGCACCAAGCATCTGGGAAGGGATTGTGCTGGCTGACCCCCACCCTGCATGGGCCTGTCTGGAAAACCCACCCTCTAGACCTGTGGGAAGATATACGTGGATTATGGCTAACATTTGTTGCATTCTGGCTCTTTGCAAAATGGCCAGGTTGGGTATTTTGCACTCTTTTTCCATTCCATAAGCCCTTCTAATAAAATAAAATAAAATAAAATAAAATAAAAAGTTGGTTCCTGACACCACCAGTTTACTGGTGACAATTAAAAAAAATACACAGAGGGGAAAAAACTAAAGCCAAAAACACCAGAAGAAAAAGCCAGACATTAAAGCCGAAAAACTAAAGCGGGGTGGGGAAAGAAGCTACACACAAGTTATCCTTTAGTCAAACAAGTTACTGGGCTCAACACAAGGGAAACCAGGTATAAATTAATGCCCTGTGATGTACAGGTGGTCAGACTAGATGATCTAATGGCCCCTTCTGGCCTTAAACTCTATGAATCTATATTAAAAAGGTGAAAATTGTGCTGAAATTCCTCCTGTCCCCTCCTCAAAATTTCAACATGTGAAAATGTCAGATCAGCTCTACAGTTTACAGAGACCTGACCTGCTGCAGCCAGATCATCTCAGGATACTGCAGAAGGGCCCAGCTCGGATTCAGCAACACTCCCATTGGCAGCAGCACCTTCCTATACAAATCAATCCTTAGACATGGCCAGGGCAGAGAATCTGTCCTGATGTAAAACCCAATTAAATTGGGTGGGGCAGAGGAAATGTTTACATATCTAGGGCAATTCTCTGCATTTCCTAAGATTAAGATATTTCAAAAAATTTAATGCCAAAACCAGTGTGATATTTATGGCTTCCCCACCGCTTCCCAAGAAGGGAGAGGTAGCTAGTGGTGGGAGGGGGCCTCCTTCTTCTTTGCCACTGCAGTGGAGAAGTCAGCACTGGGGGTTCTCCCTCCTCCTCTCTCTTTGGGGAGTGGGATAAGAGCTGTCAAGAGAGAAGATGCCCAAACTAAGACCCTTCTCCTCCTTCTGTCAGGTGCTGCTGCTCTACCTACTATCAGAACTATTGGGAGCCTTATGATTCCTCAGCCAGGCACCAGCTGCTCCACTCTCAGATTTCTCAACTTGATGAGTCCTTACCATAACAGTCAAGGAGGAGCAGAAGATTTGAGAAAAAAATTAATTCCTCCAAGCCAGGAAGAAGAAGAAGTAGAAGAGGGGGAGCGCTCCGCATTTAACAGAAAAGGGGTAGCCGTGTTACCTCATACATTTCTGTATTTTAACCCTTGCTGGCAATACAAGAACATTGGAATTATCTGTTCATCTACAAGCTTCTTGAGAGACCACATCAATATATCACCATCGATGGACTTCAAATGAAAGGATGGACTAATTGCACACCGGGCTGTAAAAGCGGGTAAAAAGGCAGACTTAATTGACAGCATCCACACTTATTACTGAGGTGAGGGACAGAACTGTGCCAAGCTTGGTTAGTGTTTTCCATAGCAGTGCTCAGGAGATCAGTGACAAATGAAGCAGCTCCAGCCAGTGTCCAGATGATCAGCTTGTACTGTCTCGTCTGTCCTGAGATGATGCAGTCTGATGAAGCACAGTGTATTTCTGAATGAGCACTGATAAAGGCAAGCAAAGCTCTCCCTTAATTAAGGGAGCACAAAATGTCATCCATAAATACTTAATACCACCTCAGCCCTTAATAACACTAATCCTTTTATTTTTTTCCTCCTCCTTCAGGAATCCTCTTCTTGATGTTTTCATAAAACTGGTGAGCAGCACTTGCCACTGCTGAATGTTATTGAAGCTAAGCAGGCAACCGACCTCTATGGCTCTTGCTATCACTGACTGGTATTAGAGTAGAGACAGCAAAAGCCAAAGCTGTAAGAAGAAAGAGGGAAGCTTTGAAACCCTAAATATAAAGTTGCTTCAGAAATTAAATGGCCGGTTTGAACTATAAAGATTGCAACATTCATACCTCAATATACCCCACCTTTCTATTAGAAAGAGAGGGACTGCCACGGCAGAGCAGACTAGTGGACCATATAGTTCCATATCCTGTTTCCAACAATGGCAGGAAACAAGTGCAAGAAACCAGTGGATAGTTATGGAGCAGGCAGTCTGCCCCCAGGGAAAGCCTCTTTCTAACCCCTGTCAGTTAGAGGTTAATTTATGATGCACAGGGATTTTTAATCATTTGTGTTTATTGTATTTCATGTAACTGGGGATGTTTTAATAGTCACTATTAATGTCTAGTCCTTTTTTGACCTTGGCCACTGACTGCCTCCCAAGCACCGCCTTGTGCCCAGGTTTGTACCTGTGGCAATCTTACCTCTATTTCCATTTCATCCAGGCCCGCTTTAAGAACTCACTCAAGTCTCCACTGACCTTCTAAGCTGAATCCTTTCATTCGCTCTTCACCAGTTCTTCTCAGGCTGGCAACAGAGTGAATTCAAAAGTCCAAAACAAAGTTTTTCAGCTCATCTTCCCTTTTTAATTCCCACTCACAGGCTTTGTTTTATCTGACAAGGGCTCTGCAGGAGCCATACTTGCTCCTTATGGCTTCTCCTTCCACCAGCCCAAGCTCTACACAGTGTCCTGTTTCCCAAGCTTCCCCTACATGGCAGATGGTATTAGAGTGCATCTATCTAGATACTTATATAGCTCTGGCACCCATAGTAACAGAGTGCCTCAAACAAATAAGAGGGAAGTATCAAATATAGCTACCACTTCTGCTGTACAGGGCTATAAAACCCACCAAGAGTATGTTAAACAGAAACACCATTCTGCCTCTTCATAGGCAACCAATGTAAAAAGTACAGGATTGGTTGAATTCACATAAATTGCCAGCTGGGGTAACTTCAAAAGGAAAAAAATGTGTAGGCATATGTTTTCATGAGATAAAGATGGACCTTGTGGTTATGGTACAGCGCTAGGAATCAACAGACTTAGTTATATTCCCCACTCTTCCACTGACGGCTTGCTATCTTGGGCAAGACGTTTATCTTATCTCTGTCTTTGTTTCCCCAACATTAATTTGGGGCTAATGCCTGCATGGTAGTGGTGTTGTGAGGCTAAATTAATTATGGTTTGGAGAGCTATTGAAATTCTCAGGTTGGAGTGTTATGGAAGTGCAAATTATTTTTGTAATAACCTATTCCTGGATTTTCATTCATGTGTTTGTGGAGAGAGGAACGGTCTTCTATAACTGACTATTAATTTATGTTTCCAGAGTTGTTTTAGCTGTGTTGGCCCCAAGATATTAGCGAGACAAGGCAAATTAAGCAATATCTTTTATTGGACCAACTTCTACTGGTGAAAGAGGATCTGAAGAAAAGGAAGATGACCTCTAGGTAAGCTCAACAGACATTGGTCTAATAAAAGATATTATTTGACCCACCTTGTCTCTCCATTACTTTAATGGAAATAAAACTGATTTTTACTGGGGACATGGTTTAGTATTCTCTGTTTTCAGATCACTCCCTTAACTGCATAAGACAAGTATGATTTTAATGGTAGTTGGGAAACCTGAAGTACCATATTACTGGAACACAAAAACTGTGTACTGTATTCATTAGACTATCAGGATTAGAATCACAGCACAAACTACAAATTGGCTAATGTTTCAAAACCCAGGATGAAAAATTTATTGAAATTCACAAAGTAAGGAATTTCTAAAGCATGGTAATTATACCCTGTACTACACAAAGTAATTGTTTGATGATTTTCAGCTGTAAAAATATGCTAATAGGAGCAGTAAACAAAGAGAAAAAGACTTTGAAACAATGATGAATATAGATAAAATAGATCAGGGAAGCAAAGAAATGTCCAAGTACCAGAGAAATCAGAGTTAAGAAATATTGCAATCATTTCACTGAATACTCAAAAATGCCTAAAAGATACAATTTAAAGCTGTACATAGGGATAAAAGCTCAAATCTAGTTAAAGAATGTGAGGCAAATTCTGCTTTCATCCCACTTAGATTTTTTTTAGACAATGAGTATCTTTCACTAAAACAAGATCAGATTGTCAATGAGTATTAGGTTTCTAAATAGCTAGCCATTTTACCATCTTCTACACAGCTCAGGATGCTCTCCCTTCAGCAGATAAAAATCAGGGGTCCATTTCACATGGTCCTTATCTAACCGCATATGCACATGTGAGATAATTAGCCTTCTGCTTACTGGAGCAAAAAACATAGAACATGAGGGAAGGGAAGGAACACAAAATATCTTAGATATGTTCTATGTTTTTTGCTCATTTACAAAGGAGAGAAATATCATTTTACAGATGGGGAAACTGAGGCACAGAGCAGGAACTTCCTCAACCAACAATTAAATGCTAGAGATGTCAGCTTCACTCTCCCTTTCATAAATGAGGGATACCTCCTCTACATTCATTCTCTCTCACACCTATCCATCAAAATGGCCATTAGGAAAAAATATGTTACCACACCGTATAAACCTGTGTATATCCTCCCTTCAGTCCTTACCTTACCCATATTCCCTACTTATAAATAATTATATCATCTTTTCTTTTTCTTCAAGTTTCCATGAAAGGCGGTTCTACCGTACACTCTTGTTTAGTTTATGATTACTGACTGTTTAACGTTTTGACACTTAAAACAGAAGATATGTTGGCTGCCCTGCTCTGCCTTTTGACCAGATTATGCATAGTGGCTCTGGTTGTTCATTACTTGCCTGGATACCTTCATGATCCTTTTGCTAGGAGTCTGAAGAAAAACAGTGTCCACTATTTTGTCCATGATTTCCTGAGCATTTCTTCACCTACTCAATGACTAGCAATAAAACAACATCTTCAACTTCCTCGTGTTCCAACAAATGTTAATATAAATGGCAAAACATTCAGCTCCCTTTTGATTCCCAAAGGGCTGGCCGGTTTATAGAGAGTATATTGCTGACAAACTATAAATTGGTTACTATGATACCATGCCTTTTACTCTCAAACAGAAAGAGGCTGAAGAAATAGAGCTGGATCTCTAGTTTCCTTGCAAGAAATTACATTGCAATGTTTTATATTGGTCAGTGTCAGCTCATTATAAAGGTTGGCTCAAAAGCTGGAGAAACCTGCTGAGATCATCAGCTGTGATGCTCAAGCCAAGAATCAGAATTGTCAGTGCAGCAAGTTTTCTACTGCAGAGCATGCCAGGAGTGGGGGAAGGCCTGTTCTTGTAACATATTCTCTACCAACAAATATGTGACCTACTTTCCCTCCCCAAAGAGTTATACAAAACTTCCTGATCCTCACATGCTCCTAGGGTTGATTTGGCCCTATGGAGTATTCTGATGGGCAGCTGGGAATGTCAGGGCTTGTTATGGGGATCTGGAGGCTTAATAGCTGGGAAGTGAGCAGGGGGTTGTCATAGGGTGTTGGGTAGATTTGGAAAGCTGGGAGGTGCAGGAACAAAGAATATCTTAGATGTATGCTTTGCATGGTTACATTAGTTTAGTAACTAAAGAGTTAATTACCTCAAATCATATATCATGGATCCAAATGGCATCCACTTGAAATTTACACAATATTTTGTCTGCACAAGAGGAAGCATTTTCAGAGATATCTAGACCAGGGGTAGGCAACCTATGGCATGTGTGCCGAAGGCGGCATGCGAGCTGATGTTCAGTGGCACTCACATTGCCCGGGTCCTAGCCACCGGTCCGGGGGGCTTTGCATTTTAATTTAATTTTAAATGAAGCTTCTTAAACATTTTAAAAACCTTATTTACTTAACATACAACAATAGTTTAGTTATATATTATAGACTTATAGAAAGAGACCTTCTAAAAATGTTAAAATGTATTACTGGCACGCAAAACCTTAAATTAGAGTGAATAAATTAAGACTTGGCACACCACTTCTGAAAGATTGCCGACCCCTGATCTAGAATATGGTAACATAGCTTAGAAAAGACAAGGGGGATGAGCTAGTATGTTTAATTGCCCCTACTTAACAGAAGATGGTTACAAAAAACAAAATGAAACATGCTATCTAGAATTTCTAAAATTTAACATATTACAATCCTGGTCTGAGGCAACTTCTCACCTATCGTGAGTTCTCAGAGTACACAACCCACATGGTTGGGGGGATCCATTTTTCACATATTTCAAAAGCGCTGGCCTCTTTTGTTCCCTAAGAGATGGATAACAAAGGAGTCCCCTTTCTTCCCTTTTATATCCAGAAAACCTTTGAAATATATTCTTTGAAAAGTAACCCCAAACAAAGGTCTTCTCCCCTGCCATTTGTTCTTTGGGGTGCAGGCACCAGTCCCCATCTTCATCCTTGGCTCAATTTGCTTTTTCAATACGCTTGATCATGTTGTTTACCTTAGATCCAAATATAATGTAATTGTCCTTTGTTTGTAATCAAGCCATGCCATTTTTCATCTGCCTATTAGCCTGGTCCATGCAGACAGATAAATCCACATTCCTTTGTCTAGGGCCAGTTTATTTCTCAGTTGTCTCCAAAACATTTTCAGAACACATTTCCAGCACACCTACATAACTCTGTATACACAACCTGTACATATATTATGCAATGCTATTAATGACCAGCACTCCACTAGTTGATATCCAAACAGTGTCTTGTAAGGTAAGTATTCTGGCTACCGTAGGTTGAGTGTAGTGTGTTTGTCAGTCCTGCTGGGATTTATTGTGACATAACAGTGTGCCCTTTGCCATCTGACATAAAGGGGCTCTTAGGTCACACTCACCCTCTCCACTTTTTCTCACAAGCTTGCAACTGTCAGGGGAAGAAATAATGTGTAGAGTCAACATGACTGCAGTCTTTCCAGCCACAGTAACAGTGATACCCTGTATACAAAGAATACCCATCTCTTTCAGCCAGCAGTACTTCCTGAAGGTATTGATGGGGCTTGCCCATGAGTGGAGGGGTGCCACCATTTTGGTGAGCTCACCCAAGAAATGCTACAGTGATGACCATGTGTAGGACTGTTGTCACTGTAAGCAGTCTACCCTAGCAAATACTGCAATGAGAGGGTCCTCTCACTGGAGGGCTGCTATCATTACATAGTGACAATGGACATTTCCCTTTGAAAAAAATGAAACAAACCAACATGGGAGCACTTGTTTAGGTTTGTTTGTTTGTTTGTTTTTTAAACAAAGGCTGTAGATGTAAAGGAACATCAGTGCATGGCCTTTGAAATCAGACTCACAGTAAGAACAACAAAATAGGCCAGCTTAATAATATCCTGTAATCTAGTGGCTGGAGCACCAGAATGGGTCTCAGGAGATCTACACCTACTGGCCTCCCGGGTGACCTGGGGCATGTCAAGTCCCTGCTCTGTGCTCAGTTTCCCCATCTGTAAAATGATATTTCTCTCCTTTGTAAAGCACTTTGAGACCTAGAACATAAGAATGGCCCTACTGGGTCAGACCAAGGGGCCATCTAGCCCAGTATCCAGTCTTCCGACAGTGGCCAGTGTCAGGTGCCCCAGAGGGAATGAACAGAACAGGTAATCATCAAGTGATCCTTTCCCTGTCGCTCAGTCCCAGTTTCTGGCAGAGGCTATGGACACCTACTGATGAAAAGTGCTATCTAAGAGCTAGGTCTTATTATTTTAAATGAATACTGCATTCTATATTGGGAACTGTGTTTTTTCTCTATCTCCTCTCACCCTCCTTTCGTTGTCTCACTTGGTATTTCTTCAGTCGCAGTCACAGAGTCTTCAACCTTCCATAACTCCAGTCAAGAAATGAAGCTGTGAAATCAGGTCATTGCTGTTTCACAATACAAAATACTGCAAGGATTTGTGGTACCGTGTACGTGCTTATGCTAGAAGTACTACTGGTTTGTGCTGGAAAGCCCCTAGGAAGAAGGGTACTTATTGAATGTCTTGCAATTTGTATTCAGCACAAATCTTTGAACAAAAATGAATCAGGCCTAATATACATCTCCTTAAATATTCATTAAAGGACTTTTCCTTTGGACCAACTGTTAGCAAAAACGGCATGAATTTTAAGGGACACTGTCCAGTAGAGGAGGTTTAAATTTAACCAAATTTTATAATCTGGTTCAGAATATTTGCTATAGTTTAAATATCAAAAGGATTACTGGTTTTGATTTTCATTTTTAAATCCCCATTCTATTGAGAAACCATCTGAAAACCAGGTGCAGTTTATGTGCTTGTACGTTTTTGCTATCATGTTGCAGAGAGAGAAGTTAGCTAACTAATACTTGTCTTAACACTGAATTAATGAAAATAATAGAATGACAAATTGAAAAGCCCTAATAAGCAATTTGGCTTGTAAACTCCTCAGGGCAGGGACCATATCTACCTCTGTTTGTACAGTACCTAACACAACAAGGCCCTGATTCTGACTGGGACCTTTGGGTACAATGTTATAAGAATAATAATTAATAATGAAAGATGCACAATTATATTGTCTCTACCAAGAGGATGTATCAGCTATGAAATTGCTGAACACTACATGTGATATAACTAAAAGCTGTCATAGTTACCACAATGCACAAACAAATATAAAAGCCATGATAGTTTGTAATTCATATGAATCAGGGTGCTAAATTGTTTGATTGATATTAGCTGTGAAGAGGGTCCCCTGTATATAGAGCCTTCCTTCCCAAGGGAGATAGAAGTCAGCTTCCTCCATTGCAGAACCCTATCCCCCATTCCAGTTGCTGGAGAAAAGTGCCTCTTCCCTAATGTAGTCTGTAAAAAGCCAGCAGCATTAATGCATTCTAAGGCTGCATTAAGTCTTCTTTGGCCTTATCTGTGCTGTAGTGAAAACACCTTAAAGTGTGTTCCCTGGAGCAAGGCATTCCCTGACAGCATGGCTACAATATTCAGTAAAGTCAATAGAGTTACTCTGGATTTTCACTGCTGTAACTGAGATCAGAATAGGAACAATGTTTGCCAAATGGGAAAGCAAACAAAAGCTGGAAAAAAAGAGGTTCTCTCTCAGCTATGTTTCCAAAAAATTAGAAGAAGGTGCCTTTATATGTGTACACAGTGTTCCTGCATTAGACTTTTTGTTTGTCTGAAGCTAGATTCAAACTGAAAACCCCTCTTTTCAGGGTAAATTACATCTGAGAACCAACAAGGGTACAATTAGGCTCAGAGGGCAAGGAGTCAAGAATGCTTGCTTAATTATACATCTGGTAATTAATTTGTAATTCTCACAAAAGGCATAAGGAGAATGTTAATTTTTGGACTGCACAAGGTACTATTATGAAACAGAGAATTCATGTTTGATATTCAAAAGTCTCCTTTCCACTGGGGATTCAAGGTTGGCACAGATCTGAGCAGCTGGCTTTGTTTATCCAGCGATGGACCGTTAAAGGAAATCCCTTGTTCCCAGAATGACAAACCCAAAGGGCGGTGACATGTTTTACATTTCATAGATGTCAGAATCTAAGGCAAAAGAAGCAAGTGTTAGATGTGAGACTGCTTTCTGTACATCACAACAAAACCACGTATAACTCCCTGAGATGCTGGGCCCCGGCACTTTCAGAAACTTTTCTTGACTGATACCTTGTGTGTTGGAGGGAGAGGAGGATTACCGTTGAATCACAGATGCTGCAAGAAACGAATGCTAAGCATAGGGGAACTCAGCTGTTCTGACATTTTTCTGCCAACATTCCTTATCTCCCCAGTGTTGGTTTCCCCTCATGCAAGGTCACTGGAACAATTTGTATAGTGGGGGTGCTGAGAGCCATTGAATTAAACTGTAAACCCTGTATAGGATGAGAACCACTTCAAGCAAGACGGTGTGGCAGCACCCCAGTTCCAGCACCTGTGCCCTCATAAGTATCCAGAGTAGGGTTTGCTACACCCTAAACTCCCTTAATTGGACCTGGACTCCCCTGGCTGATGCTTCCATGACACATCCATGCAATACTCACCAGTAACACAAACTGAGGCTCTGATTCAGCAAAGCATTTAAGCATGGATATCACTCAGAGACCACCATCCTAAACCCAAGCCTGGCCATGACAATATTCATGCTGCTTAAACAACTGTGTTGCAGATAGAGAGGCAAATCCATTCCCAATATCCCCAGTGTGACCTGTCCTCAGGAGTTCTCAAGGAAATTGGAACCCATGTATGCCTGAGAAGATGACCAGTGGATGGCTAATGGCGAACAAATGACATTCTGTTACCTTTGTTCTCAGCTCCTTAGTCCAGTCCCATTTCCGTGGATGCTGAACTCCTGTCTGGCCACTCTTATTTTCTTATTTACAAAGACATCTTCCTTTAATCAGACTCTGCCCCAACTATCGTCATGTCGTCTTACTAATGACATCAATCTATCAAGGCTTTTATTCCACTCTGTTGCCTGGGAGAGAGCAAAGGAAATGAGGGGGAATGAGGGAACTGCCTGCAGGAGACTTGCAGCCTGGAGCAAACTTGCTAAATGAGCAAACCAGACACACCTGGTGTGAGGAGGGAAACTCAAGTGTCTGGTTCCTCATAAGAAAGCTGAAGCAGCTGTTTGAGAGGGCTCACTCTGGGAAGTCTACGGGGAAGTGAGCACTGAGTAGGACAGCTGCAAGCCAAACCCCACAGCGCATCACTGTGACACTATTTCAAAGCAGCACCCTGGAATGCCTATATTCACTACTGTCGTAGAATTATATGTTTTGAACAAAGTATGCCTTGTGAGGTATCATTTTAAAAGTCTTGATCTGTTGAACATTAATATCCCATTGGATTGTATGTGCTATCATTGTATGTGAAGTTGTGATGTGTGTGTGTGTTACTGAAATATGTTGTGAGGTTGGGAACTAGCCTTTCAGGTACAACTATGGAGTAGCCAGATGCATTGATAGCCCGTTAAACTGAATCCACACTCCCAACAACCATCTCAGAAGACTTCTTGGAGGCAGCACATAGACAATGGAGGCTGCTTGACCATTGGGGGTCTGACCTCCCATGTCACAAGCATAGATCTTTCCAGCAAGCTGCAAGAAACTATAAAAAGGGGAAGTGACATCATGACTTGGCCTCGCTCCCTCTACAACTCAACACATGGAAACACACCTGGAGCGCAAAGACTCTGAACTAGGGAAGGGTGGTGCCGGGTTGGAAGTCAGTTCCAGCCTGTGTATTGAAGATCTGTGACCTCTTTGTACCATCTATCAGTGTGAGACACTACTTGATTCAAATCCTGATTCATTTATAGAACTCAGACTGCGAATTTACTTTTATTTCTTAGGTAACCAACTTTGAGCTCTATGCTTACTACTTATAATCACTTAAAATCTATCTTTCTGTAGTTAATAAATCTGTTTTATATTTTACCTAAAATGGTGTGTGATCGAAGTTTTATCTAAAGCAGAGGTGCTTGGGAAATCTCAGCTCAGTTTACACAGGCTAGTGTGTGTTCTCTCTACACCAAGGGTCGGGCAGACTGAGTAATGAATTTACACTGGTCAGGCTTCTGACCAGGGCAAGATGGTACAGCTCTGGGGTGCACGGCTCAGGAGCTCGGGGGAATTGACTGGAGTCTCTCTATTGTTGGTTCATGACTGGGGAAAGCATTCATGTAACTCAGCTGGGTTTGTCGCTGCCCGTGGATGTCTGTGTAAGTGCAGCACCTGCCAGAGGTTTTGTAGCTTGCCAACAACATCACAGTGTGAGAGGCAGCCCGGGTTGGTGGGACAGAGGGCTCAGCGGTCCCACAATCCAGGCTGCACCCCGGGAACCCTGTCACAGACACCCGTAAGAATTCATACAAAAATTCTATGAAGAAACCCTTTTGCTCAAGCGAGCTCTGAGGTAAGAGCCAGGCCTTTGGACAAATCTTTGGGACTTTGAGTTTCACTTCTGAGTTATTTGTCTGAATAAACCCAGACCCCAATAAGCATGGTGATTGAATGAGCAAGTGTGTGGCGTCTCTGTAAAAGGGCCGGGAATAGGGAGAATAAAAGGCGGGCAGTACAGAGACACCCCTGCCAAGAGAGGGTGCATGGGTTTCTAATACTTAAAT
This sequence comes from Trachemys scripta elegans, assembly GCF_013100865.1. NCBI lineage: Eukaryota > Metazoa > Chordata > Testudines > Emydidae > Trachemys > Trachemys scripta. The sequence goes on from NC_048299.1 coordinate 76,766,388, forward strand.
TGGGGGGGGCTTCTTCTCCTGTTTCTATGTATGTATTAATCACTGCCTAACCCATTACTCCAACCCCTTGAGTACTTACATCATCTCACCAGCTTCCTGATAGATTCAGGACATGCATCCTGTAAGTATTTCATTCAGCACTTAGATCAGGAGCATTAGTGACTGCCCCAGGCCAGGTCTTTATGATTCTTTGAGAGACACACAGAGGGCAAGTTTCAGGCACTGCACAATTTGCTTTTAAAATTAGCAATTTCTCAGGAGAGACATTTTCCATGAGCATTTTGGACCAGCTCCTCCACACTGGGGCTGTTTGGATGGATAGACAGATATCCTCCATGGTGTCTCCTTTTCTACCTTTTAGCGGGAGGCTCCTGCCAAGAAAGTGGGAAGACCCAGGTTCCTTACTAAAGTGCTATTATTACTTACATTTTCCAAGCTGATCCATACAATATGCCCTCCTAACCATTCATTTGGCTGCCAGTCTAAAAAACAATAGTGTTCTTTCATTGTAATCCTTGACTATTATTACAGTCATTTATTTTAACTGCATTCCCTCCTCAACTGGAAACCTGGGCTCAGTGGCAGTTTCACGAGTCTCGATTTATTTTCACTCTGCACTTCCCATGCATGTCATTCCTTAGTGCAGAAGGAACATATTCACTCAAAGGAAAATTGCTTCTCCAAAGGATCGTACCAATCCCCCTTTCTCCTTGGAACTCAGCATACTATAAGGTAGGTGCAAAACTGGTTGAAAGACTGTACACTCACAGAGCAGTTATCAATGGTTCACTTTCAATCTGGGGGGGAGGGGGAGGAACATATCTAGTGGCTTCCCACAGGGGGCTGTCCTGGGCCTAGTACTAGTCAATATTTTCATGAATAACTTGGATAATGTAGTGAAGAGTATGCTTATAAAGATTGCAGATGGCACTAAGCTGTGTGGGGCTGCTATCCCTTTGGAGGACAGGATTCGAATTCACAAACTGGAGAACTGGCCTGACATCAACAAGATGAAGTTCAATAAGGACAAGTGCAAAGTACTATGCTTAAAGAGAATAAATCAAATGCACAACTATGAAATGGAGAGTAACTGGCTAGGTGGTGGTACTGCTGAAAATCTGAGGGTTACAGTTGATCACAAATTAAATAGGAATCAGTGTGATGCAGTTGTGAAATAGGCTAATCATTCTGGGGTATATTGTCCAGCTGTACACAGCACTGGCGAGGCCTTAGCTCATCTTTTGGAAAGAGAGAGAGATTCCCGAGGAGAGCAACAAAAATGATAAAAGCTTTAGAAAACTTGACCTATGAGGAAAGGTTAAAAAAATTGGACATGTTTAATCTTGAGAAAAGAAGACTAAGAAGGGGAGGGGGGAGATGGACCTGATAGCCTTCAAATATGTTAAGGGCTGTTATAAAGAGGACAGTGATCAATTGTTCTCCATGTCCACTGAAGGTAAGACAAGAAATAATTGCAGCAAGGGACATTTAGGTTACATAGTAGGAAAAGTAAAAAGCGACAAAGAGTCCTGTGGCACCTTATAGACTAACAGACATATTGGAGCATAAGCTTTCGTGGGTGAATACCTACCAGACGAAGTGGGTATTCATCTACGAAAGCTTATGCTCCAATACATCTGTTAGTCTATAAGGTGCCACAGGATTCTTTGTCGCTTTTTACAGATCCAGACTAACACGGCTACCCCTCTGATAGTAGGAAAAGCTTTCTAACTATAAAGATAGTTAAGCATTGGAATAGGCTTCCAAGGGAGGTTAGACAAACCCCTGTCAGGGATATTCTAGATTTACTTGGTCCTGCCCCAGTACAGGGGGCTGGACTAGATGATCTCTCAAGGTCCTTTCCAGCCCTACATTTCCATGATCATATATTCACTAGCAAAAAGGAAAGCAGATGACCAATGGTTACTAAATAAAAAGAAACAAATCAAACAAAAACATAAATAATAAACATAGAAGTACAAGCATTTCTAGGAGGTGTATTGCAAAGAAACCTCCTATATTTTGACTTGGTTCCCATCACCAAGTTCATGGACCTGAAATTCAAAGAGGCACCAACCAAGTGTCCATTTTTGAGAATGCAAAGATGTGTGTGTGTACCGGTCAAGCATGACACCCGTGTGCACGGATGATCGATTCCAACATATATATGTGATAGGCCTGGCCCATCACCTGCATCCCAGTGCTATTGCTTGAAAAGTGTGTGAATGGGTGTGCACAAAAGGGGAGACAGAGTGCACTTTCTGTAAATGAGGTCCCATAAATCTACACAAGACACCTTAGAACTGTTGAGGAAGTTAAGTTAGCCCTAATTCTGTGGGGAGGGCTTTAAACTTTGCCATTATAATGACTTACCTTTCCTAATGTGCTTTCATGGATATCACATCTTTATAGGTCTGACCTACTCCTTTTTAACACGACTTTTGTTTGCTTGAGAAATGTGTTGGGGGTTTTAAACACAGCAGTTCACTGAGTTCAATTCAGTTGTTGTTACAATGTTGCTGCTTCATATAGCCTTGATCTGAATGTTACCCACGTGATTAGTAATGATCATTCTCATGATAGAGAGGTCTTGGCAGTAAAAGCAGCACCAGACAGTACGACATAACTGGAAATTCAGTACCTTCTGGTAATAGATTGCATAGCAAAATTAAAATGGTCTCAACTAAAACAAATTGGAAGACATAAAACAGCATCTAATCATGCAATATTATACCATTGACAACCATTCCTTTCTGATCTCAGCTGGTGATCAATTTATGCTCTGAAGTCTGGATGACTAATTCACTGCTAAAAGAGAGAAAGTTTACTGATCAGTACTAAAACAGATCCTAGTCAGAAACGTATCCCTTTAGATCTTTAGAGAGAGAATGGGGGTCAGTAGGTTTACTATGAAAACACTATATTTAGCATTGGTTTAAATTTTCATATATGATCATGTGTATAGACAACTGTGAGGAACAGATGTGTTTTCCTGGACAAGAAAACTGAGGCACCACCTGTGACTCTGAGCCATTCCCTTCTTGGCTAGTGAAAAAGTTTAAAGTATTTACTACGTCTGCTAACTGAGGTTATCAGCACCACCTCTGAGGAAGGACATCTACCATCTTTGCCATCCCAAAGTGCACCACTCACCAGCCAAGCATGCTTAGCATGCAGGGGGGACAGACTTGTCCAGTGGCTACCTAGAGTAGCCTCTTCACAGCTGCTAGCTCTAGAACAGAAATGGGTCAAGAACACAAAGAGGTTAAATACACTCTTCCATATGTTCATGATTCAGGGGGCTGGAAGTGCTGGAGGAACAGGAATGTTCCTTGTCATATTCCTTCAATTAGAGGTAATCCCCCAAAAGCCTAGCAGGAATCTAACAGGGTCTGAAGTTTCCCTTCCTCACCATGATGTAAGTGTAGGCACTTGTACAGGGTAATTTACCCAGTGTTACAATTCTCTTAGGCTGCATGGTCTGAGCATGGTGGGATGTTTATTTACATGAGCCTCCCTTCCACTCTCTCATCTCCTTAAACCTCCCTGTTGTGGAAGAGTTTATTTATTGACTTTGTACACCAAGAAGATCTTCCTTTTCTATGCAGTCTAGGTGCGAGGTCTCCTGGAGTCCTCAGACTGCAGCCACCACACAGCAGCTAACTGGTACCAGCAGAGATTGTGGACTGGTGGACCCTTGCTCACTATAAACCCCACCCATGAAACTCCCAATTGGAGGAGAGATCCAGTGTAGCTATAGGTATTTGTTAGATGAGATTTCGATATAAGATAAGAAATAAGTCAGAAGAAGTAGTGCAAGAGATCTACAGGCCCTAGCCTGTAAGACAATAGCTTAGCAAAAGGACATAAGGCCTCTAAATGCTAAAGTAGCTAAACAAAAGTGACCTTAAGTCACAAGATTGCATACGATAGAATGCTGTGATAAACAAGTACGATTCAACTGCTGACAGGTAAACACAGAGTCTCATTTGATGCCAGTTTGGATATTTTAGGACAGGAACATCAGCAAGAGTTCAACCACAAAATTGCCATAGTAACCAATTGATGTGTATGCTACCAAGTTTGAGGTAATGAATATACTAACCTATAAGTGGAGAACACCCCAACATTATTAGGGTGAGGAAGTTTAGTTATGCACAGACACGGCTGGATATCCTTAGGAATATTCCTGGCAGTCATTGAACACCATGATGGACTAACCAGGGCCTAAGCCATTGGGCCACTCCAGAGAGAGGATAGAACCCTTCATGCACCACCACCTGTCTCACAAGGATCTACACAAGGATGGTGGAAGTATACGATTCTCTGATGCTGGACATATGGACAATTCTGTATTATCTTTAGCTGCTTGTTTGGGTTGGAGTATTTTTGCTTCTGTTAATGGTGTTAAAACAATTGCAAATTCAAAAGGTTTTCCCTATGTGTAAGTGTTGCTCCCATGCACATTAGGGGGTTTCCAAATTAATAGTAACTAATAACTCTGGGTCTGGTCGTGGGACAAGTCCCTGCCAAACCACAGAGTGTTGACTGGGGATTCTTAATTAATCAATAAAATTAATACACAACCAACAGATCAGGCAACACCAGCTTCTACAGTTGGCTCAGAGTCGCTATTTAAGCCAGGAGGCAGCACAGGAAGTTGTCTGAGCAGGTGAGTCCCTGGTTGGCTGCTACATTGGACCCTCCCATCTCACCTGACTCCAGAGCCCGGTCTTGTTTCCTGTTCTGTTCCTGGTTCCTGCTTCTTTGCCCCATCCAGGCTACTGGCTTTGGCTTCAAACCATGGCTTGATTCCTGATTCTGACACTGACCCATGGCTTGACTCCTGACTGTCTCTATCGCTGACCTCCAGTTCTTGGCTCCTGACTCCTGCTCTGACCACTAAACCTGACCACTACTGTTCTGACTACTAGGTCTGACCTGGGTCCTGGGTCTGACATTTGCTTGGACCATTAACCCCCAAGTGGAGTCCAGCCACGTATAGACCCAGGGGAGCCACGTATAGTTCCCCCTTACCCCCAGGAACACTGGCACTCCATGAGCAGGCAACCAAGCCATGCAGGCACAGATCACACAGCTGGTCACCAAGAATCTCGCACTGCAGGGACAAGTCCACCAACTCTGCTCTGGGCCCAACCGCCCATATCACCCCCTGAGCCAACACCTGGCATCCTCCCTCTTGGAGTGCTTCAGCAGGGATTGTTCCAAATTTCAAGGCTTAATGAACCAGTGCCACCTCTTGTTCTTGTTTTGCCCTCAAACATACTCATCCAAGGTAGGCCTGCTAGTCGGCCTGCTGTTGGACTGGGCCTGCTCCCTGCTGGAGGCCAGCAGCCCGGTGCTGTCTATCTGGGACACCTTCCAGCAGGCAATATCAACCATCTTTGGTGATGCCAACCATGCTTGTTCCGCTGATGCCACATTGTGAAAACTCCAAGAATGGTCAGGCACACCTGCCTCCTATGCAGCACATTTCCACCACATCACATTGGACACGGAGGAATGAGGCAGTCCAGCCTGTTACAGGTCCGGTGGGGCCCGTGGGGTGAAATCAGGGATGAGATGGCTAGAGCTGAGTCCCCAGTGGATCTGGGGACATTCAGCAGGATCAACAATTGGCTGCATGAACGGCAGGAAGAAAGAAGTAGTCCACCTGGAGTTTGCATACAACAACATGGAACATTCCATTGTAAGACAAAGTCCCTTTTTAAACCAAAATATGGGTTCCACCCTTGATTTTTTTAACCCAGACCTACCCACAACCTCCCCCACTCCTGCAGCCTTAGACCCAGTGCAACAAATCCATCAGACCCAAGAGGACCTGAAAACCCACCTAGAGGAAGCCAAGGGAAGTTACAGCCAATAAGTGGATCACCAATGACAAGAGCCCATTTTTTCCTTTGGCCAGACGGTATGGCTCTCACTGAAACATCTGCACACACAAGCCATCTTGTAAACTGGATTACCAGTTCCTGGGCCCATACCAAATCACCACCAAATCAATTCAGTTACCTTTGAACTCCTCCTGTCCCAATCCTCCTGCCCCGATCCATCCAGTGTTTCGTATATCACTTCTAAAGCCCCATACATAGGATGCATTTCCTCCCCACTCCGTGTTTAAGGTCACAACATATATGTCATCCAGGGGATACTTGATGCCAGAATGAGATTGAGCAAACTATGATATTTGACTGGGAAGGTTACATTCCCAAAGGATGCTCCTGAGAGCCTGCAGAAAATGCCTATGGTGGTAAAGGCCTTCCACAAGAACCATCTTGGAAAACCCAGCCCACTGATACCTGGAGGGCACCAACAAAAGGGATCATGGGTCTCAACCCTGGTCTATGGGTCCCCAGGCAGTCACCAAACAGCAGCCACCACTCAGCAGGTACCATCAGGAATTGTGGGTTGGTGGACCCTAGCTCACCATAGGCCCCGCCCACAAGACTTGGATTGTCTCAGACTCACTATTTAAGTCAGCAGGCGGCACAGGAAGTTGTCTGAGAAACTAGGTGAATCCCTGGTTGTGCTGCTACATAGGATCCTGCCTTCTTGCCTGACTCCTGAGCCCTGCGTTATTCCTGCCTCATTCCAGTTTTCATGCCCCATCCCTGGCTACTGACTTAGTTCTGACCGTTGGCTTGACTCCTGGCTCTGACCACTAGGCCTGACCAGCACTGTTCTGACCACTAGGCCTGACAGCCTACGTCCCAGTCAACAACAGTAAGTAACTTATATGGCTGCCATTGTCCACCTAGAACCTGAGTGCATTTCAGGAGGATCTCTCCTCCTCACAGCCCTCCTGTGAGGTAAACAAACAACTTTTTACAGATGGGGAGTTGAGGCAGAGAGATTTAAGCAACTCTCTGAAGTTCACATAGGAAGTATGTGGCAGAACTTGAATTTGAACCTAGGTTTAAAAAAGATGAACTCAAACTGGAACGGGTGCAGAGAAGGGCCACTAGGATGATTAGAGGAATGGAAAACCTGTCGTATGAAAGGAGACTAGAGGAGCTTGGGTTGTTTAGTCTGACAAAGCGAAGGCTGAGGGGGGATATGATTGCTATCTTTAAATATATCAGAGGGATAAATACAAGAGAGGGAGAGGAATTATTCCAGCTTAGTACTAATGTGGACACGAGAACGAATGGATATAAACTGGCCGTGGGGAAGTTCAGGCTTGAAATTAGACGACGGTTTCTGACCGTCAGAGGGGTGAAATATTGGAACAGCCTTCCGAGGGAAACGGTGGGGGCGACGGACCTGTCTGGTTTTAAGATTAAGTTAGATAAGTTTATGGAGGGAATGGTTTAATGGTGAAGCATAGTAGTCAAGGAATACCAAGTAATGGTAGGTAAATAGTATAATGGCTAACAGGGGTCAGGCTAGAGACTCTTGCCTATATGCTCGGGGTCTTACTGATCGCCATATTTGGGGTCGGGAAGGAATTTTCCTCCAGGGTAGATTGGCTGAGTCTCTGGAGGTTTTTCGCCTTCCTCCGCAGCATGGGGCAGGGATCACTAGCAGGAGGGTCTCTGCTGATTGAAGTCACTAGAACACAGGATTGGGGACTTCAACAGCAGAGTCCAGGGAAGGGGTAGGGATGGTTTTATGGCCTGCAGCATGCAGGGGGTCAGGCCAGATGATCATAATGGACCCTTCTGACCTTAAAGTCTATGAGTCTATGAGTTTCCTAAAACCTAATTCACTGCTTAACCACAAGGCATAATTTCTCCTGGATATTATGGCCTACTCAGTAAGCACCATATTCAGCTTCTGTTGTTTATGTGGCCCAGAAGCTTAAGCATCTTTTCATGTAGCAGCAGCCCAAATGTATCAAAGTCAACAACAAGTGGGCATCAAAAGCAATCATGCTTCTGTGCATTTGAGAGATTTAATGCCCATCAATTTCATGTGTCAGCTGCTCTTCGTTTATTTTGACTTCTTGCCATCATGCTGTTGTCTTTTACAATTTAACTGTAAAGCCTTGGCTATGGAAAGCATTTAGAGTGCTTGGCAAAATCCCATTAAAGGGAAACTGGTAGGGGGGTTAACTACGAAGTACAATTCAACAGTATTTCTTACAATGTGATTCGTTAATAAAACTCAAAAGAAATCATCCATAAAGAATAAAATCTTACTTGTAGGCTCTAGGCACATTTATTAAACTTTTTGAATTTAGTCACATTCACGTCTTCCTGACTAAATATTATTAGAGACTAAAATATTCAATAGAGCTGCTGCAGAATGGATGTAAATATCTAAGTAGATGTAAATGAATTAGATTTTTTTACAATTAGCTTCATTAATTAAAAGCTATATTGTTCAGGAATTATTTTTAATATATAGAAACTAAAACTAACCAATAGGCCATGAGCAGTCTCTGTAAGAAGGGGAGATTGCAACCACTTTCTGCCGTGCACAGTCAACTTTCCACTGCTGCAGGCCTCTGTCAAAAGGAGTCACTGTGGCCAGGTGCCTGGGGTGGGCCACACTGAGAATGCCCCACTCAGGGCAGACTGCAAGAAATAGGGCAGACAATCCCCAGAGCTTGTGGTTTATTCTATAATTAGATTCACCAAACCAGTGATGAAAGAGCCTCTGCAATACCACACTGGTTATCCAGAAGCCAAACACAGTCCCCTTTAGGCATTCCAGCCCTTGGCTCCCATCCAGGCAACCCAATCGAATATAGTGAGAGGTTATTGAAACCCTATTTCACCATATATGAAGTTCTTTCTAATCTCAAAGGACCAGACACATGTCCCCAGGTGAATATGAATCTCAGCTCTTACCCCAAACATCTCGCTGTCAGCCGACCCTTAGTAAACTAACTAAAGATTTAATAATAGAAGAAAAAAAGAGAGTTATAAATGGTTAATAGATCTTATACATGCAAATGATTGCAAAGTCCTATATCAAGTTTGCAGCAGTGATGGGTTAGACTGCTGGCTTGTAAAGTCTCTCTGGTAACTGGAAGGTTCTCAGTCCATAGTTCAAGATGCTCCTTTTAGTTGTAAATCCACAGTCCAGAGAATTAGAGCAGGAAAAGACGCAACAAGGAGATGTCTCAGGTGTCTCTATGTCCTCTGCCATGTGCATAGGGTTGCCAACCCTCCAGTATTGTCCTGGAGTCTCCAGGAATTAAAGACGAATATTCAATTAAATATTATGTCATGTGATGAAACCTCCAGAATACGTCCAATCAGAATTGGCAACCCTACACATGCATGGAAATTTACTGTCCCAAACAAAGCCCACAGCCCCTGTCCGTGGAAAGTTAACTGGCCAAGATGGAGTCCAGGGTCACATGAGCATATTACATGTCCCTACATGTTTTGCTGAATCACAAGGGATGGCCATTGGCTCCTTGCTGTCTGAGGCATCCTCAGGAAGAGTTATCTGGGCAGGCTGAGTTTCTTCAATGGCCCATAGTGAGAGTGGATTGTCCTTGATAGGCCATCAGAATTTACATTAGTGCTAGACAACTATCTCGGGGGTGTCACCTGGGAATACGACAAAGGTTTAAGATACAAGTACAGAGCGAGTATTCGCATACAAAGATGATACATTCATATAAACAGGATAATTATATGTAGCAAATCATAACTTTCCCATTGATGCCTTACTTACATGACATACTTTGTACAAGATGTATTGCAATTGTATAACAGTGGTAACAGCAATGATACAAATGGTTGTCTTATACACAGCATCACAGGCAGCATACATTCTGCAAACTGAATGTGGCCCAAAATACGTATCAGCAACTGATTTGTCACAATAGGGTTGTGGTTCACCTAAATGATTAAGCAATCTCCTTTATCCCTGTCATAACTATAAAGGGAAGGGTATCAGCTCTCCTGTGTACAGTACTATAAAATCCCTCCTGGCCAGAGACTCCAAAATTCTTTTACCTGTAAAGGGTTAAGAAGCTCAGGTAACCTGGCTGACACCTGACCCAAAGGACCAATAAGGGGACAAGATACTTTCAAATCTTGGGTGGGGGGGAAGGCTTTTGTTTGTGCTCTTTGTTTTGGGGGTTGTTCGCTCTTGGGACTGAGAGGAACCAGACATCAATCCAGGTTCTCCACATCTTTCTAAACAAGTCTCTCCTATTTCAAACTTGTAAGTAAATAGCCAGGCAAGGCGTCTTAGTTTTACTTTGTTTTCTCAACTTGTAAATGTACCTTTTACTAGAGTGTTTATCTTTGTTTGCTATACTTTGAACCTGAGGCTAGAGGGAGGTCCTCTGAGCTCTTTAAGTTTGATTACCCTGTGAAGTTATTAGCCTTCTTTTTAAGAACCTGATTGATTTTTCCTTGTTTTAGATCCAAGGGGGTTGGATCTGTATTCACCAGGAGTTGGTGGGAGAAAGAAGGGGGAATGGTTAATTTCTCCTTGTTTTAAGATCCCAGGGGGGTTGGAACTGTATTCACCAGGAGTTGGTGGGAGAAAGAAGGGGGAATGGTTAATTTCTCCTTGTTTTAAGATCCCAGGGGGGTTGGAACTGTATTCACCAGGAGTTGGTGGGAGGAAGGAGGGGAATGGTTAATTTCTCCTTGTTTGGATCTGTATTCACCAGGGAATTGGTGAATGTCTCTCAAGGCTATCCAGGGAAGGGAATTAGCTTTGGGATGGTGGCACCGGACCAGACCTAAGCTGGTAGTTAAGCTTAGAAGTTTTCATGCAAGCCCCCATATTTGTACCCTAAAGTTCAAAGTGGGGATACAGCCATGACAATCCCAGATTCCTAGAGCACTGCAAATGGTACATAGGTTCTGAACTTTCATTGTCTGTCAAATAGCATTTCATTAAATTTTTCACATTGTTAGCATATTTGCTATAAAACTTTATACTAGATATGTACAGATAAGTACCTTTCCCTGAGTAAGTTAGGCAGCAACTCTGCTTGCTTAATACAGCCCTTAATTTTTAGTAACAAAATGGAAATACTAAAATAAATAATTGCCTGGGCATGGCTGCAAGCCAGACACCGCACTATTTCAAGAGGATTCCCTGTTACAATCATTCTTATTTCAAGAGACTAAAAAATTAGATAATATTTTCTTGTTCTTCTAATTAGATCCAGGGGGGGAAATGAACCAGCAGGAGTCCCTCATTTCTTTTTAATATGAGACTATAATGTCTGAAGCTCATTAAAGATGACCTGGTTAGGAATTACAATGTCTTACACACATACCCCCAAAACAGGATTTTATTTCTCTGGAACCTATTTAATTTCATGTTCATTAACAAGCCTTTTCTTGCTTTCTGGTTATTTGGACCCATTATTTTACAATATATTTCCTCATTTCCTTCATTTCTTTTGCTTCTCCCTCCTCCATTAGGTGTTTAAGTGCAAAAAATACCCATTTATTAAGTGCAAAAATACACATTGTGATACCTATGTAATTCCCCTTCTACTACTTATATGTATTTGTGGCCTGGGTCCTTCAGTCAGGATGGTATTGGTCTTGATTGTGTTAACATCTGTTGATAGGCAACAGGATCTGAAGTCATCAGTTCGTGGTGGTTTTGGATGAGGCCTCATGCTTTAATAAAGATGAGCATGCAATGGATGTAACCCAGCCTATAAGAATAGTCTTACTGTACACAGTATGGCTTAAACAATATTCTAGGGATTCAGACTTAAGATCGTCAAGACAGTGGGGAACCCTCTGCACCTCCTGAGATAAGATCAGACAGCATGAATCTCTTGGTATTTAATGTCTCCACAAGATAGAAGTGAAGGTATCCTCAATATAAATATATGTAACATGCTTTGTATGCTGTATTCTGTTAAATACATTGATTTAAAGAAAAGTATTTAAGGTTAAGGAATAATATAAATGCAACATGGAAGAGGAGCAAAGGAAACCTATAAAGATGGACCATGGAAACTGGAATTTTGTAAAAACAAACCTAGGATGAATTCAGGTTGGGTTCCATTTCATCTGAGTCACCATTGGGATGGGGGATCACTAGCAGGAGGGTCTCTGCCGATTGAAGTCACTAAAACACAGGATTGGGGACTTCAACAGCAGAGTCCAGGGAAGGGGTAGGGACGGTTTTGTGGCCTGCAGCATGCAGGGGGTCAGACCAGATGATCATAATGGTCCCTTCTGACCTTAAAGTCTATGAGTCTATGAGCTGGATAATGGGTTTTGGTCCATTAGCTAAAATTCTTTCTGAATAGTTATCTGGACTTCAGCTGTGCTATGACTAGTGCCTCTCTTGACCACACAATCTCTTGTGCTGATATGATTTGAATCACATCTTCCTGCTCTTTGGAAGGAGTGAGTGGATGATAGCCAATAGCTTTTATCTGACAGGGATGGTCAAAAGATTTTTTTTGTTTATCTTTCCAGATTGTGGAATAAGAAACAATGATTCTGTTCAGAAGAAGCAATACCATCCAGTGTGACAAAATAATCATATTGTGAGGCTGTGTCATTGCATTACAACACTGCCATTGTCACAGGGTGATGCTGTGTTGACGGTATTGCAACCTCAAAAATAAATCTGGGACTTCTGTGGGACACAGGGCAGGCATACAAAAGTTGGGTCTGCCTCAGGATTTTGGAGATGGAGGGCAAGCCTCAGCTAACCATTTCAGAATAACATTTTGATATTTATATACGCATAAGCCAGCAAGTTTTCTCCTTTTCCTTCTTCCCTCTCCCTCTATTCCTCCCCCCGGCCACAACCACATTCACCCACACAAGCAATATTCCCAGAAACTCCCAGGCTAGATATGTCATTACAGCAATATGCTCCTTAATAGAATGAGTGCAGTTAGATATTGAGTTCTAGCAGTGTATTAATAAAAGTTTCAAAAAAGAGCAAACAACATTTAGCCTGCCAGATCAACATGAAATATTGCTTGCAGGAAATTAAAATGTCTGTTCCCTTATATGTGTTCAGATACCCTTTTCCTCACCAGGTGATAATGAAAACAAAAAAAATCAATGTCTTGAAATTCATTATTTTAAGTAATGCTGACAGAGGGTGAAGAAAATACAATGCAATCTGTCTGAAATGACAATTCAAGAGACCAGCAAAAACTAGTTTTTGAAGCAGGAAGCTGAGTTACATTTCTCAGTGACAGAAGTAGTCTGGGAAGAAATATGGCAGGAGTGTCAGAAATGTATCCATTTATTATAGCTATAATTTTCCGGAACAAAATTTTATACAGCTTCTGACACCAAAGCATCTTCATAAAGCAAGTTTAGCTAACTATGATAAATGCTGGAGATGCACTAACCTAACCCACAATCTTCTCTTGTCACAAAGATGGGGGCCATATTTGATACAGTGTAAACTCCCAGGGCATGGATGACCTACCTAGTGGGTGGAGCAGGACTTAGCATGGTGGTTGTGGTGGCATTTCAGAGTAATGGTGAGCACAGACCCAGGAGTCAAGTACCAAGCCAAGGGTCAAGTAGGAGTCAGGGTTGAGGAGCCAAACCAAAGGTCAGAACCAAAGTCAGAATTAGGAGTAAGGCAGGTAGGCAAGACTAGACTGGAACTCATAGGAGTCAAGGCTGGAATAAGACTGGAACCAGGCTGGAGCAGGGGGCTGGAGGTAGGACCATGGCAACTGCAAGTATAGGCATGGTACATATTGAACAGCCTCTATGCTACTGCCAAAGCAAGGCTGAAGTAGCAGGCCACCTGCTCCCTTGCCCAATCAGGAGGCATCATCCTTTGCAGAGGGTTCATTGGGCCCAAGCTGAGCTTGCTGGGTTGCCTAACAACCAGGCTGGGAGCCAGCTGTGCTCCTGCCATACATATGCAACATTTGATCAACCTTTTCTTATACATGTTTAGAAAGTTTGTGTAACTTTTGATGTACGTAAAGACAATGATGCTGCCCTAAGTTTGAGAAAATGCTCTCTGGAAATTCTTTGGGGCTGAGAGGTAAAAAACTGTTGCCGCCCATCTTTCATGAAAGCTTACTAGGGAAGTTGAGAGTGCTTAACACAGGCAAAACAACATATTATTCCCTAACCTCGTTCTTGTAAATGGATGAACCATTTGGCTGAATCTTTCCAAAAATTCAGCCTGAGGCAGATATGTGGCATGGGAAACATATCCTGAACTGTCAAAATGTAACAAAGTTATAAGCAACTGAAACAGAGTTTTATAATGAGAGTGTCATGCAACCTTCATAATAGGCGGTGCTACCAGCCCTGCCTCTAATATATAAAAATTGTACCATGTTCTATCATTTAAAAAGCATAAATTTGGATCAATCTGATTCATAATTAGGTGGTAATGCTGGAAGATGTTCTAACAGAAGGGAGGTATGAGACTCATGCTTTAATTGCATGGTGCATCTGTTAATTGAGAGCTATTCATAAATTTGTTGATAATTATTAGTCGCTTGATTATTTTTTTGTATGGAGGTGGAGATGAATTTTAGGTACATTTGTTCCTTGCTGGAAATGTACAGGTCATTTGGCTTAAACCCTGAACTTTTCAAATAAAAGTTGTCACACATTTTCAAAATCTATAGGACCATATCAATTTTTCATAGGTCTTTCTCACATCCCACCAGCTAAAATAAGCGTGTAGGGCAATTAAAGAACCCTGAATTTATTTGGGGCATGCCTGTTCTATGATGCTGCATCAATCTGTGATTATGTTGGATCATGGATGACATGGCTCGAACAGTCTCATTACATGTGGAAGCAACTTGTAATGTAAACAAATGTACATTGCAGTATCAGTGCACTGAAACAATTATTATTTTTCCCTTCAGAACAAATGAAAATAGCTGGAAATGCTGATTTTCTTTCGTGAAAATATACATTTTACCAAAGATAATGTGAGATGACAGAGAAATTTTGTAAGAACAAGTGAGTCTGGAGGTCAGACTCATAGACTCATAGACTTTAAGGTCAGAAGGGACCATTATGATCATCTGGTCTGACCCCCTGCATGCTACAGGCCATAAAACCGTCCCTACCCCTTCCCTGGACTCTGCTGTTGAAGTCCCCAATCCTGTTTTAGGTGACTTCAATCGGCAGAAACCCTCCTGCTAGAGATCCCTGCCCCATGCTGCGGAGGAAGGCGAAAAACCTCCAGAGGCTCAGCCAATCTGCCCTGGAGGAAAATTCCTTCCCGACCCCAAATATGGCGATCAGTAAGACCCCGAGCATATAGGCAAGAGTCTCCAGCCTGACCCCTGTCAGCCATTATACAATTTACCTACCATTGCTTGGTTTTCCTTGACTACTATGTTTTACCATTAAACCATTCCCTCCATAAATTTATCTAACTTAATCTTAAAACCAGACAGGTCCGTCGCCCCCACCGTTTCCCTCGGAAGGTCGTTCCAATATTTCACCCCTCTGACGGTCAGAAACCTTCGTCTAATTTCAAGCCTGAACTTCCCCACGGCCAGTTTATATCCATTCGTTCTCGTATCCACATTAGTACTAAGCTGGAATAATTCTTCTCCCTCCCTCGTATTAATCCCTCTAATATATTTAAAGATAGCAATCATATCCCCCCTCAGCCTTCGTTTTGTCAGACTAAACAACCCAAGCTCCTCTAGTCTCTTTTCATACGACAGGTTTTCCATTCCTCTGATCATCCTAGTGGCCCTTCTCTGCACCCGTTCCAGTTTGAGTTCATCTTTTTTAAACATGGGAGACCAGAACTGCACACAGTACTCCAAATGAGGTCTCACCAGCGCCTTGTACAACAGAAGCAGGACCTCCTTATCCCTACTAGATATACCTCGCCTAATGCATCCCAAGACAGCATTGGCTTTTTTCACCGCCACGTCGCATTGTCGACTCATAGTCATCCTGCGGTCTACGAGGACCCCTAGGTCCTTCTCCTCTTCCGTTACTTCTAACCAATGTGTCCCCATCTTGTAACTAAAATTTTTATTAGTCATCCCCAAATGCATCACCTTACACTTTTTACTATTAAATTTCATCCTATTCCTGATACTCCAATTCACAAGCTCATTCAAGTCTCCCTGCAGGATATCCCTATCCTCCTCCGAATTTACAACGCCTCCCACCTTCGTATCATCCGCAAACTTTATCAGCCCACTCCTGCAATCGGTCCCGAGGTCAGTTATAAATAAATTAAATAAAATGGGTCCCAAAACCGAACCTTGAGGCACTCCACTAGTAACCTCCCTCCAACCCGACAGTTCACCCTTTAATACGACCCGCTGCAATCTCCCCATTAACCAATTCCTTATCCACCTCTGGATTTTCATATCGATCCTCATGTTTTTCAGTTTAACCAATAATTCCTCATGGGGTACAGTATCAAACGCTTTACTGAAATCCAGGTATATTAGGTCCACCGCATTTCCCTTATCTAATAAATCCGTTACTTTCTCAAAGAAGGAGATCAGATTCGTTTGGCACGATCTGCCCTTCGTAAAACCATGTTGTAATTTATCGCAATTGCCACTAACCTCCAGGTCCTCAACTAGTTTCTCTTTCAGAATTTTCTCTAACACCTTGCACACTACAGATGTTAAACTAACAGGCCTGTAGTTACCCGGATCACTTTTTTTCCCTTTCTTGAAAATAGGAACCACATTAGCTATTCTCCAGTCTAACGGGACCACCCCCGAGTTTACAGATTCATTAAATATTATCGCTAACGGGCCTGCTATTTCCCGCGCCAATTCCTTCAATATTCTCGGATGAAAATCGTCCGGTCCTCCCGACTTAGCCCCATTAAGGCATTCAAGTTTTGTTTCTACCTCGGATACGGTAATCCCCCATCCTGAATGCCCCTCTGTAGTGGTGCTAGTATCCCTAATACCTTCATTGGCCTCATTAAACACCGATGCAAAATATTCATTGAGATATTGCGCCATGCCTAGATTGTCTTTAATCTCCTCTCCGGCAATAGTCTTCAGCGGTCCCACTTCTTCTTTCTTTGCTTTCTTCCTATTTATGTGGCTGTAAAACCTCTTACTATTGCTTTTAATTCCCCTCGCTAGGTCCAACTCTACACGGCCTTTGGCCTTTCTCACTCTATTTCTACATTCTCTGACTTCGCTAAGGTAAGTTTCTTTACTAATCCCTCCCCTCTTCCACTCTATGTATGCTTTCTGTTTCTTCCTAATCGCCCCTTTGAGTCGGTCGCTCATCCAGCTCGGTCTAAATCTCCTGCTTTGTAATCTTTTTCCCTTTTTTGGAATGCAGGCCTCCGACAGCTCATGCATCTTTAACTTGAAGTAATCCCAGGCTTCTTCTGCCTTTAGATCCATTAATACGTTTGCCCAATCCACTTCCCTTACCAGTCCCCTTAATTTGTTAAAATTGGCCTTTTTAAAATTATAAACCCTAGTCTTTGACTTAATTCTGTTACTTCTCCCATGTATTTTAAACCGAATTAGCTCATGATCACTGGAGCCCAAATTGTCCCCCACTACCACTTCCTCAACGAGGTCCTCACTACTTACCAGAATCAAATCTAAAATGGCCTCCCCCCTCGTCGGTTCAGCTACCACTTGATGAAGGAATTGATCAGCAAGCACATCTAGGAACATCTGAGCCCTATTATTACTACTAGCGTTTGTGCCCCAATCTATATCTGGGAAGTTAAAGTCCCCCATAATTACACAGTTTCTATTAGTAATTACTTCTCTAAACACATTAAATAGTTCCTTATCCATATCTTGGGTCGATCCCGGCGGTCTATAGCACACTCCAAGCACTATCCCCGGAGAGGCTCTAGTGTCACAGCTGACCCTGGTTGTAAACCAGATACTTTTTCTTTAAATTTGACAAATAGCAGGATGATTAAAGAAACATCTTCTGACTTACATATGATGCGGCACTAAGTACAACTGCTACAAGAAAAGTTAACAAGCAAAGAAAGATTTATCAAGATTGATGGCACTTTAGGGAAAAGTTCTTTAGAGAAATTAGTAACCATTGCCATTGGAGATATTATCAATCCATTGCATGAGGTGGGAAGTTGGACACATTTTTATTCTTGCCAGTTAATTTAGAGCTAATAAATAAAGATATCTGCTATTTTATTTCTCCTAACGCCCACAGCCAAATCTAGAAATGCCCAAAGGGATCCAATAACGGAAGACTGGGTATTGCCAGCACCGCCGCTGCTGCAGCTGCATACATTTCAATACAAAGTACTGAGACAAAATGGGTTTGCTTCTCAGCTGTTGGGTGGTGGGAGTTATCTTGGGAGAGACTTTTGTATACAGCATATTAAAACTACACCAGTATACTTGCAATGTTTTCATTTATAAAGATGCAACAGCATAAACAGATCTATGATGGTGTTACTCGGCTTTAGTTTAAACAGTATGAGCACTCATGGTCAGCTTGTGTCCAGGTGCACTGTCAGGGTGCATGGGACCAAAGGCGTCCCTCTATCACACGCATCCTGGATACCAGCAGAGTGCCCTGCTCCCATCACAAGTCCCCTGGGGTGCAAGTAACCCAAAAGGGGAATAAGGTGAGCAGGAGGCAGGGCTATGGTCCATTTCTAGAATTCATAATACATAAGACTTACTCCTCCCCTCTTATTCATCTAACTGTATGTCAAACCTGCAGTAGGGCTCTGTCCAGTCCAAGCACTTGGTGTACAAAACATTCTTAAGCTATTGCAAGGATGAGAGTGAGACGGCTGCTATGTGGAGTCTGGAGTTTATGCTTTTTGTTGAGTCTTTTCTTCATTTTGCTTCACCAAACCACTGCAAAAAGAAAACTGAAGTTTGTGTCTGTAGTAAGTAGATGGCAGTGTTAATTTCACTATGTGAATGGAAGTAATTTCTTCCAGCACCTGTGGTTTATTGTTCTTCTTGAGTTAGAAAGTGTTCCCCAGGGGGGAAATGTTTTGTAGACATTTCAATATTTCCTGAATAGTCAAGCTGTATTATCGCTTCCCATAGAAAAATAAACAAAGTCCCAAACTTCAAAGAACATTTTGTAACTTTGCTTCCTTTTTGCAATCTCAGGTGATACTGAAGATTTACAGTGAGTGCCTTATTGGTGACATCCAAAGAGGCATTCTGCAATGATCACTTAAAGTTGTGAAATAGATGAGATGCCATAATAATGTTCACTTAGTGGAGAATTCCTCGTTGCCTTGGAACTAATTTATTGTCTCAAGGGAAAGCAATGTCGCCCTTATGTGTAATTAAACAATGCAGCACACATCTGTTTTTGTTTATTCATTCAAACAGCCCAGATGCAGGCCTGTTGGAAGTTGACACAACTTGTGTTGATTTGCAAGTTGCCCTGGTTGCAGGAGGTCTGAATATGGTCTATGTTGGACATAGCACATCCATTTAAATCACTATTTTTTTAGATGTATTCTTAAATTGTATTTCTACTTCGATGATTCAGGGAACGAATTAACGTGTCATATATAGTTTTAAAGTGATTGACTAATATGTATGTGTAGTCAAGTGAATTATACAGGATTATAACATGGAATGGAATTAAAAGGGACTTAAGGATAGATTCAAAGTTTTCACAACTATCTTCCCTGAGTTTAGATTTTAGATGATGATACTTGCAATATTTGATGTCTGCCTGCCTACACACTACTGTCTTAGAGTAAGTTTTTAATCAAGAAAAATGTGACTGGTAGTTTTTTTTCATACTATTGTCCTGCCCGCTTAATGTAGTGTGACCTATACCTCCTATTTTATCCTACCTCTCCAAAATAGATCTGGCATATGATATATAAGGCTATTATACAAACTTATACAGATTGCAAACAAAACCCTGAGCTAGCTACTTTTCAAATGCAGAAGAATAGAGTCCCTATGCCATGTAAAGTTTACAATCTAAAAAAATAAGTTACTGTAGGTCTAGGAGTAGGGCTCTTAGGCACAATTGTAATACAAATAATTATTTATTAGCAGTAGATATTATAGACAATAAACACATGATAGATGTATTAGCAGGAGCGCTGCCAGCGTTTCTGCTGCCCTAGGTGATGGAAGGTCCCATCCCAAATGCCGCCCCCCACAGAGGCAGCGGAAGGTCCCGCCACCGAAATACCGCCGCAGTCACCGCCCCCCAAATTGTAGCACCCTAGGCGACCACCTAACTCGCCTAATGGGTTGCGCCGGCCCTGTGTATTAGTACACAGCATATTCAGCACTAACTATTAATGAAGACACTGCTGGAATTGCAATAATTACTTCTAATAAAAAGAAACAATTATGTGAATGGAATTCAATCTATTTTGTCAGGTGTTTCGCCATGGTGACCATACCCCGTGTGAATCTTTTCCAAATGATAAACACAAGAAAAATGCATGGCCACAGGGATTTGGACAACTTACCAAGGTTTGTTGGCTATACAGGGGCCCATATTGAAACAGAAATTGTCTTTCACATGGTAAAGTTTTAAGGTGGTGGAATGTATTTTGGCAAGCAATGACTCAGAAAAGGACTTGGAGGTCATGGTGAATAGCCAACTGAACATGAGCTCCCAGTTTGATTCAGTGGTAAGAGAGCAAATGCAATACTTGAATATATGAGCAGGGGAATATTAAGTAGAAATAAAGATGTTGTATTAACATGGTACACAGCATTAGTGAGACCATTACTTGAATATTGTGTGCAGTTCTGGTATCCATATTTTAAAAGGCTGTTCATAAATTTGATAGGGTTCAGAAAAGAGCTACAAGCATGGCTCAACACCTGAAAAAACGGTCTTCCAGTGACAAACTAAAGAGGTTCAGGCTAGTTAGCTTAAAGAGGAGGTTAAGAAGTGCCTTGATCAAAGGAGAACATTTCTGATGGCATGGAGCTTTTTAATCTAGGAGACAAAAGCATAACAAGACCCAGGGGTTGGAAACTGATGCTAGACAAATTCAGACAAGAAATAAGGAGTGAGTTGTTTATACTGAGGGTAAACAAGCCATTGGGATCTCTTACATACAAATGTGACAGATTCTGATTAAGACTTTAGGTGAGGAAGGAGTCCATGTCTTCTTAAAACAGATGCTTTAGCTCAGCCAGAAGATATGCACTTAATTCAGGAACCATGGGGTGAAATTCTATGGCCTGCCTTATACAGATCAGACTGGATCATAATGGTGCCTTCTGCCCTTAAAATCTATGAAAGTCGGGGTCACATTTGCAGAACAGTCTTTTGTGCAGATGGTCTCGGATATCTACAGGTGCTAATATTTCATTTGAAACAAAGGAAGCGCTCTACCCAACTGGGTACTGAGCATCCTCAGCCTCCAGTCACCGAATAGGTGCTCAGCACCTTCTGGGATCAGGTCTTGAATTTCTCTCTTTGTCTATGATGACAATGCAAACATCACAATACAGACGGATGCACTGCTGCCTTTTTAATCCAATTTACAGAAAACTGCATCTAACTCCGGGGTTTTCAAGCTTTCGTATTGGTGACCCCTTTCACAAAGCAAGCCTCTGAGTGTGACCCCCCCTTATAAATTAGAAACACTTCTTAATATATTTAACACCATTAGAAATGCTGGAGGCAAAGCGGGGCTTGGGGTGGAAGTGGACAGCTCGTGACCCCCCTATGTAATAACCTTGTGACCCCCTGCAGGGTCCTGACCCCCAGTTTGAGAACCCCTGATCTAACTAAATAACAAGAAATAGGGGAACTCATCCCTACCCCATCCTGCTCAGTTCAATAAGATATAAATTTCAAAGGCTAACTACAATGATGTAAATTGTATTTGTATGCAATGTAGCTTAATCCCAAACAATCCCGCCCTCCCCATTTTTTAAATGGCAAAGAAATTAAATGTTGAAAGGACTATGTTCATGCAACACTAATGTTTCACAATTACAGTCAGAGTGAGGAAGTGCAAAAGCCAAGCTTGCAACATCAATGTTAACTTTGCAGTATTTCCCTCTTCCTCCAGGCCCACCCCCCTTATGCAAATATTTTAAGATATTTTCTTAATTAGGATGTGAATAGTGCTTACTCATGTGAGTTGCCTGGTAGCAGGATCCAAGGTAATAATAATAAACAACATAATAATGGATTTATTTAGCTGCTTTCATCCACTAATTTCAATATTATTAAAATGTATAATACCATGCTGAGGTTAAAAACTGTTGCATTTCCTGATTTTTGTGCTTATGACTATGTATCTTCAAATTGTAGGACTACAGATGTACTGTATTTCATTATATATTACCATATATGGGAGAAACATTGTTTCTCTTGGATAGCTCGGATTCTATGCAGCATAAATGTTGAGATACCTAACGGACAAAGATTTAAAATAAATCAGATAGAAAGACATGGATAGGGGAAGCATGAGTGCCTCGCTAAGGTTCTTGTACATACAGTAATCAGAGATGTGATGTTTTGGGGTGGGTTTTCTTGGTTTTATTTTAAAAATATCCCAGGGCATCCTGTTTGGCCAGATCAAAAAGAAGAAAATAACCTATAGGATTTATTTTATCTATTGCTCCCTCCTCTTTTTAAAAATCAGCTAAACCTGAATTACACATCCACAGCTACCTTACAATGACACTCATCAATATTGTTGCTTCCACAGCTTGGAATACAGCGGCAATATGAGCTTGGGCAATACATGCGGAAGAGATATAAACATTTCCTGAGTACCGTTTACAACCAGTTTGAGGCAAGTATTAAAATTAGCATGAAGGACATTTTTTTCTACATACTAATGGGACTTCCTTAAGACTTGAGGGGTCTGATCCTGCCTGGTGCTGAGCACCTTAACTTGCACTGAAGTCAACAGCAGTTCTCAGGGTTCTCAGACTCCCTGAGGTTGTGGCCCAAATTTTGTTCAAGTTTACTCATTATAGAAAGATAACTGAAGAGTTAGTGCAGAGTGATCTTCACTTCAGCGGTATATCAGGTTTGGCAAGAAATCAAATTACACAGAAAGTTGTGGTATTGGGTGAGCCCGAAAACACCTGAAAAATATTGGTGTTGTACTTGGATTCCCGTGAATACAGAGATCATTGCCTTAGGGCCTCATTAATAGTAGCCTCTCTTCAGTGATGCAATAAGCCCTCCTGTGTAGACCCCACATCCTCCTTACTGTGGACCTCAGCCACTAACAATGTGTGTCCACCTCTCTCGTCCTCATGAGAACCTCACCTGGAAATTTCATAAGACGCTATTAGAATCTCTTGGCTGTTCACTATTTGATATCTTAGTCTGTTTCATTTGGGGGTCCAGTAGCTCATCATATCCATTGCTGAATCCCAAAAGCTAGCTGGCCAACTAGACCCAGTTGAATTTTTTCCACTAGAATTTCTGATGGGGTTGCTATCACATTCCAGCTCACTATCCGCCCCAACGCCTGCTCCTGCTCCAACTCACTGCTTCCTCTCTATCCCATGTTTCCTTTTTGGCCCTTTGGATGCCAACCCTCCCTTCCCATTTCAAGTTCCCTCCTTTCCCACTAAAAGTCAGACAATTAACAGGAGCAGGGTTCTGTTAGTGACCACTAAGAAATAATTCTTTCTATCCTTGCTCCAGATTTATGTTCAAAGCACAGATGCTGATCCAACTCTTATGAGTGCCCAGGCAAGTCTTGCTGGACTGTATCCACTGGCTGGTAATCAGGTCTGGAACCCCAAAATCCTTTGGCAGCCAATCCCAGTTCACACTGTGCCAGTGTCACATGACAAGGTGAGTACAAATTGGGGACTTTCTGCTTCCCATTTGGCTTTATCAGAAAGCCAAAATATGTGATGAAGAGTGAATGAAGTGGATGAAAGTGACACTAAGCTAAGGCATCATGCACTAAGAACTGATAGTGTGGGCAGCACTGTTATGTTGAGATTCCTCAAGAAGAGAATTCCACTACACAGCCTTGTGCTTAATGAAAATAGAAAGATCTAAGTCTAAAATCTAAGGAAGTGAGTTTGCCCACACTGTATGAGAACACAACTCAGAGTTGGTAACAGATTAACCCACTCTCTTGGCTCACACAGAGACTAAAAATAGCTTGCTCCATTTGAGAGCTGAGAGGAAAGTACTTTTTTCCCCCTACAACTCTTTAGGGCTGTGGTCTTCAATCTTTTCTGGTCTATGACAAAAGAATTGTCCCATGTCTCTCCATATCCCACAGTAATATTTGGATTGTGGGATAATGTTTTAGCTATTTTGTCAATTGCTAGTTTTAAAAAAAAAGTTGGGGTTGGTGCTGCTGAGGGTAAGGTGAGGTAAATAGATCACTCCTTTCCCTCTCTTCTTCTCTGGACCCACACAGTACTCTGCTCTGAGGAGTGGGGAACACTTTTCCAAGGGAATGTGATCAAGCCAGCTACACAGCCACTTGAAGTGCTGCTTCCCCTGCCCAGAGCTGGGACTTGGGCAGGGAAGGGGAAGATATGCCTTGAAGGGAGCAAGGCACAGATGGCAGCAGGAGTAGGGAGAAGCATGTGAGCTGTTCCTTCCTTCCCTTTCTCAGGCTCCCACTGAATCCTACACACCTAGGAATTTTGCAGCTCTCAGTGGAGGTGTACCCTACTGGTTGAGAATAGGTGGCCTAGAGCACTGGTATCAAATTCAGCAAAATGTCTCATACATTTTTATCCAAGTGATCAGAGAACCATACCCTGGGCCATATAACATACACAAGTGAATCAAATTACTGAAAAACATTGCTGTAGTCCTTATTTATCTTGACCACTGAATGCTGCCCTGGTCTGATGCCCATTGCAAGTACTGTACTACAGTCACTAGAAACTAAGTTAATAAAAAAATTCTCATGAATAGGAAAACAAATGTAGATGTGATTCCCCCCACCCACATTATTTATTACATTTTACATTACTATGAATATACAGCAGACTTGACTCCACAAGTGTCTTTCTATTCAAAGCTAGTTTTCAATTACATCAAGAAAAATCATATCTATTCATGAACATGTGGTTAGATTTCAGGATGACATGGCTCAAACAAGTAGATTTTTAAAGCAGCAAAAACGTAGGTGTGCATATTTTCAGGCTAATTAGCTCTTCAATTGTCCAAGGTTTTATTTAAAGCTCTTGTTTTAATTGTGTGGCTACACATAGTTTTATTAATTATTTTGTGAGAGAGGACAAAACACATGTCAGTAGGACAGATACATGCCACTTCATTTCAAATTGGCTGTAATTTTGTTTTTTACTATTTAAATTTAATGCAGATAATTTCAAATAAAAATTCTCAGATTACACAAATACCAATTCTTAGACCATATAATCTAAACAGTCTTTAGCTTGGGGTGAGAGTAAACAAAGTTTTCTAAAATCTCTAAAACCAAACATTATGGGTTATTTCACCCATGTAGAAGGCCAGCAAAAGGCATATGCACCACTTAAGCCCTATTTTGAAGGCTTAAGCAGAACATGAGCTTGCAACAACCTTCTGCACAGGTGTGGATTTCACCTTGACTGGTTATGTTCTAATTTTAAGCAGGGACTTCCATAAAGGTTTAATAGTTCTATTACAGAAGTGAGTCCATAGGGCTATTATACTTAACCTGGGGCAAAAGCCACTGGAAAACAAACCAACCCCCCGGTACAGTTTGGCTCAACTAACACACACATGAAAAATGGAATCTCATGAAAAAACATTAAATAGCCAAATAGGAAACACCTTGCCTAATTAATCCATTGTATTTTTTGTTTTAGTTGCTACACTTACCTTATCCAAACTGCCCACGATACAACGAACTTCAGAAAGAAACCTTTGCAACAAGGACATTTCGAAGACATTTGAAGCACTACAGGGTAAAGAACACATGCTTTCAATTGTGGAAAAAGTCTAATTAAAAACTGTTGGTAAGGGGTTGCTCAACTCACCACTGGACAGGGAAGCCTCTTGGTGGTTCTGGGTTTTAGTTCAGTCAGGCTGATGCCCCTTCCTGTGGTAACACCCAGTCAGTTTCTCCTAGGCAGCCCTTGTCTCACTCCAGAAACCACAGCATCCTCTTTGTGACTCAGCCATCTGACTAGGTCACTAATGTGGTTTGCCCTTCCACAGGAAATGTATCAAGCAGTCTTCCGCTTCACTGCCTCACAGTGCCACTTCTGCAATGGCAGGCAGGGGAACCCAGGCCCATCCTCTACTCTGGGTTCCAACTCAGGGAACCTCTACACAGCAGCCAAGATCCATCCTCTGCCCCTTTCTGCTTCCATATATCCTAGCCTTCCCCACTTCTCTGGGTTTGCCAGTCTCTTCACTCCTTCATCCCAGGGAGTAATTTTAGGAAAACTCATCACTGCAGCACCCTCAAACACACTTCCCTTCTCCCCAGGAATAACTGCAAACACTTTCCCAGCAGAACCCTCTGCTTCCAATTTCCTGTCTTTTTTAGAAGCCCCATGTGTCCTTCACAGGTGAGCTTCTCTCTAATTAGCTGCTGCAAGCCTAAAACTACCCTATTTGCAGCCTAATTAACTTATTGGCACCACCTGTCCCAATTCAGCTCTTGCAGGGTCAGTTTGCGGACTAGACTTCATCACACTGTCACTCATGACAGCATTAGCCAATGGTAGGACAAGAGAATGGAAATCAAGAGACCTCATTGTGACATTCCCCTCTGGTGTTATGTGGACTGGTGATCCGCTAGGTCATATGCACAGCCTCTGGCATATAAGCTACTCCTTAGATTGTGCAACTGAATGACACTAGCCAATACCTCCAGTCCCAGACACAACCCTAGGAACCTCCGTCTTGCAGTGTCCACTTATACCCGCTGGATACTGCAAGCTTATAGAAGTTTGTCAATTTAACAAAGAAATTGATATGTACCAGGCCTGTTATCCCAAGAGGAGCCTCTGACTCACTTCAAACCAAACGCACTGCTTCAGGTAGAATGAACAAACAAATTTATTAACTATAAAGATAGATTTTAAGTGATTATAAGTCAAAACATAAGTCAGATTTGGTCAAATGAAATAAAAGCAAAATGCATTCTAAGCTGATCTTAACACTTTCAATGCCCTTACAAACTTAGCTGCTGCCCACCACAGGCTGTCTGGTTGCTCTTCAGCCAGGCTCTCCCCTTTGATCAGTGCTTCAGTAGCTTGGTGTGGTGTCTGTAGATGTAGGTGGAAGAGAGAGGAAGAGCATGGCAAACGTCTCTCCCTTTATCATGTCCTTTCTTCCCTCTTGGCTTTGCCCCCCTCCCCTTCAGAGTTAGGTGAGCATTACCTCATTGCAGTCCCAAACTGGCCAAAGGAAGGAGGGTGACTCACTCGAGAGTCCAACAGATCCTTTGTTGCTGCCTAGGCCAGCATCCTTTGTTCCTGTGAGACTGGGCTGGGTTTGTCCCATCCATGCCCTAATGAAGTGTGAACTGCCTCTCTGCTCTTAGAGAGTTTTTGCCTGGGCTTATTTTAAGCCATGAAGACACATTTTCAGCCTCATAACTATATACATGAAATTATAACCTATACCATTTCTGTAACATTACTATAACAACAATGCTCAATGCATCATGAGCCTTCCGAAGACACCCGACATGACAAACTTTGCATTGGATACCACACAATCATTTTACAAGGATGAACATGGGGGTGTTCCCCTGAGGTACAGAGCATCACACCTCTCCTCTTAGTTTACTGCAAGAGGGTTAGTCACTGACTAGCTCAAAGACAGTTTGTGTTATAGCTCTCTTGGCATACAGCCATTAAGACCATGAGGCAGCATGCCTCAGTTTCCCCAATCACACACAGCAAATCAGGTTTTTTATGGTTTCTCTGCTGTGATAAGCTTTAAACCTGTTTACAGGTATTAATTGAAAATAGCATTATCATACAGTTCAACATCCGTGTCAAAATTCTTATCCCCAAAACTTAACATTAATATCAAAATTTTTATCACAGATGTGCGTTTACAAGTATCTTTATGATATCATGCCCTCTGTTCAGATAGCGTAGTTTGAGGTTAGTTTGTTCATTACCCATGGTGTCCTTTGACTTTCTCCCATGTAATCAGTCACTGGCTTTTCTTTCCCTCCAGTGTTTCCTTCTGTGTGGGCTCTTAATTTAATCATGTTTCTAGCATTTTGATATCTCAGGGACTGGCCAGATAAGGGTCCAGGGGGATCCTTCACATTGGCTGCCCTTTGGGGAGCGGTCTCCCAACCCCAGGACTGTACATATGTAGAAAGTCCAGTTCTGCTTTTGGGGTTACCCTGTGTTTCCCACTCCCAGCACTGAGTCCTTCCCTGCCCCCTACAGGGCTGTGATCTGTGCTCTCTGGGCTAGGTGTGTTTACCCTTTGATCAGATGCACCTTTTCCCATCAGCTTTCTCATAATTGCTCCCTGTCTCTCACAAGCCTGGGGGGGAAACACACATACCCTGTCAGTTCGGTCGTTTGTGTTCTCACAAACTACCACCTGGCAATTTCCTGGTCTCAACTCCTCTGTTATCCCAGGCCTTGGAGCTGCATCTTGATGTAAAGAGAGACAGTTACTTTCCAAAACTTATCAGACATAGCATCCTGAAAAACTGGAACTGGGATTGGGGTACCCTCTGCCACCCCTTTCTCTGTCCCTGAGAAGTCAGCTGTGTGACAGCTCCCCTCCAGGAGGTCAGTTACACAGTTCCTTCTCAAAACAAGGGTCACAGGCTGAGTGCCTGGGTGCAGAGATGCTGACCCAGCCATCCTCCTAGTGTCCTGGGTATCCTGCCCCAAGTGACCAGTGAGGAGACACTCCTGTATCCTCACTATTCCATCTCCAGTTTCCTTCTCTGGGCCCCCTCCTAAGACACATTTCTCTGTGCTCCCCAGGAAGGGTTCTGTCTCTTGTTCATCTGCAGAACTCTGCCAGCTAACAACTGGGAAAGTTTCCTTAATCGCTGACAACATCTCTCCTGCTCCTGTGCCTGAGGGCATGTTGCCTTCTGCTGGAAAGGAGCTAGTCTCAGCCCCTCCCATACTTGGAAGCACACTGCTTCCTTGTGTTACAGAGTCACAGGAATCCTCACTTACTTTAATGGTTCCTGAAATCCACTGCCCCTTCTCTGGGCTCTCCTCTGGGACACATTACTCTATGCTCCCTTGAGCCGGTTTTACCTCTGGTTCAGCTGCAACCTACTGGCAGCTAACAACCTGGATAATTCTCTCTCTGGCAGGCATTACACCCCTATCCCTTCCTGATGTGGTGTTGTCTCCAGTTGCAGTGCAGGAGTTGGTCTTAACCACCCTCCACCCAGAAGCATGTGGCTTCCCCCTGCTGCCGAAGAATCAAGGAGATTCTCTCCCATTCTCTCAACAATTCCTGAGACCTTACTCTTTCCCTTGGGGGTCCGAGCATAAAATTCCCTCCTGCTGCAGGCAAATGCTTTAACCTGAGCTACACGGAAAAAAATCATTACCAAGAAGCAGGTTGACTAGGAGGTGTTCTATTACCCCCACAGTCAAAACACTTTCCAAACCTTCCCAAACCACATGGATTTTAGCTAGTGGTACGAGGAATCTGCTTTCGCCCACAATCTCTGCCATTGGCCAGGCAACATACTGGCCTTTGGGACCACACTCTGCTTAACTAGAGAGATCTGGGCCCCTGTATTCCTCTGCCCCAAGTATTCCCTGCCACCAATTTGGACAGCCTTAACATGCTCCATATCTGGTTCTGCAGAGACTAACCTCACAAATGCAATATGATAGGTTTCAATTGCTTGGCGGGGTTCTGTGTTGAGGACAGCAGAACTAACATGAGCTATTGGTTGCCTGCTTCCTCTTAGCACAGGGCATTTATTCCTCAGGCGATCAGTGGAATTACACTGATAGCACCTTTTGGGCTCTTCTGCTTTTACAGGAGATTTGTGACGAGGGTTAGAGGAATGGTTTTGGGTAAAAGAATATTTAGGCTCCCAAACCCCTTCTCTCTTCCCAAGGGGCAAAATGGGATCCTCCCTTCCCACCACTTTTAAACCCCTCTTTCTGTGGCCTGCCCTCAATAGACGCCTGATTCTGTTAGAAGGCATCAGCTAAAAAAAGCCATCTCATCCACAGACTTTACATCTTTGTCCCATAGACACTGCTTTACATCAGCCTTAAATATGCTTAGGAAATGCTCTTGAGCAGCAAGATCCAACATTCCCTCAAAACTTGCTGCCTCTTTATCCCAACCCATTTTCCCAACAAATCTTTCATTTTGTTGACATATTCCCCTTTACTCATACCAATATCCTTCTTAAGATTCCCATATTTAACTCTATACGTTTCGAGGGTAATCTGAAAACTTCGTAAAACAGTATCTTCAAATTTACAATAGTCTAAAGCATCTTCAATAGGCATTCCATTGAATACATTTCGAGCTTTACCAGTTAATTTCACAATCAGGGTGGGAACTCCCTTATCATCAGGGATTTCATGTATTACACACAACCTTTCAAAGGTAGTCATATATTCAGCAATATCATCCTCATCCTCCCATCCCACTGCATGCAGGACATAAGTGTTCCCATTTGTGGATTTTTGGAGTGATGGGAGTTGTTGGGGTCGGGAGGTTCTGATTCTGCTTTTCTAGCAGGTCCAACTGGTGTTTTCTCTCTCCTTCTCTTTCTTCTCTCTCTCTTTTCACTTCCATGACCCTTCTGTGTGCAGCCTCCTCCTTAGTTGCCTCTGCCTCCATAGCCTTTCTGTGTGCAGCCTCCTCTCTGGCTGCCTCTCTCTCTCTCTCTTTATCTCCAGTTCTTTCTGTTGCAATAATCTCTGGTGCTCCCTCTCCTTTTCTGCAGACTGCAGCCTAAAAAGCTCCAACTTTGCAATTGCTTCACTGCTTTCATTCTTTTTCCTGTTTTTCTGTTTCTACTTCCCTTTCCCGAAATAAGCAAAAAGAAAATAACAAAACTGTGACCTCCTCCTGACTGTTCTTAGCCATTGCACTT
Organism: Trachemys scripta elegans; assembly: GCF_013100865.1. Lineage (NCBI taxonomy): Eukaryota > Metazoa > Chordata > Testudines > Emydidae > Trachemys > Trachemys scripta. The sequence continues at coordinate 76,797,252 of NC_048299.1, forward strand.
AAGACTCACTAAAAATCACAAATATCAGTGCTTAAAGTGTGAACTTCACTTGTAGTAACAAGCTGCACATGCGCCCTGCTCACTGCACCACTGTGATGTTCCCCTCTGGTGTTATCTGGACTGGTGATCTGCTAGGTCACTCCAATCCCTGACTCTGGGAGCCAGCCTTACCCTGCTCTGCTGTGAGAACCTCCCACTCCTGAGCTGTTCACGCACAGCCTCTGACATGTAAGCTGCTCCTTGGATTGTGCAACCGAATGACACTAGCCAATATCTCCGGTCCCAGACACAACCCTAGGAAACTCCGTCTTGCAGTGCCCAGTTATGCCCGCTGGACGCTGCAAGCTTATATGAGTTTATCAGTTTAACAAAGAAATTGATATGTATCAGGCTTGTTATCCCAAGAGGAGTCTCTGACACACTTCAAACCAAACACACTGCTTCAGGTAGAATAAACAAAATTATTAACTATAAAGATAGATTTTAAGTGATTATAAGTCAAAGCACAAGAAGTCAGATTTAGTGAAATGAAATAAAAGCAAAAAGCATTCTAAGCTGACCTTAACACTTTCAGTGCCCTCACAAACTTAGATGCTTCTCACTACAGGCTGGCTGGTTGCTCTTCAGCCAGGCTCTCCCTTTGATCAGCGCTTCACTCGCTTGGTGTGGTGTCTGTAGATGTAGGTGGAAGAGAGAGGAAGAGCATGGCAAATGTCTCTCCCTTTTATCATGTCCTTTCTTCCCTCTTGGCTTTGCCCCCCTCCCCTTCAGAGTCAGGTGAGCATTACCTCATCACAGTCCCAAACTGACCAAAGGAAGGGAGGTAACTCACTCGAGAGTCCAACAGATCCTTTGTTGTTGCCTAGGCCAGTGTCCTTTGTTCCTGTGAGGCTGTGCTGGGTTTGTCCCATCCATGCCCTGATGAGGTGTGAACTGCCCCTCTGCTCTTGGGGAGTTTTTGCCTGGGCTTATTTTAAGCCATGAGGACACATTTTCAGCCTCATAACTATATACATGAAATTACAACCTATAACATCATTGTAACAACAATGCTCAATGCATCATGAGCCTTCCAAAGACAGCCGACATGACAAACTTTGTATTGGATACCACACAATCATATTATAAGGATGAACAGGGGGGTGTAGGGTGCTCCCACAAGGTACAAAACATCACATTTGTATATTCTCCTTTTAATGCAGGTATTTCATTCCTACTAAAATTAACAGGCCTAACTACCACATATTGGAAGGAGATTATACCCACTAACTGATTATGAAATTATAAAACTTGCTTGGCTGGCCTATCCACACCAAATGACAGGTGCAATTTTAGTGAAGATAAACTCTTGGCCACCAGATTAGTGGAAATCTAAACAAAACTGAGCTCAGCTACAAACTCACCTCCCTCTCTCTGCTCAGTCTCACATGCATAACACCTCCTCTGACATCTCTCCCCACATGCTCCTCTGCTAGCTCAGATGACTCCTCCTCCAAAAAAATCTCCTCACTAATTTTTCTCATTGTCATGTTAGAAAATTCCCACAACTTCACTACAGTCTCGAACACCTCTCTCTCCCCTTCACGTCTAACATTCAGGTTGTTGCTCAAGTGTTTCACTTCTTTCACCACAACATCTCAAATGCCTCTCCCTTCCTCCACATCTCAACTATCAAAACCCTTACCGTGACTGGGGTAATCTTCTGTCAGCTCCACTGCAACCTCCTGCTCTCTGGCCTGACTTCCGCTTTCTAAACCTCAAGTTTATCCAAAATATTGCTGCCAAACTATCATCTTCCACTGCTTTGACCCCATCATCCCTTCTCAGGCTCTTCACTGGCTCTGCAACGTGGCACCACATTCAATCTTCTCATATTTTACACAGTTCTGCCTCTGCTTACTGTTCACTTTTGTCTCCTGCCACTCTCCTGCTCGATACATACTTTGCATTAGTTCTGCTTCTCCACATGGTCCTGTTTACCCCTTTCCCACAAAGTGCGTTGGTGCTTTTCCCCATGTTTCCTCAGATGTCTGCAATCTCCTCCCTGATACAGTAGGTCATGCAGCCTCCCTCTGCTCCTTCAGATCCCACCTCAAAACCCCTTTCTCCTCCTACAGTGTCCCACGTTCCCACAACAATCTAAGAAGAAGAAAAAAATCAGTATTTTTAGAAGGGGAACTAGTGATGTATATATCCTATGGGACAAGCAACCTCAACCATGTTGTGTGTAAACATCCTTTCCTCTTGCCTGTAGTCATCTCTCCCTGACCTGTAGGTTCATTGGGACAGGGTCTGTCTTTATTCTTTCTATAACAATAGCATATACCACTAAGGTGTTATATAGGAATGTCATAAATGAGCAAAACAAAAGCCTTTCATCATATTTACATGTTTGCTGTTTTTGTCTTCCAGCCATTTCTGAGATTTTTAGCAGTTCACACAGGATACCCATTGAAGAGGCTGAACACTGAAAGAATTATAAAAATATATGACACCTTACTATGTGAGGTAAAAGTATATAAGAAAATTCCCCTAAGATCCAATTCAGACATGCTACAGTACAAGGAGGATTGATTTACAAACTTCATCCTCTGCTCCTTAGTGGTTAGAAAAAAGCTATACGTTTGCAAGGAATAGGTGTTTTAGAATGCCCAGAGCTAGGGATTCTTACTAGACCAATTGCTTCAAATAATTGACATACATATCCTTCATCCAGTTCTATGCCAACATAGCTTTTTTTGTGTGTTAACTTCCTTGTTGCCCTAAGTACCACTGAGAAAGTCTATCAATCATATTATCACCACAGTTCTGGAAGGGAAAGGATGAGGTAACTTTTAGACCCCCCTGCTTGCTGTATTATTTATACAGCACCATAAAGATGCATAGCGTTTATATTAGTAAAAATACATGGATTGGCCCAGAAAATATAATCTTCCTCTTCAAAGATTTTTAGAGTCAAATGGTGCAAGCAGGTACAGTAATAATTAGGTAGTAGCAAATGGAGCAATGTGTGAATGGAAACACCTGTAAGATTCATTGAACAAGTGGGATTATAGCAGTAATTTGAAGAAGGCAGAAGTCTATTGGTGAATATTGCTTGGGAGGCTGTTCTAAGCAGAGGGACTGTGTCTTCCAGTGCAGGAGCAAACAAAAATTGCAAGGTCTTGCAATGTAAGTTGTTGGTTGTTGTTTTGTTTGTTTGTTTTCTTTTATTTAAATAACTGTTTGGCATATTACCTAGAAGACTAAAGCAGTTTTAAAGTAGATTACATTGTGGATGCAAACTACCCAATTGTATCACATTATGCAATAAATTGCCATCTGTCCTGTATTTTCCACGATAGTCCCAATTTTGCCAAGGCAATCCCACCTGGGACATTTCCCAGATCTCTACATTAGTTCAATGACCCATGAAATGTCAACGTAATGGGAAACTGCAACTTGAGCATGTTGCAGCAAGTCATCACCACATACCAGACAGTGATGTGCCAATGCAAAGCCACAATGCTGTATTGCAAACATTGGTGTTCTGAGGCAGGAGTTTATTCCATCAGGTAAACTTACAAAATTGCCCATCCTTGTCTGTCATCAGGGGCCCTTATGCCAGAGAGAATTTAACTAATTAGTAGAGTACTTCCTCCAGTGTTGGACTCTGAGTATGGGTCCTTCACATTGCTCAGCTGGGACTAGGGTGACCAGACAACAAATGTGAAAAATCGGGACAGGCGGTGGGGGAGTAATAGGAGCCTATATAAGAAAAACACCCAAAAATCGGGACTGTCCCTATAAAATCAGGACATCTGGTCACCCTAACAGGGACTCTAGTTGGGGCTCCTGCCACAAAAGTAACAACTCCACCCGCTGTGCAAAAAGAGTCTTGTTAGCTGTTTTCATGCAGCCACGGTAGAAGTTACCTCACCATAGTATTTATTATGGTCACATGCCATTTGACTTCTAGGTAACTCCAAAGGCACAAGTACTTGTTTGCCTGCAGCAATGGTATGAAACAATATTCACTTAGTATGTCCTCTTCTTTCTAAACAAATCATGTTTGTTAAAGAAATAAATAATACATTATGACCTGAGCTGATTTAACCTGACATGATCCATTGTTTCTCCTATTTAAACAAATCCTGTCATTAATTAGCAAGTCCTTCAGGACATAACAGGTAGAATGGAAGCAGGTAGTTCTGAGAACGCTCCCACTGTTTAGCTCACAAATTGTCACACTTTGATAAGGGTACACTATGTTATGACAAAATAGGCTGGTTTTGTTAAACAGGACTTCAGTTCAGTACAAATCTGGAGCATTGTGTGCATTTCCTACCTCTTCACTGTGGTAGCCTTTAACATATCTGACTCCAGCCCCAGAGGCAAACATAGCCTCATTCTACTTTGTTTTGGGAATTGAGGCAACATCTGTAAGAGTTGGTGTAAAATGGGCCAGAACTTATCTCCAGATCCCCAACCCTCACCAGAGGTCAGGTTGTTCAAAATGCAGATATAAATGTGGCAGTTTGAGCCATTCTCTGGCTCACTGATTTCTCAGAGCTGCCAAGCCGAAAAGCCTTGACTGCCATGTAAGTTTTGCTTGAATAAGGGCTTCTGGATGTGGCCCAAGAACTTGCTGACAATAGAAAATTTTCACTAAGACACAAGCTTCATCCTTAATAATTTGATGATGATCATCCACTATACATGCAGCCATTTTTGCATATCCCTCCCTATTAGTGCTGTGCCACCTCCTGGTCTTCATGAATACTGCCATCTCTTCTTACCCTTTAAAAGTTGCTGTCTTTGAGCAATATATTGATATAAATGAGAGTTCCACCACCCCTGTGCAGTGTCTGGTCCTTAGTTTAATATAAAATAAAGAGAAATCTTTAATTTGGTCTAAACATTCAGGATTTGTACCTGAATGTACCAGAGCTTTGCTGTTGGTAACAATACAAAAGGAAGCAACACAATCTGGTAGAAATCAGAGAGAAAATCATTGTTTTCCTTCTTTGCTGTAGGAGATCAACAATTACACTTTACCATCATGGGCCACTCATGGTGTCAGGACCAAGCTTCTAAAGCTCACAGAACTGCTGCTACGGGCAGAATTTGGGCTCCACAAACAAAAACAGAAGTCCCGACTCCAGGGAGGTAAGCAAAAATACATAATTCTAAGTGGGGTGAGAGCGTGATAGGAAACAGAGTGGAAAGGGTGTACAGTCAACACTGGAATTCATATCATATTTAGAACTATGGAAGCTGCTATATACACTTATTACAAGGTGATCATCTATTCTTACTTGAACCCATGGAAATCAGGAAGTTACAATAGAGTTACACTAAAGAGAGGTTTCAGAGTAGCAGCCGTGTTAATCTGTATCTGCAAAAAGAACAGGAGTACTTGTGGCACCTTAGAGACTAACAAATCCTGTTCTTTTTACTAAGAGAGGGCCAGACTCACCAATACACTCTGGCTTCTTTACACTACCCTTGTGAACCAGCCCGTTAAACCAGTTTATGGCTGCTTTCAGCCACTGGGATCTACCAATGAATTTGGCCCTAAAATTGGTGCACGTGGGAACACAATCAAGCCCATTATTTATACAAAGATTGGGTCAGATTCATCAGTAAACTTCAAAAAGTAGCTATAAACACATGTTAACTAATCTATCATGTGTTTAAGCACTTCCTTGTGTTAAGAATATCAACATTAATACAAGCTCCCTATACCATTGTTGTCACTATTTTCCAATTTTCTTCCAGGTGTTCTTTTAAAAGATATTCTCAAACATCTCTCAACTGCCAGAAAGCCTTCCAACCGGCGAAAGATAATGATCTATTCTGGAGTGAGTGATCTTTTCCTTTTATGTTGGATTTTTGAAGTTGTCAACTATAGTAAAAGACATGGGACCTTCATTTCCTGCATCTAACAACAGTTACACTGGGTTTTCTTTCTTTTGGGTCTAGCTTTAACCATTTCATCATGATTTACTTTGGAAAATGTAGCTCAAATACATACAGCATCTCATTTCCCAGTCCAACCTAGTGGCTTACTTCATTCTTAAGCTGCTTTGATTGTTTAGTAAAGAAATCAAAAGGCTTGGTCCAAGGTCTTAAACTGATCCAATAGGACATCCTTGATCTAGAAACCAGCCTACTGCTGCTTTTTTTTTTTAATTAAATGTAGTGATTTTAAAAGGTGCTGGACTGGCTGTCTTAGATACTGAGGTTTTCTATTGTTGCACAGAGCATGCACCTTCTCCCAGTAGGCAGGGAGAGTCCTGGATTACTTGGCAAAAACTATTTATAGCCCAGTTAGGTTGTGAGATGTTGGATCTTAGGGCCAAATTCTTTCAAATCTGACCTCTAATTCTGGATGCCCAACTGGAGAAAGCTTGGGCCTGACTGTAAGAAGAATGGAATACTCCCAACTCCCATGCACTTTCACTAGAGTTGCAAGTGCTCAGGTCTTCTGAAAATCAGACGTGAGATGTCTCAGGTTGGGCATCCAGAATTAGAGGTCACATTTGAAAGGGTTTGGCCTAACAACTGAGGTACACAAAATTGAAGGCCACTTTTAAAATTTAGGCCTAAGTCTACCATTGGACTGGAACTGATAATTGCCAGTCCTGGGCCTCAGGCCAGCATGATTCTGGGTAAATTAATATATATTTGGGATGAAAAGAAGGAAACATTTCTCTGGCAGGTTGATATTGTTATTTTTAATGGCAACTATTTGAACCCGCTCTGAGATTTGGAATATGAGTAGTAGTCCCGGAAGGCTGATATAAATGCATTTTATCACATAGGTATCTCCACACCAGGAAAAAAAGCGAACTTTTTTCAAAGCTTTCTTGAAATAAGAATAATCAAGGATACAGAGATCAGAGACCAAGTACTTATTCATGGAGTTGTGCAAGTAAAGTGAACTGTGCAGCTTAACTGGTGGAGAAATTATTGAATGTTTGCTCAGTAGTGACCACATCATTCTCAGAAATTCTTTAATGGGAATGTTCCTTCTGTTTACAGCACGCTGCTACCATTGTTGCCTTACAGATGGCACTCAATGTTTTCAATGGAAAACTCCCTCCATACAGTGCCTGCCATTTTTTTGAACTTTACCAGGAAAAGGATGGGTAAGTATCTGGATAAAGCTGTATTACTGAAATGTACTTTTTAAAAACCAATTTACTGAAGCCCCAGAGTATTTTATAAATAAAACTGCTTTTGGTGGCCAATATTGAGCTGCCTGGACATATGGGGCCTTAAATAATAATAGGGATCATGGTATTAGCTTAATTATTATAATCTGAGTGACTTTACTGCTTGTGAAAGGCACCAGGTTCACAGCCCTAGAGCCTGAAGTCTCTCCCTACAGTGTAAGCTTCCCTACCAGTGAATTTCAACCCTGTTCTAGGACCACCTCCAGCGGTGAGAGGTTTTACTCAGCTCCCACTGCCACTCAGTCCTCTGACTCTCCACTGAGAGTGGATATGTAGAGCTGAGGATCCCCAGGTCCCTTCAGCTCCCAAATTTCCCCCTCCATGCTGGGGACACAGGGAACCCTTGTGGAGCAGAGCAACATAACACCCTCCCCTGACTCACAAAACCCTTTCCACTGTGAAATCACACAATTCTGGTGCCTCGGGGCCCTCTAGAATCATGGCTGAAGGAACAGCTTTTTCCAGACACATGACTAGTGCTAGTTCAGGGATACTAGATGTCATACAAAATGGCTGGATACCAGGTGGGATTGTCAAATGCATCTAACAGGACTTAGAAGCACAAGTCCTACTGAAAGTCAATAGGAGTTGGGCATCTAACTCCCTTGGGTCCTTTTAAAATCCCACCCCCATGAAAAATGCCCTTACAATAAGTTCAAGTAGAGAACATACAAATCTTCCAAGGAAAGATGGTGATGTTTCAAAATAAGTTATTAAAATTAACTGAACAAAACACCTTGAGAATGTACAGGAAAATCAGTCAGGTCAGCGCAGGAAAATCAGCTTAGATGAACTAATGCCAGTAAATCTTTTTGATTCTCAATATCTACATATAAAGGCAAATTTAAATGTTAACGTATAGGATAAAATTCACTCGTTCTGTGTTACAGCAGAGGTGAAGTTGATCCATAATGTTTTACAGACATTTATGTATCAATATTTCATTTAGACCTTGTATATATATTAGACCAAATATACCTCTCTAGTCTACCCATGACACCCTTACTAACAGGAGGGCACATGGACTGCAAGTCCCTGTCTCGGATAATAAAGCACTGTTTCTCTTAATAATTCATTCCATTTGGCACTTTTTATAAAGAGTTAGAAAAAAAGTGTATCAAACTTGTCCGTGGTCTAACTGCATTTAATAGGGTCCAAACACTGCAACTTCAAAGAAGGTGTGCCTAATTTTACTTTTATCTGTGTGCTGTGACTCAGGCAATACACCATTGAAATGTACTATCGGAATCACTCTTTGAAAGATCCCCACCCGCTCACTCTGCCAGGCTGCAAATTTCGCTGTCCACTCGAGCAATTTAATCAGCTACTTTCGTCAATCATAGTGCACCACTGGACAAAAGAATGCAGGATGTAGGGCATAAACAAGGTAAATATGGTGCCGTTAAATGTTGTGTGTGTAAGTGTCATCCTAAATGTGTGGCAAGAGCAGATAAAACCCTGACTAGACATACCTTTGAAACAGCAATATTTTTGTACAGGTTTGATCTGAAATGAATAGCAATCCAGCTCCATTAAGATAATTTTTCTCCTACCTCTCTATTGATGCATATGCCCAGCCAGCCCCAACCTAAACTGCTCTTCTGGTGGAAGAAAAATTCAGGTTACCTTGCAACCAAGGGTGTAACTTGCAGCTTGTGTAGACATACCTGTGCTAGCTTTAGTATAGCTAGTTTGCTAAAAATAGCAGTGAGGACATGACAGCATAGGCTTCAGTGTGAGCTAGCAACATGAGTACATACCTGATGGGGGCTAGATAAGCTTGTACAGCCTGTGCCGAAGCCATGTCCTCACTGTTATTTTTAGTGAGCTACCTAGATTAAAACTACCATATGTACATCTAAATGAGCCCCAAATTGCATCCCCAGTTGCACTGTAGATGTTGCGTCAGAATGAAATCAAGGATTATTACATGGCTGAAACATTGTAGGATACTATTTTTTATTTTATTTTAGCATAGTCAAAAAGACATTTAAGTTATTAAAACAAGACAACAGGAGTTGGAAAGCAACTGAGCTATTTCAAATCTCCCAATCTTCTTTACATGGAAATATACCTCCCAGCTGATTGGCAAGTCCATGCAATCTCTTATTTTTCATAGATATCCATATTTGGGAGGGGCAGATGGAAAATCACACCTTCCTTCCTATATCTGGCTTTACATTCCTTAATATAGAGTCCAAAAACAAAACTGCCCCTAGAACACAAGTACACACAGAAAAACTGTCAAAATTTTCAAGTTACAACTGTTGTATGTCATGCTTGGAAATCCCATATGGCTTTCTGAATCACTAGTCTCAAGAGGAATTTGGACCTGCAGATATTAGATGAGCATAATGAACCAATTCACTTGGCTGTAAGTATTTTCTTACTACCAAATCCATGAACAGAAGGAAGATGTTTTCGCTGGAGTGAGTGAATAATCAGCAATGAATAATTTACTCAGGGAATTTCACAGACTGTCAGTAAGCAGATCAAGAAATCATCAAAATTATCCACTATTGAATATGATTCCTGTAGTTTTTGACAAACATGATCAAGAAGAGTGTGTTGTAAATATCCAACACCTGCACTGTGCTGTTTAGCTACCTAAGTCATGTCCAATCTGCTCCCTGATTGGATAAATTATGTAACTAACCAACAAAGAAACAAGTGAAAAATTATTACCAAATACATAATCAAAATTTGCTTTTGGTAACAATTTGATTATTCAGACTTAAAGTACACCTCTGTTAAGAGGGCCAGCATAAGGCCTCTGCACTGCTTAAATTCTCAAACCAGGGCAAGTCAGGTTTAGGTGGTGCCTAGGCCTCTTACTGGCCCTTTGCACTAACACAAATTTCACCCTTCAGGACTGTTGTCTTAGTAAACCTTGAACACTCAAATATACATGGAAAACCAAACACAAGAGGTCACAAACCTGGTTGACTTTCAAATCTGAATGAGTATTTTCAGGCCATTTTTCCACTTTCACTAAATTAGAATTTGAACTGCTGCCCCAAAGATTACCAAGTCACTGTGAATCAGGACAGAAGGGAACAACCGATCCTGAAGCTGAAGCAAATTCACAAGAATCACACACAGATTCTGGGCCAACTTCAATCCTAGTGTAAATGGTTGCATTTCTATTTAATTTCACCTCCAACTTTGTCAAAATCATCTTTAACATTGTCCCTTGGTGCTGCATTCATAGATTCATAGATTATAGGACTGGAAGGGACCTCGAGAGGTCATCGAGTCCAGTCCCCTGCCCGCATGGCAGGACCAAATACTGTCTAGACCATCCCTGATAGACATTTATCTAACCTACTCTTAAATATCTCCAGAGATGGAGATTCCACAACCTCCCTAGGCAATTTGTTCCAGTGTTTAACCACCCTGACAGTTAGGAACATTTTCCTAATGTCCAACCTAGACCTCCCTTGCTGCAGTTTAAACCCATTGTTTCTGGTTCTATCCTTAGAGGCTAAGGTGAACAAGTTCTCTCCCTCCTCCTTATGACACCCTTTTAGATACCTAAAAACTGCTATCATGTCCCCTCTCAGTCTTCTCTTTTCCAAACTAAACAAACCCAGTTCTTTCAGCCTTCCTTCATAGGTCATGTTCTCAAGACCTTTAATCATTCTTGTTGCTCTTCTTTGGACCCTTTCCAATTTCTCCACATCTTTTTTAAAATGCGGCGCCCAGAACTGGACACAATACTCCAGCTGAGGCCTAACCAGAGCAGAGTAGAGCGGAAGAATGACTTCTCGTGTCTTGCTCACAACACACCTGTTAATGCATCCCAGAATCATGTTTGCTTTTTTTGCAACAGCATCACACTGTTGACTCATATTTAGCTTGTGGTCCACTATAACCCCTAGATCCCTTTCTGCCGTACTCCTTCCTAGACAGTCTTTTCCCATTCTGTATGTGTGAAATTGATTTTTCCTTCCTAAGTGGAGCACTTTGCATTTGTCTTTGTTAAACTTCATCCTGTTTAACTCAGACCATTTCTCCAATTTGTCCAGATCATTTTGAATTATGACCCTGTCCTCCAAAGTAGTTGCAATCCCTCCCAGTTTGGTATCATCCGCAAACTTAATAAGCGTACTTTCTATGCCAATATCTAAGTCGTTGATGAAGATATTGAACAGAGCCGGTCCCAAAACAGACCCCTGGGGAACCCCACTCGTTACGCCTTTCCAGCAGGATTGGGAACCATTAATAACAACTCTCTGAGTATGGTTATCCAGCCAGTTATGCACCCACCTTATAGTAGCCCCATCTAATTTGTATTTGCCTAGTTTATCGATAAGAATATCATGCGAGACCGTATCAAATGCCTTACTAAAGTCTAGGTATACCACATCCACCGCTTCACCCTTATCCACAAGGCTCGTTATCCTATCAAAGAAAGCTATCAGATTGGTTTGACATGATTTGTTCTTCACAAATCCATGCTGGCTGTTCCCTATCACCTTACCACCTTCCAAGTGTTTGCAGATGATTTCCTTAATTACTTGCTCCATTATCTTCCCTGGCACAGAAGTTAAACTAACTGTTCTGTAGTTACCTGGGTTGTTTTTATTTCCCTTTTTATAGATGGGCACTATATTTGCCCTTTTCCAGTCTTCTGGAATCTCTCCCGTCTCCCATGACTTTCCAAAGATAATAGCTAGAGGCTCAGATACCTCCTCTATTAGCTCCTTGAGTATTCTAGGATGCATTTCATCAGGCCCGGGTGACTTGCAGGCATCTAACTTTTCTAAGTGATTTTTAACTTGTTCTTTTTTTATTTTATCCGCTAAACCTACCCCCTTCCCATTAGCATTCACTATGTTAGGCATTCCTTCAGACTTCTCGGTGAAGACCGAAACAAAGAAGTCATTAAGCATCTCTGCCATTTCCAAGTTTCCTGTTACTGTTTCTCCCTCTTCACTAAGCAGTGGACCTACCCTGTCTTTGGTCTTCCTCTTGCTTCTAATGTATTGATAAAAAGTCTTCTTGTTTCCTTTTATTCCTGTAGCTAGTTTGAGCTCATTTTGTGCCTTTGCCTTTCTAATCTTGCCCCTGCATTCCTGTGTTGTTTGCCTATATTCATCCTTTGTAATCAGTCCTAGTTTCCATTTTTTATATGACTCCTTTTTATTTTTTAGATCGTGCAAGATCTCGTGGTTAAGCCAAGGTGGTCTTTTGCCACATTTTCTATCTTTCCTAACCAGCGGAATAGCTTGCTTTTGGGCCCTTAATAGTGTCCCTTTGAAAAACTGCCAACTCTCCTCAGTTGTTTTTCCCCTCAGTCTTGATTCCCATGGGACCTTACCCATCAGCTCTCTGAGCTTCCCAAAATCTGCCTTCCTGAAATCCATTGTCTCTATTTTGCTGTTCTCCCTTCTACCCTTCCTTAGAATTGCAAACTCTATGATTTCATGATCACTTTCACCCAGGCTGCCTTCTACTTCCACATTCTCAACGAGTTCCTCCCTATTTGTTAAAATCAAGTCTAGAACAGCTTCCCCCCTAGTAGCTTTTTCAACCTTCTGAAATAAAAAGTTGTCTCCAATGCAGTCCAAGAATTTGTTGGATAGTCTGTGCCCCGCTGTGTTATTTTCCCAACATATATCCGGATAGTTGAAGTCCCCCATCACCACCAAATCTTGGGCTTTGGATGATTTTGTTAGTTGCTTGAAAAAAGCCTCATCCACCTCTTCCACCTGGTTAGGTGGCCTGTAGTAGACTCCTAGCATGACATCTCCCTTGTTTTTTGCCCCTTTAAGCCTAACCCAGAGACTCTCAACACTTCCGTCTCCTATGTCCATCTCTACCTCAGTCCAAGTGTGTACATTTTTAATATATAAGGCAACACCTCCTCCCTTTTTCCCCTGTCTATCCTTCCTGAGCAAGCTGTACCCATCCACACCAACATTCCAATCATGTGTATTATCCCACCAAGTTTCAGTGATGCCAACAATGTCATAGTTGTATTTATTTATTAGCACTTCCAGTTCTTCCTGCTTATTCCCCATACTTCTCGCATTTGTATATAGGCATCTAAGATACTGGTTTGATCTTTCCTCCCAGTTTTGTCCTGACTCTCCTTTCTCTCTGCCAATATAGCCCACACTCCCTCTCGTTTCCGACCCATCTCCCCGGTCTCCATGTTCCCCACTTACCTGTGGGCTTTGCTCACCTGTCCCCGTCGAACCTAGTTTAAAGCCCTCCTCACTAGGTTAGCCAGTCTGTGTCCGAAGAGGGTCTTTCCTCTCCTCGAAAGGTGAACGCCATCTCTGCCTAGCAGTCCTTCCTCGAATAGCATTCCGTGGTCTAGGAAGCCAAAGCCCTCCTGGCGACACCATCTTCGCAGCCAGGCATTCACCTCCATGATGCATCTGTCTCTGCCCGGGCCCCTACCTTTGACAGGAAGAATTGAAGAGAATACAACCTGCGCTCCAAACTCCTTCACCCGTACTCCTAGAGCCCTGTAGTCACTCTTGATCCGCTCAGTGTCACACCGCGCAGTATCATTTGTGCCCACATGGATGAGTAGCATGGGGTAGTAGTCAGAGGGCTGGATAATCCTCGACAATGCCTCCGTAACGTCTCGGATACGGGCCCCCGGCAGGCAGCATACCTCCCGAGATGAGATGTCAGGGCGACAGATGGGTGCCTCCGTCCCCCTCAGCAGAGAGTCTCCGACCACCACTACCCTACGTTTCCTATTCGCAGTGGTGGCAGCAGACTCTCCAGCCTTAGGGGTACGAGGCTTCTCCTCCTTTACTGTAGGGAGTGATTCCTTCTTTCCTGTGTCAAGAAGAGCATAACGGTTACCTATAACCACGGCAGGAGGGTTCGGAGCAAGGGTGGAGCACTGCCTGCTGCCAGAAGTAACCAGCTGCCAGTGTCCACCCTGAGCCATCTCCTCCTCCACCAGTGGTGTATCAGCAGTCCTGTGTACTGGGACAGCTACCTCAGCTGTCTCCACATGGACACTGTCGAGGAATTGCTCATGGATATGTACTTTGTGTTGATACTTTGAATTATAATGTATTTATGAGTGAGCATCCATTGGATAGAAACCCATAACATGTTTATCTCAAGTAAAATGTAGAAATATCATTAGGACCAAATTATGTGTCCCTCTGCATGAGTATGCTACGTGCGGAGAAGGTGCAGGGGGCCCTTCCCCTCATCACCATAAGCTTATTGGGGATGAGTCATGTCCACCACACAGGAGAATTATAGCATTAGGAAACCATTAACACTCCTGGCAACCCTAGAGAGCCAGATGGGTGTTCCTAGGCAAGGGCCATGTCTTTTCACTTGAACATTAGGACAACTATGTTGAGGGGCAGAGTAGGGTGACCAGACAGCAAATGTGAAAAATTGGGACAGGGGCTGAGGGGTTATAGAAGCCTATATAAGAAAAACACCCAAAAATCAGGACTGTCCCTATAAAATCAGGACATCTGGTCACCCTAGGGCGGAGGGTTCACTTTACATGCATGTAGGAAGAGAACCCCTTCCTCACACTCTCCTTGATGCTCAGGGAGCATCATGCCTTTCAAAATGGGCTGAGTCACCACTGCTACAAGCTTTTAATCACCCACCCCTCTTCTTTCTAAATAATCTTCATTCCCTCATTCTGATGAGGACAGCAGGGGCATGTGTCAGCCTCTTCTGTGTCCAATTACACCCGTCCCCATATTCAAATACTGTCAATTCAGCGAGTAGCTAAAACTGTCCCCTACTCCTCTGCTTCACATTCATCATGTTTTGTGAGAACAAGCCACTTGCTAAAAGCTGTAATTCATTTACCTTCAGATGCACGCTCTAAGATCTTCAGGAGACTAGTTTTGTGAAGCAACTCCCCCCACACAACAAAGTGACATCAACCTTTCAGATATTTCAGCGGTAACTTCCATCAGTGTGACCAGAGCCAGCATTGTACCTGTCAAGAGAAAATACCTCTTAGTATTGCAGTGGACTGTGAAAACTGTACATGGCTGTGACTTTTCTTAACGAATGTTACTTCTGCTTTAATCAAATCATGTACCTTAAACGAAATAGTGACTTTACAAAGCCCGAGTAATTTACCAAGATTTATGACTGTTTACTTGATTGACCTTAGTTCAGTGAGATTACTTTAAACTTTATGGGTATACTTTTGATGCTAACTTTTTTTGGGGGGGAGGGGTTATAAGTTTAATTTTCAGAAAAGATGTGATATTGTCCATTGAGTGCTGCTGCCTCTTTAGGAAACAAGAAGATCCTTGAGGTCAATGGTCAGGTACGGAAAGCAAAATCAGAAGGAAAGATGCATGCAAATAGAAGAGTCAATCCAGTCTGCTCCCACTTCCATCTATTCCAGGAACTGTTAAACATTTTGTACAAAGATCCAGAAATCCCAAGAAACAAGGAAAATTGTTGTTTACTAAGTGAAGGGGTGAGACACAAAAAAACCAACATACTAGCAGGGAAAAAGACAAGAGGGGTGGGGCAAAATGGACTGCTGGCCTGCAACTGAAAAAAAAAAAAAAAAATTCCCAGCCAGCACATCTGCTGTAAAAGCAGTGTAGACAGTGAGCTGAAATGACAAGGGAAAGAGGCATCAAGCCATTCCCCTCTTTTTGAGGAGGCTGCAAATCTCGGCCGTCATGGGTGAAAGAGAAATCACTTGTTGCTTTGTATGTCATCCTTTCACATAGAAAATGTACCTTGCTTTTGGATATAATTGTCATTACTCTGATCACAGTAAAGTCCCTGCTTCAGAAAAATCAATGGGTCAGTGCAAAGTCTGAGTCTAACAAAAAAAAAATGAATGTCTTCCAAAAAGTGGAGAAAAAAGCCACAAGCTCTCACTAGATAAAACACAGCAGAATACACTGTAGGGAGCAATCCTCCATTAATTGGAAAATGGGCTAGTTGACTTACAGAGCTAGAGCTTGAGAAGTCTGCAAGTGCACAACTGTGAGTATAATTTGTGGAAGCAACTACCATGACTGCACGCAGTTGGCAAATCAAACACATATCTGGTCATTTTCACATGCAATTACCACCATTTCAGCAACCTAACCTAGGAAATCACAACATGCCAATTTGCATATATGAGAGGAATTCACCCAAGTACAGAGAACCCATGCAAGGCTTCAGCACCTCTTCAGACCTGAGTGTTAGTGATGTATAACCTTTATACTAGGACTGGCTGAGCAAGAAGACGGGGGATGGACACTGGGAGTTGAGAGGGAAGAGTGGGATCAGAAGAGGAACCTTGGGTTGTGGGAGACTGGGATGAGGAACCCCAGAAGGGAATCTGGGATTGGGAACCAAGGTGACTGAGCAAGAAGCCAGAGGAAGAGACTGGAACTAAGAGTCTTTGGGGGAAAGCTGAGATTCAGATGGGGAACCCAAAAGTGGGGACTGGATAGATGAAAAGATCTGTATGAGGAGCTGGGGGAAGGAGGAGTTACAGACAAGGCTAGGACTAGGAAGGGACAGGTTAGGCTGGAGGAAACAGGAGTAGGAGGGGTCAGGTGTGGGGGAACAGTGGCAGAAAAGTCTGTGACCATTAGAGAACACTTCCTTCCAGAACTGGAAATGGAATCCAAGATTCCTGGGTCTCAACTTTCCTAAGCAAATCGCTGTGAAGTCAACAGGCAAAGTGTATCAACATCCTCTAGTGGCTGGGCTGCACAAAGGATGACAATATACTATAGCTCAAGTGGCAGAGATCTGTATTGTGGATCTAAAGGTTCCAGCCCTGCTGATGAACCATATGGGTGTCACTACAGTTCCACCTGATGGAATTTCTGAATTTATGTATAACTCTCTATATATTTATAATAATGCTCTCCACTTCAGTCTTGTCTGATTTCCATGTATACAGGGTATTGATAGTCCTATTGTGCTTTAAACCAAGAAAAGAATTTTGGCTGGAATTTTCAAAGCAGCTTAAGTGAACTTGAATTTAAATGGGACCTGGGCACGTAATGGTCCTTTGTGCCTTTGCAAATTCTGCTCCATGCTCAATCTATACCCACCCACCTTCCCCAGCAGAAAATAAAGAAAACAGGGAAATTGCTTTTTTGCATGTCAAATTCTTATTAAAGAAAGGAGGAATTCAGTGATTTTTCCCACTTTGTTTTTCTAATCTCCCTCTTCCAAATGTAATTTCTGTAGCTCCCATGGAAGTTGACTCAGACTGAGATTGCTAACCTCTGGAAACAGAGGGGGTTTCTTGACACCCAAAATAGACTCTTCTTTTATGAGGGGCCTCATACTGCTGCCATTGCCCTCAATGGGTGCAGAATCAAGTCCTTAAGTAGAGAAACTGTGGTTCTATGTGAGAAAGGGGGCCTTTTTGACATTCTGGCTTCCTTGCCACTGTTTTGAAGAATGAGGTGCATCACAGGAGATGGAGACAGACAGATACATTAAAAGGCTCTATCAGCCAAGGTGGGACTGGGTCACCGCCACACACCTGGAATAAGGGTTCCCTACACCACTGAAGAAAAATAAAATACCAAAAATAAATGTGTTTAGAACATACAGATTCTTTTCTTCCTTCAGGCAGGTAACACAGGTTCGGGATTCTCCTCTGAGCAGGCAGGCCCATTCTCTCCTCAGCTGGGGCCAAATAGCCACTTCTCTTTCCTCAATACTGGTAGGGAGTTACAAAGAGGCTCCCAAATGGCATGCTCAAGAAAGAACAGCCCTGGGTCTGCTTTGTGGCAAAGAAGAGTGAAAAAAAAATAAACAAAGGATTCCCTCTTGGTAGCATATATAGCCAAAAAAAAAACCTTCCCGCTTTGGCATAGCAGCAAAACAAAGATAAAAAATGTCTTTTCCTTAGCTTAAGGGCAGCCAACTCCAGGTCATTCCTAATCAAGAGAGCAGCTTCTCTCTCCCACAAACCTTTCTTTCCAGTATAACCCTAATCCTTTTAATAAGCTACAGCTAAAGGCCTTTCCAGGCCTGGCAGTGCATGCAGCCTTTACAGCAGAGGTGGGCAAACTTTTTGGGCCACATCTGGGTGTGGAAATTGATTGCAGGGCCATGAATGGGGGGAGGGATAGCTCAGGGGGTTGAGCATTGGCCTGCTAAACCCAGGGTTGTGAGTTCAATCCTTGAGAGGGCCCATTTAGGGTACTGGGGTAAATATCTGTCTGGGGATTGGTCCTGCTTTGAGCAGTGGGTTGGACTAGATGACCTCCTGAGGTCCCTTCCAACCCTGATATTCTATGAATGTAGGGCTGGGGTGTGGTGCCAGGGGTTGGGGTGCAGGAGGGGTGTGGGATGCATGAAGGGGCTTAGAACAATGGGTTGGGGCACAGGAGGGGTATAGGCTCTTGCTCAGCGCCATCTACCTAGAGCAGCTCCAGGGTGACAGCGGGACTAAGACAGGCTCCCTGCCTGCCCTGGCCCCACACCGCTCCCAGAAGCAGCCAGCACCACATCCCTGGGGGCGGTGGGGCAGAGGGCTCTGTGCTGCCCTCGCCTGCAGGTACCTCCCCCAAAGCTCCCATTGGCTGCAGTTCTCCATTCCAGCTAATGGGAGCTGCAGGGGGTGGTAGGTGAGGGCAGCACTTGGAGCCCTCTGCCAGCTGCAGGGACATTGTGCCAGCCACTTATGGGAGCAGTGGGGGACCCATGATGGTGGCAATCCCATGGGCTGGATCCAGCCCACAAGCCATAGTTTGCCCACCCCTGCTTTACAGTGTAAGCCAGTGAAGCTGTTCAAGCACAAAAAGCACAGAGTCAATCATGTCTCCTTTTCCTGGGAGAAATTTATTTTTTGCACACACAAAAAAACAAGTAAAAAGCAAATCTTACTTTTAACTTCTTCTCTGTCTAACCACAACCCATCAGGCACTTTTCCCTTCTACCAGCAAAACTGAAAAAGCACGGCAGGAAATACTTTGCATACATTCTGCTCTGTTTTAGAGAATATTAATATCAGCTTTTTTGAAAGCTGAAACACAGGATCCAGATCTTCAGCTCTTGTTTATAACTGAAATTTAAAATGGAAATGCATGTGGATTTGGTCTTTTCTTTAAAAAAAAACAAACCCTCAAACAATTACAGCTCAGCATTAGTGCTATTTAGGTATTTACAACTGCACAGAAACAATGGTACAATGGATCATGTAATAATACCTGTATCACAATGACACATGGGACCCTCATCTTTCACAAAACGTACAAACAAAACATGTTTAAGAACATAAGAATGACCCTACTGGGTCAGACCAAAGGTCCATCTAGCCCGGTATCCTGTCTACCGACAGTGGCCAGTGCCAGGTGCCCCAGAGGGAATGAACAGAACAGCTAATCATCAAGTGATCCATCTCCTGTCACTCATTCCCAGCTTCTGGCAAACAGAGGCTTGGGACACCATTCCTGCCCATCCTGGCTAAGAGCCATTGCTGGACCTATCCTCCATGAATTTATCTAGTTCTTTTTTGAACCCAGTTATGGTCTTGGCATTCACAACATCCTCTGGCAAGGAGTTCCACAGGTTGACTGTGTGTTGTGTAAAGAAATTTATTTTTTTTAAAACCTGCTGTCTATTAATTTCATTTGGTGACCCCTAGTTCTTGTGTTATGAGAAGTAGTAAACAATACTTCCTTATCTACTTTCTCAACTCAGTCATGATTTTATAGACCTCTATCATATCTCCTTAGCCATCTCTTTTCCAAGCTGAAAAGTCCTGGTCTTATTAATCTCTCCTCATATGGAAGCCGTTCCATACCCCTAATCATTTTTGTTGCTCTTTTCTGAACCTTTTCCAATTCCAATATATCTTTTTTGAGATGGGGCGACCACATCTGCACACAATATTCAAGATGTGGACGTACCATGGATTTATATAGAGGCAACAAGATATTTTCTGTCCTATTTTCTATCCCCTTCTTAATTATTCCCAGCATTCTGTTCGCTTTTTTGACTGCCACTGCACATTGAGTGGACGTTTTCAGAGAACTATCCACAATGACTCCAAGATCTCTTTCTTGAGTGGTAACAGCTAATTTAGACCCCCATCATTTTATATGTATAGTTGGGATTATGCTTTCCAATGTGCATTACTTTGCATTTATCAACATTAAATTTCATCTGCCATTTTGTTGCCCAGTCACCCAGTTTTGAGAGATCCTTTTGTAGCTCTTCGCAGTCTGAGTTTTAACTATCTTTAGTAATTTTGTATCATCTGCAAATTTTGCCACCTCACTATTTACACTTTTTTCTACATTATTTATGAACATGTTGAATAGGACCGGTCCCAGAACAGACATCTGGGGCATACCACTATTTACCTCTCTCCATTCTGAAAACTGACCATTTATACCTACCCTTTGTTTCCTGTCTTTCAACCAGTTACCAGTCCATGAGAGCACCTTCCCTCTTATCCCGTGGCAGCTTACTTTGCTTAAGAGCCTTTGGTGAGGGACCTTGTCAAAGGCTTTCTGAAAATCTAAGTACACTATATCCACTTGTCATAACTATAAAGGGAAGGGTAATAGCTGTCCTGTGTACAGTACTATAAAATCCCTCCTGGCCAGAGACTCCAAAATCCTTTTCCCTGTAAAGGGTTAAGAAGCTCAGGTAACC
This sequence comes from Trachemys scripta elegans, assembly GCF_013100865.1. Classification (NCBI taxonomy): domain Eukaryota; kingdom Metazoa; phylum Chordata; order Testudines; family Emydidae; genus Trachemys; species Trachemys scripta. Next base: position 76,818,077 of record NC_048299.1, read on the forward strand.
TGGCTGGCATCTGACCAAGGACCAATAAGGGGACAAGATACTTTCAAAATCTTGAGGGGGGGAAGGTTTTTGTTTGTGTTCTTTGTTTGGGAAGTGTTCGCTCTCGGGACTGAGAGGGACCAGACATCAATCCAGGTTCTCCACATCTTCCTAAACAAGTCTCTCCTATTTCAAACTTGTAAGTAAATAGCCAGGCAAGGCGTGTTAGCTTTCCTTTGTTTTCTCAACTTGTAAATGTACCTTTTACTAGAGTGTTTATCTTTGTTTGCTGTACTTTGAACCTAAGACTAGAGGGGAGTCCTCTGAGCTCTTTAAGTTTAATTACCCTGTAAGGTTAATTTCCATACTGATTTTACAGAGATGATTTTTACCTTTTTCTTTAATTAAACTCCTTCTTTTTAAGAACCTGATTGATTTTTCCTTGTTTTAAGATCCAAGGGGTTTGGATCTTGATTCACCAGGAGTTGGTGAGAGGAAGGAGGGGAATGGTTAATTTCTCCTTGTTTTAGATCCAAGGGTGTTGGATCTGTATTCACCAGGAGTTGGTGGGAGGAAGGAGGGGAATGGTTAATTTCTCCTTGTTTTAAGATCCAAGAGGTTTGGATCTGTATTCACCAGGGAATTGGTGAAGGTCTCTCAAGGCTACCCAGGGAAGGAAATTAGCCTTGGGATGGTGGCAGCGGACCAGAGCTAAGCTGGTAGTTAAGCTTAGAAGTTTTCATGCAGGCCCCTACATTTGTACCCTAAAGTTCAAAGTGGGGATACAGCCTTGACACCACTGGATCACCTTGGTCCACATGCTTGTTGACCCCCTGTAATAGTCTCTGCCGAGGTTCGGCCCTCAGCAGGGCTGTGGGGTATCCCACAGCCTCGCTCTGGTCCGCCGTCAGTCCTGGTCCAGCGGAAGTCTGGGATAGCAAACACACGGTTAGGGGCTCAGGCCCGTAACCAGGGGCTGAGCCAATAGGTCAGAAAAAGCCCCGAGCCCTCAATCAGGGTGGACAGCAACCACACAGTCTGGAGCTCAGGCCCTCAAGCAGGGGCTGAGTCAGTAGTTCAGGAACCCAGGCCCTTAAGCAGGGGCTGAGTCAATGTTTGTAGCAGCCCAGGCCCTAGGTCAGGGCGGGGCAGCAATCAAACAGTCAGTCGGGAACCCAGGCCCTTAAGCAGAGGCTGAGTCAAGGAGCAAGAGGTCGCAGCCTCTCTAGGTCAGGGAAAAGGGGGAGTCTGCCACCCAAGGAGTGGGTGGCAGGGGGGACGCAGGCCCTCCCACTCCACTGCGTCCCAGCCCGGGGCCCTAGCAACAGCGGAAACTCACTGCTGTCAGTGGGGATCCTGACCGCAACACACTGACATAGGCTCTGGCAGTGCTGCAGCCAGACTGGGGTCCGCTGCCCCCAGGCTACTTCCACACTCCCCCTCGTAGGGTACCTGGGCCGTACTAGTGTCCTCGGTGCTCTCCACCAGCATCGGTTCCTCCGGGTAGGTAGCGAAGGGTATGCTCGGCTCCTCCTCGGGATAGCTGGAAAGGGACAGGCTCAGCTCCACCTCGGGATAACTGGAAAGGGGAAGGCTCGGCCAGTCCTTCTCGGGGTCGCTGGAAAGGGGAAGGCTCGGCCAGTCTTCCTCAGGGTACCGGGCGAGGGGTAGGCTCGGCTGGCCTGGTGAGTCACCAGGCCGGTGACGGCCTGCTGCTGTCTCCCAAGCGGGAGCTCGGCCACAGACGTCTGCTCTCTCTACCAGCTTGTTCTCCACTGAGCTCTGCAGGCGGGCTTTTATACTTCCAGGTCGGCGCTGTGACCTCTGAGGGGCGGGCGCCGGACCCAGTGGCTCCGCCCACGTTGGTGTTAGGGGAGGTTCGGCCCTCAGCGGGGCTGTGGGGTATCCCACCGCCTCGCTACACCCCCTCAAAGAATTCTAATGGATTGATAGGCATGATTTCCCCTTACTAAAACCATGTTGACTCTTCCTCAACAAATTATGTTCATCTATATGTCTGACAATATTGTTCTTTATTATAGTTTCAACCAGTTTGCCCGGTACTGAAATCAGGCTTACAGGCCTGTAATTGCCAGGATCACCTCTGGAGCCCTTTTTAAAAATTGGTGTCACATTAGCTATCCTCCAGTCATCCGGCACAGAAGCTGATTTAAATGATAGGTTACAGACTATGTTAGTAGTTCTGTAATTTCACATTTGAGTTCCTTCAGAACTCTTGGGTAAATACCATCTGGTCCTGGTGACTAATTGCTGTTTAATTTATCAATTTGTTCCAAAACCTCCTCTAATGATACCACAATTTGGGACAACTCCTCAGATCTGTAACCTAAGAAGAATTGCACAGGTTTGGGAATCTCCCTCACATCCTTAGCTGTGAAGACTGATGCAAAGAATTCATGTAGTTTCTCTGCAATGGCCTCATCATTCTTGTAGTGCTCCTTTAGCATCTCAGTTGTCCACTGGCCTTTTAGCAGGCTTCCTGCTTTTCATAGAATATCAGGGTTGGGAGGTTATCTCGTCCAACCCCCTGCTTAAAGGAGAACCAATCTCCAACAGAATCCCCAAATGGCCCCCTCAAGGATTGAACTCACAACTCTGGGGTTAGTAGGCCAATGCTCAAACCACTGGGCTATCCCTCCTCCCTGATGTACTTAAAAAAAAATTGCTATTACTTTTTGAGTCTTTGGCTAATTGTTCCTCAAATTCTTTTTTGGCCTTCCTAATTGTATTTTGACATTTCATTTGTCAGTGTTTATGCTCCTTTCTATTTTCCTCGCTAGGATTTAACTTCCACTTTTTAAAGGATGCCTTTTTGCCTCTCATTGCTTCTTTTACTTTATTGTTTAGCCACGGTGGCTCTTTTTTGGTTCTCTTATGATGTTTTTAAATTTGGGGGATACATTTAAGTTGAGCCTCTATTATGGTGTCTTTAAAAAATTTCCACGCAGCTTGCAGAGATTTCACTTTTGGCACTGTACCCTTTAATTTCTGTTTAACTAACCTCCTTTTTTTTATGTAGTTCCCCTTTCTGAAATTAAATGCTACAGTGTTGGGCCATTGTGGTGTTTTTCCTGCCACGGGGATATTAAAATTAATTATATTATGGTCACTATTACCAAGCGGTCTAGCTATATTCACTTCTTGAACCATGCTCAACCACCATGCTCCACTTAGGACTAAATCAAGAATTGCCTCTCCTCTGGTGGGTTCCAGGACCAGCTGCTCCAAGAAGCAATAATTTAAGATGTCAAGAAACTTTATCTCTGCATCCCGTCCTGAGGTGACATGTACCCAGTCAATATGGAGATAATTGAAATCCCCCATTATTATTATTGAGTTTTTTATTTTAATAGCCCTTCTAATCTCCCTGAGCATTTCACAGTCACTATCACCATCCTGGTCAGGTGGTCGGTAATATATCCATACCGCTATATTCTTATTAGAGCATGGAATTTCTATCCATAGAGATTCTATGGTACAGTTTGATTCATTTACGATTTTTACTTAATTTGATTCTACGCTTTCTTTCACATATAATGCCACTCCCCCACCAGCACGACCTGTTCTGTCCTTCCGATATATTTTGTACCCTGGTATTACTGTATCCCATTGATTATCCTCATTCCACCAAGTTTCTGTGATGCCTATTATATCAATATTCTCATTTAATACGAACACTCTAGTTCACCCATTTTATTATTTAGACTTCTAGCATTGGTATATAAGCACTTTAAAAACTTGTCTCCTTTTAGCTGTCTGCCATTACACAATGTAATTGAAAGAGACTCTTTTTTATTTGATTGTTTCTGATCGGACCCTGCCTGTATTTTATCATTTTCCATCCTCTCGTCCTAACTAGGACATAGAGATTCTCTATTAATAGATCCTCCCCTAAGGGATGTCCGAACCATGTGCTCCTCCACACCTGTCGGCTTTCCCCCAGCCCTTAGTTTAAAAACTGCTGTACAACCTTTTTAATGTTAAGTGCCAGCAATCTAGTGACATTTTGGTTTAGGTAGAGCCCATCCTTCCTGTATAGGCGACTCCTTTACCAAAACTTTCCCCAGTTCCTAATAAATCTAAACCCAGATTTCATCAAGAAAAGTATTTTAATGAAGATTTATAGCAGGAGAGATTAATCACCATGTGAAGTAACTATGGTTCTTTGAGTGGTATCCCTGTGGATGCTCCATTTCAGGTGTGCAGACACCCCATGGCACCTTTGATCGGAGATTTTCAGTAGGAGTGTCTATTCTGCCCACACATACGCTCCAGACATCCTCATGCCCCATAGTGAGGATATATAGGACTGTGCAGGTGAACCACCCTCAGTTCCTTCTCTACCATGAAGTCCTGTGAGACAAAACTCTGAAGCAGAAGCGAAGGAGGGTGGGTAGTGCAACACCCATAGGGACACATATATTGAAAAACACTAGCTACTACACAATTGAGTAATCTATCCTCCTCCTTCAAGCAGTGTCCATCAGGGTGCTCCACTTCAGGTGACTCCTAAGCAGTGTCCCCAGAAGGAGAAGAGGGCTTCTAAGTTGGATCTAACACTGAAGACAGAACTGCATTGCCAACCACAGCCTCCGATCTGGAAGCGTGAAAATTGAGGCCCAGGTTGCAGCTCTGCAACTTTCAACAACTTGGAACATCTTGCAGTAGCTAAACACTGGTGGCATCATAACAAGAGAGAACGTACCCACAGTGCCGAGTCTTTGAGTGGAAATTGTGGGTCCTTTGGCTCTGTCTGCAAATTAAAACAATCAGTCTGGGAGACTTTCCAAACAGTTTGGCTTTGGTTCTGTCCAGATAGACGGTTAAGTAAGTAAAGTGAACTATACCAGAACTAGAGTAGAACGGCCACAGCTAAACTGAAAGCAGGCGCACAAGGTGCTGTGCCTCAGGTTATAGGGCGGTTGAGAAGGAACTGAGGGTGGTTCACTCATGCAGCTCTGTATGTCCTCAGGATGGGGCACAAAGTTGTCTGGATCACATGTGCAGATCAAATAGGCTTTTTGGGTTATTGCCTCACAAGCAGACTGTTTCTATGAGAGCAAACAAACATCAGCACTTACATTTCCAGCTGCAATAGACATACCCACCCCTCCCCTTCCATGTTATGTGGATATCTCTGCACCAGCAGCCACACAACTAAAGTATGTCTTACGTACATTAGAGAACAGGCACCATGTAACTAGATCAATTTAAAACCACTCTAGTTACGTTGGTGCAAACCCACTAATATAGACAGATGCATTTAAACTGGCTTAAATTGTGTTTACAACAATTTTAGCTTAATGCAGCAATTTACTAACCATAATGTATCTCATTAAACTAAGTGGGTTTAAAGGTGATTTACAATGGTTTAAGTCCATCTATACCATGGGGTTTGCACAGGTGTAACTAGATTCAATTTAAATTGATTTCACTACACAGGAGCAACATTCCTAATATGGATATGGTCTTAGGTTGTCAAATATGGTGACTGGAGTTGGTAGCTGCCAAGAAAACAGCAGCGTTCAGGTGGGTTTGTACTCGGCCTGGCTAAGCTGTGTTGTGCTGCCCTGTCCATGCTGCCCTGGATACACTGCTATTTATATTCACACTAGCTTGCTGAGGGTAGTGCGAGTACGTGTACAGGAGCAAGAGAATCACACCCCTAGCTCATAGTGTACGTGTAGCTTTAATAGAGAAGAGTATCCTCTCTACTGACTTTAGAACCATTCAACAGAATTCTAAAGCCACAATATTACATTCTACTGGCTGATTTAAAAAACTAGAGGAAGATGATCAGCTTATGTTAAATTTGGAAGGAATTTTACATAAGACTAGGTCAGTATATAACATGGGAATAACACTAGGTCTGCCCTGCATAGGGTTGCCAAGTGTCTGATTTTCAACTGGAACACCTGGTCGAAAAGAGACCCTGGTGGCTCCGGTCATCACCGCTGATTGGCGGCACAGGTAGGCACTCTACCCGGCTCTGCGTGATTCCTGGGAAGCTGCCAGCATCTCCCTCTGACTCCTAGGCAGAGGGACAGCAACAGGGGCTATGCATGCTGCCCCCAGCGCCAGCTCAACAGCTCCCATTGGCCAGGAACAGTGGCAAATGGGAGCTGAGGGGACAGTGCCTGTAGGCGCAGGCAGCGCGCAGAGCCACATGGTCAGGCCTCCGCTTAGGAGCCAGAGGGAGATGTCGCTGCTTCCCGGGACCACCTGAGGTAAGCGCTGCCCAGAGCCTGCACCCTGAAACCCCTCCCGCACCCCGTCACCAGATGGAGCTCTGAAGGCCTTGTGACTTATAGGATACATATAGCCTCTTGATACATTTTAAACTAAAATTAAAACGGTAAGGTGTGCTTTGTATTCCATCCTCAGATCACTACTGCAGGAGCTCAATGGAGGACACTGAGGCATGTTTGGGAGTGATAGGAATGGGGCACTTTGGACAATTCCCAAGAAATCATTACCGATAATAATACTTAGTGCTTTTTTAGCACTTTGCCAGCACTAACTAATTAGTCTGCACACAGCCCTTGGGAGGTGAGTGTGAAAGCATCATTGTCCCTATTTTATAGAGGGGAAAGCCACGGCAGGAAGGTTAAGCAACCTGCTCACAGCCATTTCAGAACCAGAACTGTAATTATGGTTTGTTGTTTGTATCATGTCTAAAATGTACTAGGCACTTTACAGGCACAGTCTGCATCCAATCAATCACAATCTATAGCCCCGATTCTGCAGTGGGCTCAGTGTGAGCTCAGGGATCCACCCACACAGTGTTCATTGCAGGATTGGGGCCTAAATAAGCCAGAACACAAACAGATTCAAAGGGTAGAATAGGCTTGCAGCAGAAAGTGAGGCCAGTACTTACAAGTACAAAATCATACAGTAGAACCTCAGAGTTAGGGACACCTCGGGAATGAAGGTTGTTCGTAACTCTGAAACATTCATAACTCTGAACAAAACATTATGATTGTTCTTTCAAAAGTTCCCAGCTGGACATTGGCATTATACAGCTTTGAAACTTTACTATGCAGAAGAAAAATGCTGCTTTTAACCATCTTAATTTAAATAAAACAAGCACAGAAACAGTTTCCTTGCCTTGTCAAATCTTTTTTAAACTTTCCCTTTATTTTTTTAGTAGTTTACATTTAACGCTGTATTTTGTTTTGGTTTTGGTTTGGTTTTTTGTCTCTGCTGCTGACTGATTGCGTACTTCCAGTTCCAAATGAGGTGTGTATTTGACCGTCAGTTCGTAACTCTGGTGTTCGTAACTCTGAGGTTCTACTGTACTGTTGCTCAGAGAGCTGCACATGCATCTAGGAGGTTATTTTACAGTTGTTGGAAACAGGGTAGTTTTAATATATTTTAGTTTTTGTTTATATTATTTTTAAAAAGTAGCTTGACATGGTTGTGGGAAGTTGAGTTAGAGTGTAGGAGGAGAATGGTGGAGGAATGGAAGAAGGGCTTAAAATAGTGGTGAAGGGGGAGAAGAGGTGACTGGGAGGGAGCAAAGGGAAACTGAGGATTGCCCTTCTCCTAGTCCAATGCTTATTCCTCCAGGCCGTACTGCCTCCTCTAAAGTGTCCAAGAACTGAAAAATATAGACATAGCAGAGATGCAAACATCTGCAAATCTGATTATTTATGGAATGATGACCCCCTTATTTTTAACCCCTCCCCCCCAAATCACATGGGAAAAAACAAAACCACACTATTGTCAACCCCAAATGTTCAAAACTCATGAGGCAGGCTCACCAAAAATCATGAGATTGGTCTTAAAATCATGAGAGTTAGTAAAAATAATAGATTTGGCATTCTTTTTACTTGCCTTCTGGCAACACTGAATTAGGTTAAAAAGAATGTAAACAGCAACCTCGAAAGAAAATGATTTAAAAGGATAGATGTGTTACATAATCACCCCCAAGTTTCTCCTGCATTTGAAATGCACAGGAAGCAGATCCACCCCTTTTGTCCTTTTGAAAGTACAGCTTCACTTCAGGTTGATAAACCTGAAGAGCTACTGTAGCTACAAAGCTTTTCCAGCTGCTGCCAGGATGGGAACGACACGGCTTCCATGCAGGTCCAGGAGTTTTTGCTTCGCTTTTATTCTTTTTCTCATTCTGCTTCACCAAACTGCTGCAGAAAGAACGCTGAAATGTGTGGTTGCCGTAAGTAGATGGCCTCTTCATTTAATCGCTGGTAATGATTTTAGTATGGTGTTCCTTGAATTGATAAAAATGTAAGATTTCAACCCCTCTTTGTACAGATTCCACAAGGAAAGAAATATTGTAGGCATTTCTATGTACCTACAATCAAGCCTTAAAGGCTCATCTTAATGAAGATAAAATAAGTCAAATTGTAAAGATTTTTTACAAGATAAAAGAACCCCCAAAATGTGTGTTTAAAGCACATGAATGGCAGTCAAGAGATTGGGGTTCTATCCTTGTCTGTCCCTCCCATCCTTTGTGTGCCCGTGTCAATCTCTATGTGCCTCAGTTTTCCCATCTGTAGAATTGAGGATACTTGCTTAGCTCATAGGTGTTTCAAAGGTAAATTCAAATGGAAGGCAAGCTAGAAATGCATGTATTTTATTTCTTATGACAGCTGAATTGGCCCAGCAGCATGCAGAGGCATATGAAGCTTCATTTATACAGTGTTGTGATGTACATGCTGCATTAACTAGGATGAATTTGGAAACTGGCTGCAACAATTTTTCATGCTCATTTCTAGTTTTAAAGTCTATAGAATGACAATATAACATCCATTTCCCCTCAACAGATTAGGGGAGGTTTTCCCCCCAATGGATCTGGAATTTAAATAGTATGTTTTGAAGCTGGCCCTTTATATCTTTCTTTTTAAATATATGTACGGGTGGCAGTGATAAAGAAGATTCAGTTTAAAGTGTTCTTTAAAGTGTTGTTTCCTAGAAACTCTGTTATCCAAACATTCTTATACCTTCCACAGTACCCAATGAGCACTTACTGATCCATGTAGAGAAAACAGTATGACCTATTGTGTGCTTACTCTACTGTCTGTGCCAAAGAAAGAATCTGTGATATTTCTTATGTCTCTATTGGCTGACGTTAGTAGGAGAACCATTTGGCTCGTGGGCCAGAACATCTTATCCTACTCCCATTGACTTCAGTGGGAATCTCAAAGGGAGATGGATCAGGCACCAGGCAAAAAAGAGATCCAAGTTCTGTTTTCAGCAACATGTTCAAAATCTGTCCCATTCATTAGTGCATGTATATAGGAATATTTAAGAGTATTAAAGTGAGTGAAAGAGCACTGAATGCATAGGTGGCATCAGGCAGATGGCACATCTGGAGAAAGGAACTCTCTAAAGCAGTGGTTCTCAAACGTATTGATCGGGCCCCCCTTCTTTGTGTCTGTAGTCGTTTATGTCCCTACACCCCAATCCCCCAAGTACATATAGCGCCACCCAGCTCTGAAGGCAGAGCGGAGAGCAGCGGCTGCTGGCCAGGCATCCAGCTCTGAAGGAAGTGCACACCAGCAGCAACACAGGTGTGGGAAGTAGAGCTGTGGGTGCTGCAGCACCCCTAGATTTTGCATATGCAGGGTCCTGGCTGCTGGCCCCATGTCTGGGGCTCTGCTTCTGGCCTTGTACCCAGGGCTCCTCTCCTGGCCCTAACCTCCGCACCCACCCCCAGCTGTGGCCTCAGCCTTGGCCCCCTTACCCCTGTCTGTGTCCCCCCTCCCGAAGCCATGGCCCTGTTCCCAACCCCAGCTGTAGGGACAGGGGTAATGGGCGGGGGGCACAGCTCAGCATCCCCACTCAGGCCCTCTCAGAGGTCCAGAGAGGCCCAGGCCACTTCCAGCTTTTGAGGCCCCTACCCATAATAATAATAATAAAAAAGACGCCACATGAAAATAAAATAAGGCACCAAAAAAAGAGTGAGACATAATTTGAATATTTTTTATTTAACAAATGCTTTTCTAGCCTTTGTCTGTGCAAATGCACTAATTATTGAGGAAAAATCTATCTTTCATGCAATATCACAGTTGATATTAAGCATAGCAAGCCCATTCAAATGCTCTTGTCCCATAGTTGAACAGTGGTAGTTCTTTACCTGCTTCAACACTTCTTCTTATTATTATTATTATTATTGTTATGTATTATTATAACACGTTGAAGGTGCTTTCACCTGAAGCCACTGATGCAGGCAAACTGACAAAAATACACAATGCAATTGTGATATTAGGAAACACCCCAGAGTCCAAGTTTGAGTATTTCTTGAAGCAATTCCTTTGAGGCGCCCTTTAAGCTTGAGGCCCAGTCCAAATGGTCCTCCTGACTCCCCCTCTGATTGGACCTGCCCCCACTCTAAAAACTGTTCCAGCACCACTGGGTGTCAATGTGAAAAGTGATATTCATCAATATCACCTTTCACAGCAGACTTAGAGTCCCACTGCCACCCTTATTTTTGCACTGCTGCTGCTCCCACAACGCTGGCAGCTGGAGCCCCACCACCTCCATGTGATGGATGGGGGGGAAGAAGATCCCAAGGCTGCTTTCGGTGAGGGATTGAGGCGTGGGGTGGGGAAGAAGAGGCTGGGGCTCCAGCTGTCAGCCCCAGGCTGCCAGGACTCCAGCTGTCCCCTTTATCCCCACCTCCTGGATGTGCATGGCCCTTCTGCACGAGCCCCAGCTAATCATGACTGACAGCCAGAGCTCTTCCCCCACACACACACCCCCAAGAAAAGGATACAGCTCGCACCTCCTTTGACACTTTCTCATGCCTTGGGAGGCCCGCCCCATAGTTTGAGGACCACTACTCTAAAGCAACTTAAGCTTGAGCTGAATAGGTGTAACTATGTTCTACAAATTGATGTCCTGACCCAATTTATTAACTGAGAATTCTGCAAAGCCATTCATAGGAGGTGCTCACTTTCTTGGAGAATCAAGTCCTTAATATCTAAGAACCTCCTCTTTATCTCTATTCCATTCACTTTCTCCCACCCACTATAAAAGAACATAGTACTCCATTTATTTCTAGGATAGCATACCCCATTTTATTTATTTATTTCCTTACTTACAAGAATTGCTATTCCAGAGAATTTTCATGTAAATTCTCCTCCTTTTCAGATAAAGGCTAAATTATTCTAGTATTCCAGTTACCCTTTAGCTGGTTGAGCAATCAGCTATACAATTTCTATAGATCTGGGTCTTACCACCAGAGTATATTTCCCCTTCCCTGGCACAGCTTCACTGGATTGAATTCTTATCTTTTAAGTGTTGTCTCCTGGGCTCACTGATTTGAGTTTGAACGATATACTGAAATGATGTGCCGAAATGGAAACCATTTTCACCCCTTTCTTTTTCTTATTACTTTTCCCTCCTAGCAGCAACTCACAGCATAAAGCACACCTGCAGCAGTAAACAAGACAAATGTTTCCCTTTCTTACTTTCAGGACTTTGCCACATTCTGAAAAGCTGCCAAGCTTTCTCCAGCAGACTTTCACCTTTGCGCTGACTCTGCACTTTGAGTTTTACAAACCACTAGTTCTTTTCACTGAACAGGAATAATTTAAGCCATTTTATCAAAATGCTATTTTGACTTTCCTTCTGACGTGTAAACTTTAACCTCCACTGAAGCTGTTGTGCAGGGCCCTGATGCTGAATGTCAAATGCGATCTGGTAGAAAAAATGGGAAATATCTAGCAGAATCCCATTAGGTAGAAATGAACTTCTAAGACATTGCATCTATAAATCATAGATTCATAGAGCCATATAGTCCCCGCCCACGGATCTAGGAAAGAAGTCACTCACCCAAAAGGTGAGTCATTTCTGAGATGCTGAAGTTGCGCCAAATCCTCCCTGTTGTAACACAGGATAGGCAGCATTGGAGAAGAGGCACAGGGGTGTGGCACACAGGCAAAGAACCCAGGAACAATAATAGTTCAAACACTTTGGAACCTTGAGCAAACCTGCTCAGCTTCCCAGCCTCTGTGGATTTCCTGGCACTGGTAGCATGGCTGGTTTCATTGCCATACTGCTTTTGCCTCCCCACTCTCTCTATGATCTCTCTGTTGGGGTTAGTATGGCACAGAGTGAGCGCATAATTTACTATGTTTTCCAATGGACAATACCAGATGTTCCCCACCCACTCAATTTCCCCTTCCGCTCTTTTTTGTGCATTATGGTTCTGCCCACACTTGCCATCTTCTGTGCTCTGAGTTATGCAAGGAGAGATGGATCCTAGCTGTGAAGTTCAGATTCAAACTTCTACAAACTTGGGGGGAGTCATTCGAATGCAGCGTTTTGGCTTGGGCCCATCTCTGGAAAGATGGAAACAAGATAAGGACAAAAGGGAAGGAAACCCCGCTTATAAATATTGTTCAAACACTCCAGTTTTGGGAGGCAATTTGTTTTTGTTAAACCTATAAACTCAACCTCCTCCTCTGTTGTGACTTCCAAGAACCATGGGCTTAGGCCTCAGTAGTCTTTATTCAGCTCTTCACCCTTCCAATACAGAGAAATGGAGTTACATAAAGTTTATGCTATGCAGTGATCTTTAGAGGAAGACATACAAACCAAGGTCTTTTCTGCTTTGTGTGGACTTAAAGAAGCCACGAAACCTTTCAGAAGAGGGTAAATCCCTCCTCTTCTGAAAAAGGTTTCTTTAATCTACACCGAACAGGAAGGACACTGGTTTATATGTTTTCACCTTAAAAACTCCCTCGCACGTTCCCGTTCTTTACCCACCCAGACAGAGCTACAATGCTGTTTTACTCAGCACCATAAATGTTCTTGAAGGAGAGAACTTTGAACTGAAGAGTGTACAAGAAGTTATGTTGCATACAGAGTTCAGGATGCTGAGTGCTACTATTACAAATCTACCATGATTTTAGTGACTTGCTACTAGTTAACAAATAAGGCATGCTTCTGTATCAAGGGCTCGAGCCAACAGTCATTGAAGTCTACGGAAGTCTTTCTACTGACTTCAATGGGAGTTGGTCTGGGCTTAAAATTAGGAAAAAAATGTCTTGCTATGAAATTATATTTTCAGTTGCATGCAAATTACATAGCTGCCTTTTAATTGGGAATTTAATCTTCATTCTTAGCAAAGCCATCTGCTTCTCTAAAAGAGCAAATTAATCCCACAAGAGACCTGCGGTATGTCAACATGACAAATATTTGGCCAAAGAAACAAACAACTTTTCTTCCCCATCCCCCCAGCAGAGATGCAAGTGTCCCACATTCCTTCCCACCCTGTCCACTTGATTCAATCATCAGGGAACACAGCTCTTTACTTAATTATCTTGTTCATTAGAGGTACCCTGAGAAGGGATTGAAAACACTGTTTTAAGATTTTAAATAGGTGACAAAAAAGTGTGGAATTAAAAATTACATATAGATATGAAACATTATATTGAAAATCAGATTCTCCTTTGCTTACATCCCAACACCAGAGTTCAGGAATTTAGGGTTCTGTGTTTCTTCTGCAACATTTATTCACAACATTAGCACCTTACAGAAAGCTTCTTTATACTGCTTTAGGTGTTAGTCGGGACATCTACTCTAGCAAGATGAACTCTGAATTGGTAAAAATACAGTTACATTCACCTTAAAGGACTGGCAGCTTTTCTTTATTTTTAACACTCACCTTACCACCTGGTGTTTGTGGATATTGGTCTAGAGGGCTACCAGGAAGGGTGGGCATGGTAATTGGCACTTTTAGGGCAGTGGTTAAAAGCTGCATGCTTTAGGTTACCATCTGTGAAGTGAATATAAATAATAATAATACACCTCACATCAGGCACTGGGGGACTTACTTAATATTTGTAAAGTTTTGTGAGTTTCTGGGATGAAAGGTGCAGTAGCAGTGGAAAGTATTATTTATAATGAAGCTGTTTGCAAAATCAAATTGCTTTGTGGAAGTGTGATGCATTTATTCTCAAAGAAGCATCCAGTCCATAGTACTGCAAAGGCAAAGTCAGGGAATGAGTCTGAGATTATTTTAAATGGGGCACAGGATAAAATGGGGGGGGGGGTTGGTGGGAGGCATTTTTGTGACCCTACAGTATGAGCAAGTTGGCAAGGGAAATTCAGAGTTATTCAGATCTATTTAGAACAGAATATGTAGGACTGGCACTTTCTTTGTACACTGGAATAAAAAGACCACAAAAGCAATCATATATGTCCTCTGATGCATGACTCATGTCACCACTTGCCTTGCATGTGCATGCACAGTAGCTCATGTGTTCTGCTTATCAGAGGGACCAAACTCTCAGGGTAAAATCCTGGTCCCATTGAAGTTAATAGCAAAACTCCCAATGACTTCAAAGGGCCAGGATTTCACTCCAAGTCCACCCAAAATCTAGGTAGGTACCTGCTTAAATCAATCAGATTTACATGGCATACCAGTCATTTCAGACATATGTAAGGGCAAAAAATTCAATACCCCCAGTTTTCAGGGTTAATGGAAACAAATTCTTGAATTCAAACTTTTAAGAACAGTCTCGTTATCTGAGGTGACCAAAACAGGAAGTAACATTGAGATAATGTATATTAGTATCTAAATCCAATGGAGCCAGATTGTGCCTTGCCCTTATGCAAGAGTGTGTGTGTGGGGGGGGGAATAGCAGTCAGTAGATATTTACTAAGAACCTAAATCCATATTTAGGCCCCTGAATCAGTGGTCTGGTTTTCAGATGTGAGTATTCTCAAGTCAATCAGGCTACTTGTTCAGGTGCCTAAATATGGCTTTGGATGCCTACCTCTTGCATCCGGGTTTCAAAATTTTAGCCAATATACTTTTATGTCCTATGTGGGAAAAATCATCGGACTGTTCCTATTCACAGTTCAGTGGACACCACAATGATATCTCAATATCTTAATATATACTTTAATCAGACTTGATGGGTTGACCGGTTTTTCTGCAGACTCTCCAGTTCTTTGGATTGCCCAAGAGGTGCTAGGACTAAAATGATATGCTAGTCTTCCAGACAAGTAAAAAGGAAACTCAAAGGGAATTAATTCAGTCTTTGATTCATCTGACTAGATTTTTCGACATGGTGACCGAACCCCAATTGAAAACTTTCCAACCGGTCTACACAAAGAAAGCGAATGGCCACAAGGATTTGGACAGCTTACCAAGGTTTGTTGGCTTTTCACAGAAATTAGAACATTAATGCAATAAAAATAATGCAGGTGTCTGATCTGTCACTGACAAAATATTAGCAACTAACCAGGTAGGTGTAATTCATAAATTAAACCTTTAGTGCAGTGATATTTCACCAGTAGGTGTTAAATTCCATCTGGCTCTTTATAGGTAGAGATGTGACTCAGCCTAGGGGGAAGGTATTGCACACCTTCCTGATGATGTGGCTGTATTCAGATAAGAGGCAAATTAAATTTAAAAAAAAAATAGATAATTATGCTGGATAGACCTATATTTGTGTTGGCAATCCATTTAAGATAAGAAAAAACTTCTTTGTCTTAGCTTGTAGAAAGCTGCTCTAATTTATTTTCATTAATAATTTTGAAATGTTCCATTCATTATTTTTTATTCTAAGTATGTGAAATTCTTTTGTGGATCTCTGAGACTCCAGTTCAATAAAAGTGCTTGTTTGGCTGCTAAAGGTTAAGGGATCCTACCCACAGTCTTGGAGAGATCTAATAGAACAGATAGAATACCACTCCAAGACATGCTGCTGTTACACCAAAACAAGATGGCAGAATGTATCTTGGGATGAGAGTCAAGCTAAAAACTCAGGAGTCAGATCAATAATTTAGTAACAGTGAGTTACTATGAATAAGCAAATCATTTTCTTCATAAGTATTTGAATCAAATAAACAAACACACTCATTTGGCACTAACTTACCACTCAACTTACTGGGCATGATTCTCCTCACACACACCCTACAGTGTAAATCAGGAATTACTCTGCTGAAGTCAGTGGAGTTACATCAGTATGAAAGCTCTAAGTGAGAGTAGAATCAGGCCCAACATCTCTCACAGCAGGACATAAACTATGACTTAACTATTAACACCCTCAATATCTTAGAAAGTATAGTGTCCTAGTATACTGATACTAGTTTATGGATATAAGTGAACGTTCCCATTGAAAAACAAGATTTAAACATGCACAAAGCATACAATATGGCATAAAAATGGTTAATGATCACTTGAAAAATTCACTGAAGACAGAAGGAAGAGTGGAAAGAAAAGCTGTATTAAAGTTTCACAGCCACCTTAAACTGACACTCACCTGTACTGCTGTCCACACAGATTGGAATGCAGCAGCAATATGAGCTTGGACAGTATATGCGGAAAAGATACTCAAACTTCTTGAATGCCACATATAACCGGAATGAGGTAAGCATCAGAATTTGTGTGAAGGAAAGTTCTCTTGCACCATTGGACTGTGAGACTTGTACTACTGGGTCAAAAAAAACCCCTACCATATTAAAGCAAGAGATAAGGTTAACAACATTTCAGCATTTTTGAAAATCAGGCCACTTAATTAGATGCATAAATATAAATTAAGGAACCTAACGTTAAGCACCTAAATTTGAAAATTCTGGCCATAGAGCACATCATATAAAGGGTTAACAGAATTTCAGAAAGTCACAAGAGCGGGAGGGAAACTGCATTACAGTCCCACATTTTCCTAAAATCCTGCTCCACTGGGCTAATGGATGAGGTTGAAGATGAGAAATGCTGTAAGCATGGCTGAAAAGGCTGATACTCGGATGATATCCTAATCAGGGGCCTATTAGCTGAGAAAATTCTTATTGCAAAAAATGTATATAATGGAAGAAATAGGGTATACTGTGAACTATGATGGGCAGGGGAATGAAGGCAGCATCAGCAAACACCCAGGTGTAAACTGTCAACCTTGCCCCAGAAATGGCACACACAAGTAATTTAAAACACATCTTAAACATACAAACCTATACACAGGGGTGCCGGAACAATTTTTATAATGGGAGTGCTGAGAGCCATTGAACCAAACTGTATACCCTGCATATAATAGAAACTGCTTCAAGCCAGGGGGTGCTGCAGTACCTCCCGCGCCTCTAGTTCCAGCTCCTATGCCGATACATGCTTGAATCTCAGAGGAACGAATAAATGACTTTTTAATCTAGATTTTAATGCTTATTCATAATTTTTTTCAGTGTTTAGATTCCAAGGTAAAAGATGCCGTCGAGAAATTCCATTTAGACTGATGAAGTAGATTCCTAGAAACAGGACTTAAGTGTGACTTAAGTGGTGCACGAATCTACTGCTAGCCCTCTGCACAAGGGTGAATTTCACCTTTTGTTATTTATGCAAAACAGGAGAAAGGAAAAGAGGGAAGCATGGAATGGGAATTTGGATAAAATTGCCCTCTTGTTAATTATTAGGAAAAAAATATTTGTCATTTTACTTTCAGATTTTCATTCAAAGCACAGATTATGATCGAACCATTATGAGCGCACAGGTATATCTCGCCGGACTCTTTCCCCCAGTGGGCAACCAGATCTGGAATCCCCAGATCCTTTGGCAACCCATCCCAGTTCGCACTATGCCACCATCAAAAGACCATGTGAGTACCAATTGGGAACTTTCCACCTCTGATCAGATTTTTCAGTAGGAACACAAATTAGGAGATGAGAAAATATCATTCCTCTCAACATGTTCAATCCAACACCTTCCAAAGCTAGTGGTCTATAAATTAGGGTTACCATACGTCTGGATTTTCCCGGACATGTCCGGCTTTTTAGTCTTCAAATCCCCGTCCAGGAGGAATTTCCAAAAAGCTGAACATGTCCGGGAAAATAGGGAGGCATGGTAAGGGGACCGCCTCCTCCCCGGGGTTCAACTTTTCCGGCTCCCACTGCTCTCCCCAGCGCAGCAGCAGCCGGAGCCCAAGAGGAGGCAGCTGTGAACTGGGATGCCGCCGGCCAGTGCCGCTTGGCCAGGGCCGGGGCCAGGGCCGGGCCAGAGCTGCAGCCGCTCGGCCGGGGCTGGTGGGGCCGGGGGGGCTCGGCCGCCGGCCGGGGCTGGGCCGGAGCCGCTCTGCCGGAACCGGGGCCCGAGTCAAGCTGGAGCCGCTGGGACCGGGGATGGGGATGGGGTTGCTCGGTCAGCGCCGCTCGGCCAAGTCCAAGCCCAGCTGGGCTGGAGCGACCGGGGCTGGCGCCACTCGGCCAGCGCCGCTCGGCCAGGGCCGGTGGGACTGGGGGTGCTCGGCCGCTGGCCGGAACCGGGGCCCGAGCCGAGCTGGGCCGGAGCGACCGGGGCTGGGGATGCTCAGCCAGCGCCCCAGGGCCCGAGCTGGGCCGGAGCCGCCGGGGCCAGAGCCTCTTGGCCAGCCGCCGGAGGGAGCCGCTCGGCCGGGGGGGCCAGACTGGGCCGCGTCTCCTCACTCCCCCCCTCCCAGCCCCAGCCCCAGCCCCAGCTTACCTGCTGCCTGCCTGTTTCAGGCTTCCCGCGAACATTTGATTCGCGGGAAGCATGGGAGGGGGAGGAGCAGGGGGCGGAGCATTCAGGGGAAGGGGCGGAGTTGGGGCAGGGATGTTGGGGAAGGAGCGGAGTTGGGGTGGGGCAGGGAAGGGCGGAGTTTGGGGCAGGGCCGGGGCAGGGAAGGGGCGGAGTTGGGGCGGGGCCGGGGCCCCTTGAAGTGTCCTCTTTTTCAGGGGCTCCAATATGGTAACCCTACTATAAATACATGCAGTCATGCAGGCCCAACCATAACTGTTGAATGAAAGTCTACAGGGGCTGAACAGCTGACATGCATTCCTCATCACCATCTCCTCCACAGGGAAGCTCTGATGTTATCTTGTCAGGAATGAAGCTGAGGAAGTTCCACTAAAATCTTTTCATGGGGGCAGGTTCTTTCTTTCAGACAGACAGACAGACCTTTAAGGTGGTTTCAAGTTTAAATGTGCTTTGTACTCTTCCCTGCCTGACAGGTTTGCTCCTGAGGTCAGCCAAGGAGAGACGTTTACATCAAAACTGAAACGATCTCTCTGTGGTTATTACTAATTTATATTGCAGTAGCACCCAGGTGCTTCAGTTATAGATTGGAGCCCCATTGTGCTAGGTGCTGTATAAACACATAATTGAAAGACAGACCCAACCCTGAGAAGCATACAGCCCAAGTGAATGTATCTAACAAATGACAGGGCAGGTAGAAGCTATGGCATAAACAACTCTTCCTGACTGACTCAGGTACAGATCTGTCAGCCAGGGTGGGCTGCTGCAACGAGGCACTGTGCAGGCCAAAGATTTAACAAGAACAAAAGCTGCGGAAAGCAGGGACAGAAAGGGCTTCATTCCTCATGCTACCTACAGTACTTTGAGGAAATAGAAACAAGAAACAATAAAACCACCACACACCATGTCATCAAGGTCATCAGAGGATGGGCCACTGTCATGAGGCCACCATGCCTCTCTACTCCAGAGATGTTCATAAGCACTACTCCATTCTAAAGCCATGTGTGAAAGTGAGATGTGCTTCAAGGAAACTGGACCAGACACAATGTGACCCAGCTTGAACCTTCACTCTGTCCTCCAATGAAGCAAGAGGAAGGGAGGTTTGCAGGTGGGAAGGGCTTGAAAGAGGTTTTGATAAGCATCAGACCTGTCAGATGTTTATCCAAACCAAACCTCCAAACTCTCTGAGTCACCACTTTAAAGGGAAAGGGAGCTGTGGGAAGAGACAAGGGCATTTGCGTGAGTGCTCTTCTTCCTGTCAGGTCTGCAACTTTCCCAGGTGTGGGAGTTAAAGTTTAATTACAATGACTTCCTGGAGCAACTTGAAGTTTCTGCTGAATAGGCCAACCACGTGTAAGCCAGGAACTCTGTCTTCCCGAGCCTTCCATGTTTAGATGTCTGTGGGTATTTTCAAGCCCCAAACAACACAGACTGGGAAATCAAGGCAAAGTATCATATAGTAATAAACCTGGTCACAGATTATTTTCTTGGCCTATTGTGATCCATTAAGAACTGACATTTAGCAGCACTGTGTACTACTTAATGAAACCAAAGGGAATGGCTTAAGTAATAACACCCAAAGGGTAGTAATTAAGCAAAAGGAGTGTTTGTTATTGTGCAATTCCAAAGCCTCCCAATGTAGCCTTGAACCTCCAAGGTGTGCCGCTATTGCAGAAGAACACGCACTCCGGAGGTCATGCAATATTTCCAATTTAAAATATTAACTCCTCTCTGCTAGCATCTGCTCCAGCCTCTGTATTGACACTTAGTGAGGAAGGACCATTACAGGGGGAAGCACTGGAGGTGCATTCTGCCCAATTTACCCAGAGTGAAATTCACATTAGGTCAGAGAAGGCCAATACAAGACATGCAACACTGAAGTCCCTCTTAAGCCATCAAAGCTGTGCTTAAGCAGGAGTTAAGTGATACATGAGTTGTGCAGATTCTCTGAATAAGGATGAATTTCACACATGGTGAATTAAGCAGTAATGAAGCTATTACATAGGCACCCTTTCAATATTTAGGAGCACAATTCACTTCTGTCTCTTGTTTATTCCCAAGAATACTTAACGGCAAAACAGGTACCATGTCATTGTGGTTCCACTGAAACAATGCCATATTTTACACACGAATCTGAGAGCAGGATTTGGACAAAGAAATCAAACTTTCAGCAGTCTAATATGCAGGTTCCAGTGCTGGGCTGTATTTGATGTGACTCAGGAGTTGAGAAGTGGGGAAAAAGTAATTTCAACCACCTTTACACACTGAATCCTGGGAAATGGGCCAGTTCTCAGAGCAGTTCTAAGATATACACAGCAGCTTAAGAGGGTCATTCTGACTGTAGGGATCAGCTAGATTAACAGCTTCCTGGACATGCCAGCAAAATCTTCCACTGCCCAAATTCACCAAGTATATGAACAACTTGCACCAATGGATTGGCACAAAGCAGCTGCAGCATGTCCATGAATCTAATCCACAATGGTTAGACACCACAATGATAGATGAAGCTAAGTTGGGTTAAATAGATAGTCACAATGGTCCAGATCCACCAAGGTATTTAGGTGCCTAAACCTCAGACTGTTTAAGTACTTATCCACAATGGAACACTCACTGGGCAAGAGAGAGAGAGATGCTGTAGGTCAGTGGCACCACCTAGGAGGTGAGAAACTCCAGGTCCAGTCCCCATGCTTCAATCACTCTTTCATTATTTAGCCATAGTTATTTAGCAACAGCTTCCACAGGAGAGACTGAAGAAGCCCTAAATCAGAATATCCCATAGCTCAGGGGTTGGACAATGTGCCTGAGAGGGTGGAGACCCCAGATCATACCTTTTCTCCCTCTCTGGCAGAGAGGGGGGAGTTGAACCTGGGTCTCACAGATCCCAGGTGAGTGCTCTAACCACTGGACAAAAAGCTATAAGGTGGGCACCCCCTCCTCTGGCTGTTGTGTGTGGAGCAAGGCAGACGCTTAACTCAATGTCTCAAGAAATAGCTTAAGTACTTCAGCTGCCTGACTCCATGTGGCTGATTCCTATTCATGGATTGCTAAGCAAAGATACGCGCCTCCCTTCAGCCTGGACTTAGGTACCTAACTCTGAGAGAGACGGCCAGTGCTTAGCACACATCCCTAGCATCAGCAACTGCCATTGGCTAGCTTGGGCAGCTCCCCACCTAGCCATGCTGGCTTTTGTGGATCACAGTCTAAGGAGCCTACCTTTCCCCTTCATTGGATAGGGAGCTTAGACCCCTTTCTTAGGCTTTGTGGATCCCAGTGTTGTTCCTGTTATTTCCTAGGCACCTAAAAGTTAGGCACTGTGATGCCCAACTTTGCAACACCTAAGTTCCTGTGTGGATCCCATTCAAAGTGCCTGACCACATGACAAGTTTAACTTTTTTTTATTTCAGATTCTGCACTTTCCTTCTTCTAACTGTCCATGTTTTGATGAACTTCAGAATGAAACCCTGACATCATGGCAATTTCAAAACAAGTTGCAACCCTATATGGTAAAACAAAAAGGAAAGACTGTAAACTTAAGAGATTGTAACATTGGATTGTTTCCATTTACTGAAATGCTGTTACTGTCTCCCGAGGAACAACAGCTTCTTAAAAATAAAATTACCACAAGACAGGCTAATATTACTATAAACATATTAATATACTTGTACACTGAACAAGTCTCAAATATATATTTAAACTTGAGTTTTATTTTAATTTTAATGTTTAGATGTGAATGTATCACTAACTAGCTCAGGCTATTTTGAGTTATATTTAATTTGTGCTAAATAGTCTAATGAGACTGAAAATATTCCGGAGGCAGCAATTTCCTGCACTACAGTGTAGCACAAAACCAATCATACAGATGTGATTACTCTGCTGAAACTGAGGAGAAATAAAGACCTCGGGATGTGACTGTTGCAATGCAAAACCAATGTAAAAACAACTCAAGCATTTCTCCTTGTACAAGTCACATTACAATGCTATTTATTTGCATCCTCTCACCCAAAGTTGAGCAGTGTTTCTGCTTTGGCCTTGACACACATCTTCACCCAAATACCCCCCAACTTTTCCTGCTACAGCCTCTGTAAGCCTAGCAATAAGTAAATAGGGTGAACAGGCCTTGAACAACACAGCACAGTCTATGGAGTAGCCACTGCTACACTGGGTAGCCTGCTGAAGCAGTGCCTAGTTGTGCTGCCTCAGTGTCACTAGGCAGTTCCTGCTTCTTCCTTGTTTTATGGGGGAAAGCAAGCTGTGCCCGACTTTTTCCTTGTGCAGCTTACTTCCCACTCTGCCCCAACTGCTGTGCTGGCCAGCTTCACCACAGCCACCCTCTGCAGGAGCACAGACCAAGGGTCCCTGCGGAACCAGCTGTGAAACCCTTACTCACACGAATAAGTGCACAGTAAGGCCTGGTCTAAAATAGGAATTTACTTTTGTATGGCTACATCTCTCATGGATGAGACAAAGCCTGCCCCCCCAACACACACACACACCCACTCAGCTATACCAACTATATAATTACTATAGAATTCTTCCATCGACCTCGCGCTGATCTATACCAAGGGTTAGATCAGTATAGCTAGATCTCTGGGGGGTTGGATTTTTCACATGCCTGAGAGACATATAGACCAGGCCTACCATGAGCAGGGCTTCACAAATGGTGTCTGGAAATGGTGCATTAAATAGGTTATTGCAAAAAAGATAAGGAAGGCAGAGCCCTGCATAACCTCAGGCAGTTTCAGGCCCCTCGGGGTTAGAAGGAAAGACAACTCTCACAAACATTACATTGCGGGTACTTTTTTTTTTTATAAAGTCAAAGTGATATAAATCATTCACAAGGAGCGAAGGACATAGTGGGGCTTCCATATTTCACATTCATTTCACTCCAATGTAATTCTGCTTAATTTTCACAGGACTGGTAGTCAAGCACTGTGGTTCTCAAACTGGTTGCCATTCTGGTAGTCCAGAGGCAAGGTGCAGGATTGCTCAGTTTTTGAAAGATTTTTCCAAAGTCAGTCCTAGAGGTGTAGAGGTCACCTGGCTGCCAGCTGGAGTGTACACTTCCTGGTGACATTTAGATGACGTCTCGTATGATTCATTTAATTATCAGAACCCCAAAGCTGATACAGTTTTTCAGGCTGTTTCAAAGAACTGATCCTCTTCCTGGATTGAAAATCCCACATTCGCTACATTCTTTGCTGCATACATTGCAACCTTACAGCAATATATAATGATGTTTTGTCACAAGGACACAAGCTGCAAATGCATGAACCAATATTGTAAAATACACATATTAAACAGTGATGGGAGAATCCTAGAGTTTTCAAGAAGCAACTTAAACTTTGGATGCTTATCCAACCCCACCAAACTGCTCAACTGCTCATACACAAACAACCCTCCCCCATTAAGAGGCCTCAGCCCCCGCAAACTGTTGTCTTCTGTGGGAGTGAGAAGGCTGGTGGTCTGCTATCCTCACCAGAGTGACTGGGAGCAAATATCAGGTCTTGTCTCCTCTCCTCACCACCATCTTCATGGGGCAGCTGGCAAGCCTGGTTCCCTTTTTGGCATCTTTGTGAGACATCTCTCCCATCCCAACATTGCCCTTTTCCAGTCATCCAGGCAGTTTCCCTTTTCCTGTCCCTACATAATTTGTTTTTCTCTCTTCCTTCTTTCCTGAATTCTTCCTCTGGGCTTTGTTCCCATTCCATCCCGTAGGTTCTCCACCTCCCTCCTGCCTTGGGGTTTCCATTTCCTTTTTCCCTTGTTCCTCTCTTCCGCTTCCCCTTCCCCCAGTGCCTTCTCTCTCTTTATCCACTTCCCCAAGGGAGCTCCCATTTTCGAAAAAGCAACAGAAGGTCCTGTGGCACCTTTAAGACTAACAGAAGTATTGGGAGCATAAGCTTTCGTGGGTAAGAACCTCACTTCTTCAGATTCTTACCCACGAAAGCTTACGCTCCCAATACTTCTGTTAGTCTTAAAGGTGCCACAGGACCCTCTGTTGCTTTTTACAGATTCAGACTAACACGGCTACCCCTCTGATACTTGACCCATTTTGGAAGGTTCACTTGAAGAGGTGAGTGAGGTTGCACCCTCTCCTTGGGGTGAAGTACTCAAGGCAGGGAGAGAAGAAGCAGCAAGTGGAGCCTTCCAATGAATAATAGCAAGGATGAGCAAAAGGCAGTCACAGAAACCGAAAGAGCAGGAGCATCTAGGGGCCATGAGTGAGAACTGCAACAACAAAAAACCCTCATTGGGACTATTCACATGTGTAAAGTTAAGCACGCGTGTAAGAGTTTGCAGGATCAGGGCCTATGAGTCCACATGAACATGTATCTGAGTGTATTGAGGCATTCATTGTGTATGTTTCCTTTTGTTTTTGTCTTTCAGGGTGTTTTAAAAACTATGGCAGCTAACACAGGATATGACCTGGACACTCTCAAACAACTGAATAAGTTCAAAGCCTGGAATACATACGATACTCTGCTTTGTGAGGTATTTAAAAGAGAAAGCGAGAGGGAGACTAATCCAGAAGATCTGATTCAGCTAAACACAGCAATTTGGTTTCAACCAAACACAGTAATGACGGATCTTCTGTTCTGTCCTGAGCTTGGTTTCTTTTCAGCACCATTTGAAGAATGGTGAATGATAATGAAGCATAATTTAGTGCATTAGAAAAGGACATTCTCAAAGCATAGTTTACAATTTAGAAAACTAATCTTCATTCATCCCTGTTATTTATCATCCCTTTAAAACAGGACACTAAAATCCTTCTCCTCATATTATTTCCCTTTCTGTACAACCCAGTGAGTTACTGTAGTTACTCAACCATGCTGAGAAGCTCATCATGATTTTTGCTAATAGAAAAAAGTATTTTCTTTAGAACAACTCCTTGTAACTATAGAAATACTTAGCTGGAAGCTGAAAATAAGCGGTAGCAGCATTGTCTAGTGGTTAGAACAGGGAACTGGGAGTCAGGAAATGAGAGTTCCCCACTATGAACTAGATTATGCCTTGCAGATCCAGTGGTAGAGAAGGGGCAGGAGTGAGTTGGCCAGGCGGGACATGCCAAACCCGCACACTAGCAGAAACCAAGATGGAAAGCAACTGCAGTAAGAGAAAGAATTACATTTCCATTGGGGCCCCAATGGAACCTCCCTAAAAGGGTGTTCTAGGGGAGATGTCAGGAAATGAAGCCACACGATGAAGGAACTGGGAGAAAGCCACAGGGAGTCCAAAGGCAACAGTGTAAGGGTGGGCTGGGGGAAAAGAAAATGAATGGGAGAAAAATAATGTTCATTTTCCTTTTTTACTATAGAGTATTCACAATTATACTCTCCCTAAATGGGCTTCCCCAGATATAATGAAGAAGATGAAGGAGCTGGCAGCATTGTCCTTACAGTCAGTCTTTGGGATATACAAAACAAAAGACAAATCACGACTACAGGGAGGTAAATAAAATATTACACAGCACTGAAAATGGAGGAGCTGATACTATATGACAAATCAAGTCTCCTTACTCATGCAAAGCTCCTTGTTAAAATGGCACTACAATGTGTTTCTAAATATACCTGGACACAGTAATAAACACTTAAAAATGTATTTTGAACACTGGTATTTGCATGATCCCTGGGATGTCCTAGATGTACATTTCCTGAATGTAGAAATGCCTTTAGTTACCCTAGTCCAAATTTAAGAGATGGTTGCAGAAATCCTAGGATAAGATTCAAGGCCATTCTGACCTGAGCTTGACAGAATCATAGGACTGGAAGGAACCTTGAGAGGTCATCTAATCCAGTCCCTCTGCCTCATGGCAGGACTAAGTATTATCTAGACCATCCCTGACAGCTGTTTGTCTAAACGGCTCTTAAAAATCTCCAGTGATGGAGATTCCACAACCTTCCTAGACAATTTATTCCAGTGCTTAACCACCCTGACAGTTAGGAAGTTTTTCCTGATGTCCAACCTAAACCTCCCTTGATGCAATTTAAGCCCATTGCTTCTTCTCATATACTCAGAGGTTAAGAAAAACATTTTTTTCCCTCCTCCTTGTAACCATCTTTTACGTACTTGAAAATTGTTATGTCCCCCCTCAGTCTTCTCTTTTCCAAACTAAACAAACCCAATTTTTTCAATCTTCCCTCATAGGTCATGTTTTCTAGACCTTTAATCATTTTGTCACTCTTCTCTTGACTTTCTCCAATTTGTCCACATCTTTGCTGAAATTTGACGCTCAGAACTGGACACAATACGCCAGTTGAGACCTAATCAGTACAAAGCAGAAGAACTACTTCTCGTGTCTTGCTTACAACACTCCTGCTAATTCATCCCAAAATGATGTTCACTTTTTTTGCAACAGGGTTGTTGACTCATATTTAGCTTCTGATCCACTATGACCCCCAGATCCTTTTCCACAGTACTCCTTCCTCGGCAGTCATTTCCCATTTTTTATGCGTGCAACTGATTGTTCCTTCCTAAGTGGAGTACTTTGCATTTGTCCTTATTGAATTTCATCTTATTTACTTCAGACCATTTCTCCAGTTCACTCTGAATTTTAATCCTATCCTCCAAAACACTTGCAACCCCTCCCAGCTTGGTATCATCCGCAAACGTTATAAGTGTACTCTCTGTGCCATTATCTAAATCATTGATGAAGATATTGAACAGAATCAGACCCAGAACTGATCCCTGTGGGACCCCACTTGTTATGCCCTTCCAGCATGACTGTGAACCACTGATAACTACTCTCTGGGAATGGTTTTCAAACCAGTTTTTCACCCACCTTATAGTAGCTCCATCAAGGTTGCATTTCCCTAGTTTGTTTATGAGAAGGTCATGCAAGACAGTATCAAAAGCTTTACTGAAGTCAAGGTATACCATGTCTACCACTTTCCCCCCATCCACAAGGCTTGTTACTCTGTCAAAGAAAGCTATCAGGTTGGTTTGACAGCATTTGTTCTTGACAAATCTATGCTGATTGTTACTGATCACCTTATTATCTTCTAGATGTTTGCAATTTGATAGCTTAATTATTTGCTCCATTATCTTTCAGGGTACAGAAGTTAAGCTGACTGGTCTTTAATTCCCCAGGTTCTCCTTATTTCCCTTTTTATAGATTGGCACTACATTTGCCCTTTTCCAGTCTTCTGGAATCTCTGCCATCTTCCATCATTTTTCAAAGATAATTGCTAATGGCTCCGATATCTCCTCAGTCAGCTCCTTGAGTATTCTAGGATGCATTTCATCAGGCCCTGGTGACTTGAAGACATCTAATTTGTCTAATTTTTAACTTGCTCTTTCCCTATTTTAGCCTCTTCTGATCCTACCTCATTTTTCACTGGTATTCACCATGTTAGACATCCAATCACCACCAACCTTCTCGGTGAAAACTGAAACAAAGTCGTCATTAAGCACCTTTGCCATTTCCACATTTTCTGTTATTTTCCCTCTCTCATTGAGTAATGGGCCAACACTGTCCTTGGTCTTCCTCTTGCTTCTAATGTATCTGTAGAATGTTTTCTTGTTACCCTTTATGTCTCTAGCTAGTTTGATCTCGTTTTGTGCTTTGGCCTTTCTAATTTTGTCCCTACATACTTGTGTTATTTGTTTATATTCATCCTCTGTAATTTGACCTAGTTTTCACTTTTTGTAGGACTTTTTTTTTATTTTTAGATCATTGAAGATCTCCTGGGTAAGCCAGGGTAGTCTTTTGCCATACTTCCTATCTTTCCTACACAGTGGGATAGTTTTCTCTGGTGTCCTTAATGGTGTCTCTCTAAAAAACTGCCAACTATCTTCTATTGTTTTTCCTCTTAGACTTTCTTCCCATGGGATCTTACCTACCAACTCCCTGAGTTTGCTAAATTCGGCCTTCTTGAAATCCATTGTCTTTATTTTGCTGTTCTCCCTCCTACCATTCCTTAGAATCTGAACTCTATCATTTCATGATCACTTTCACCCAAGCTGCCTTCCACTTTCAAATTCTCAACCAGTTCCTCCCTATTTGTCAAAATCACATCTGGAACAGCCTTTCCCCTAGTAGCTTTCTCCACCATCTGAAATAAAAAATTGTGTCCAATACATTCCAAGAATTTATTGGATAATCTGTGTCCTGCTGTGTTACTTTCCCAACAAATGTCTGAGTAATTGAAATCCCACATCACCACCAAATTCTGTGCTTTGGATTATTTTGTTAGTTGTTTAAAAAAGCCTCATCCACCTCTTCTTCCTGGTTAGGTGGTCTGTAGTAGACCACTACGATGCCATCACCTTGTTTTTTACCCCTTTTATACTTACCCAGAGACTTTCAACAAGTCTGTCTCCTATTTCCAGCTCAACCTCTGTCCAAGTGTATACTTTTTTAATATATAAGGTAGCACCTTTTCCCTTTTTTCCCCTGCCTGTCCTTCCTGAGCAAGCTGTACCCTTTTATACCAACATTCCAGTCATGTGTATTAGCCCACCAGGTTTCTGTGATGCCAACTATGTCATAGTTGTATTTATTTACTAGTATTTAAATGAATGACAGCAACCTAGACCAGGTTTAGGTTCTATTTGTCCAACATTAAATCTAATTGTTTATTGAGCTTTGATTTGTTTTCTCTCATTTAATGTTAACCTTGGAAACACCTTCATGGTGACCTCATTGAGGCCCAGATATAAACCTGCCCCCAAGCAGCTCTGGGCACAGCTGATGATAGGGGATTCAGAGTCCTTGGTAGCCCTCTCATCTTGGGTCTGGTTCTACATTGGTTCCCACCATAGAGTAAATTAGAAGAGCCTCAAGCCAGCTCTAAACTCCACTGCCTGATAGCTGGCCCCCAGGGCTCTAGCAGGCAGGGATTGACAAACTGCAGGGACACCTCAGCCACATCCCTTCTCCCTGGCCAAGCCCCTATGCTGGGAGCAGGAAAGGGAATGGTGTAGGTGCCACTAGAAGGATTCCTCCATTGGCTGGTTCTGCTGGCTTTAGGACACTTTTGTTCTGGAAGAACAGCCCAAAAGTGCCCTAGGCTAAAAAGACTCAAGAACCAAGCCTTGAGGGAAAAGGCAACAGTCAGAACTTATGGCAAGTGAATGGTTGAAATATTTCTCTTACACGCAGATGTTAATAGAAGGAAATGTCATCGAGGAGAAGGCAGCGCAGCCTAACTTAAGGGGCAGGTCTTGTAACCCTGATTCTCAGCGTATTCTAACCTAGGTTCTAATGCTCCTGTTTCTCAAACTACCCTGGGTTAAACATATTTTTTTTCATTTCTGTAACGTCCACTGTCAAGCTCTAAATTCCATGTGAACTAAAAATGAATTACAGATCTTCCTGTTTAATACCTGGGATCTTTGCGTTTGGGCTTCCAGCTGAATACACTTTATTCATCAACATCCTCATTGCTCTTCTCCATCTTCTTTAAGGTGTCCTGGTGAATGCTATTCTAAAAAGCATCAAAAACGCAACTCAACCGTCAAACAAGAGAAAAATTCTGATCTTTTCTGCAGTGAGTAACTTTATTTTTCTAAATGTTGGATTGATATGTTTACTAGTGGGAATTCAACAGAATGGGCTTCATCTGACTTGTACTAGAAGCACATGCAGGGGAGAAATTATAAGCAATGTTACCAATGTATTTTGATGCAACAACTTTCCAGTGTTAAAAGAAAAAGGTTACATTCCTGCTACAAGATAAGAAAAGCAATGTTATGATACAATTGGACTCAACACACTGAATGGAATTTTGTATTTTTGCAACATGTGCAACAAACAAAAACATAGGATTTACTCCTCATCTTCAGCCAACCTGTGCTTGGCAAAGGCAGCTTTACTCTCCACTAATCCCAATTCTAAGACTTGGCCCCCAGTGCAACATAGAGCAACGTCAGGGCTTCTCTAAGAGGTATCCTGATGCAACAAACCACCAAGGTGTTGTTCTACTAGCAGGGGATCACTGGAATATAGCAGCACTTCAACCACATCTCCCACACGTAATCTATAGTTCTGCTGGCTATGCCAGTTATATGCCACCTGGAGATTCCCCTAGCTTAAGCCATCTTTACAGCCACTTTGTGCTGCTGGTTTGGTGCAAACGGGCTGTATGAGATCTGTATTTTTCATTTTAACATATTGTAACCAAATTCATGCTTGGTGTAACTCAATTTATTTATCTGTTGCAATTTATAAAGTATCTATGGTTCTAGACCCTGTATAGTGATTAAAATACAACAGTTAGAGTGGTATATAAACAAGCCCAGTAAACATACAAACAAGAGAGATACTCTAGGGAAAGATTTGGATTCCTTCCTCCCCCTTTCAACACCCTGCCATGGGTTTTCCTGCAAAAGGGCAATGGGTTTTTCAAAAATAAAAAGCAAAGATTATAACTGGGGTTTTACTTTAATATCCCTTCCTATAACTAAAAAAGGTTGTTAGAAGTAGGAGCAGCAAAACCCCACTTAAAAGCAACTACTGTATTACATGTGAGCATTATTTTTCTTTTTTATAGCATGACACCACAATTGGTGCCCTTCAGATGGCGCTCAATATTTTCAATGGAAAACTGCCATCGTACAGTGCTTGCCAGTTTTTTGAACTCTACCAAGAAAACAGTGGGCAAGTATCTTGACACATCTGCAGCAAGCAAATGTGTTTTGCTTTCAGATACCAATTCATTAATGCCTTAGATTATTTTTGAGAGAAAAGCATCCTCATGAAATATAATTACATTTTAAATGAATTTTACTGAGCAGTCCTATTCACAATGTTGCATTAAATGCATTCAAAACTAATAATTGACTGAAATATGAGAGAGAGAGAGAGAGAGAGAGAGAGAAAACACACTTAAGTTTTGTGGTGGGAATTAAGTGAATGGATAAATGTGACTGCTTCCCTAAATGGTAGCGGTAGTTTTCAAGCTACCCCTTAAAGCTTATCACAGTCAAACATCCTTACATAGGGTCTGGTTCTGTTTTCATTTAATTAAATATTTCAAAAGAGCCTGCTGACATGACCTGTGACTTTAGCAGTGACATGACAGTTCTAAGGAGCACTGAGCTTTGGGTGTCTTTGCCAAGGTCTCTATTCCTGAAGAATTTGTTCTACAATAATTTCCATTAACAAAGGCTGTGTCTCTGAAGAGGAAATCTCAGATATAAAGATCTAATCTTTCTTTTTCTTCCGGGCGCTGCAAATCAGGCACCACAGCATTGAAATGTACTTTCGGAATGACTCCTTGACGGATCCTTATCCACTCAGGCTGCCAGGCTGCACGCATCCTTGTCCACTTGAGAAGTTTGCTAAGTTGGTCTCTCCTATCATAGTGGAAGACTGGTCAAAAGAATGTGGAAAGTGTCAGGTGAGGGATTCCCAGAGTTGAGGAAGCAGATCCCAGCCACACACCTCTGCACAAACACCAATCCCCTGCCCGCTAGGGGGTCAGAGTTCATGTCTGGATCAAGCACTATGCTTAACAACAGAACAACACTTATCTAACCCAGGCAAAGCCAGGAGTAGACCCAAAGCAAGATGTCTGGTTAGAGATAACAGACCTCCTCACCTCGATACAGCACAGAGCCCATGTCCCCATATCTGGCTAAACACACACAGACTCTGCCCCACGCCCATGCAACCCCCACTCCCGGTCAGTACAACCTCTCTGCATGCTGGTGCTGGTCTGCGTTGTGAGCTCAAACGGGTGGGTGTTGCTGTGTGGTCTCAGCTGACCTGTCAGCTCCGGCTGTGTCTGTAAGAGTCCCCTTGTGCAAGCACCAATGCAGCTGTACTGACTGTCCTCCAAGCAGCTCCCTAGTTCAGACTCTGTCTCTGCCCCAATTCAGGCTTGCTGCTTCTGCTGGCTGCTGCTCTTTCTTTGTTCTCTCCGCAAATCTTCCCCGGCTGATTTCTCCCCATCCCCCCACCATCAACTCATTTGTTTAAGCCCTCCTAGGTGGTCTGTAGTGTCCTTGTTTTGGAGTGGCATCCCTCTCCCCACCCCCCAAGCCACGTAGGTTTGTGCAGAGTAGCAGGGAGGGGGGAAAGAGGGGATAAAGGAAGGGGAAAGGGCTCTTTACCCAGTCCCACACCAGTCACCACATAAACACACCTGTCCCCAGGTACCAGGCATGCCCCGTGGCTTGGCCACCCTCGGCATTACTGTATCAGTTGGGTAGGAGGTTAAACCTCTCATTCAATCTTTGAGAATGTCAGAGCGTCACAATACTCCCACCTCCCTGTTCTGCTCCTCGCCTGTGATGGGGCCAGATTTGGGTGCCTCTTCCATAGGTGCTGGAACTAGGGGTGCTTGAAGTAGTAAATAACTCAAATACATGGTGCTGTCAGCAGCCCCACTGTAAAAATTGTTCCAGCACCACTGGGCTCTTCCCTGGGACACCCAATCTAATTCTACTTTCCCCTGCCTCAGAGCCAGAAGAAGGGTTGGGTGCTTCCACTGGGGATCCCCCCATGTGAGCCACCCTACTAATGGGAACACAGTGACTCCTTCCATCCCTGCCTCTTGGCTACTAGGACTAAGATCTGCTCCCCCTACTCTGTTTGGTGGCTTGGGCTAAAAGTGTCAAGGCCTAAGCATATTCCAGTGGACCACCTTCTCCAGTCTCTCTGCAGACTGCTTGGATCTTCTATACTGGGGCCATTTGGAGTATGGGATCCCACAGATGATGCACAGTTCGAGGCACCAGGCTGCATCCAGTTTGGAGAGCCTCTGCTGCTTGAATAGGACCTGACAATGGTCCGGCAGCAACATGTTTGTTACAGCTCCATTTCTGTCAGTTTCAAGCTTGGTCCAGGTTAGTGGCTACAAGCCAACCTGCCTCACGGGGGTGTTGGTGATGCTCATTCTGGGGCCCCTGGTTGGATGCCCAAGGTCATGTGTATTGGCAGCTGCCCATTCCTGCCAAACATCAGGAAGTAGGGAGAGTACTCCATGGATGGGTGCAGCATATTGTTATACAGATAGGTCAGCTCTGGCAGGCAGGAAGTCCAGTGTCTCCGCCACATCCCTGCTAGGAGCATCCTGTTGACTCACTCACAGAGGCCCCTGCCTTGTTGGGGGGTAGGCTGTTGTCCTTAGCTTGTGGCTGCCATATAGGAAGCACAATTTCTTGAACATCTGTGATTCAAAGGGTATGCCTTGCTCTGTGAGCAGCTTAGTGGGGTAGCCATAGGGCTGGACAAAGTAGCACCAGAAAGCTTCTGCGGTTGCTCTGGCCATGATCTCTCTGAGGGGTGCGGCAACCAGGAATTTGGTGCAGTGATCCACCATAGTCAGGGTGTAGGATGCACCGCTCTAGCTTGGCTCTACTTTCAAGTGGTCCGGTGCTACCAACGCCAAGGGCACAATGGCCTCTGTCCCCCATTCCAGGGTTCCTTCTGCTGGTGCGGACCCAACCTGCCTGTTCATTAGGTGCTGGCATGCACTATGAGCACAAACTGGTGGGCCTTGCTGGGTGGTCTTAGCTGTCTTTTTGGCACCAGTAAGAATTCCCTTTTGAAAGCACCAGTGCAGCAGCTGGCTCTCCTCCAAGCAGCTTCCTGGTTCAGACTCGGTCTCTGCCCCAGCTCAGGGCTGCTGCTGCTTCTGCTCTTTCTTTGTTCTCTCTCCAAATCTTATTCCCTTCCCTAACCTCCATTGATTTAAACCCTTCCAAGTGGTCTGTAGTTAATTTTGTGTCCTTGTTTTGGAGTAGCACTCCCCACCTCCAGCCAATCAGTTTTGTGCAGAGTCGTGGGGGTTGGGAGGAGTGGAAGAGGCTCTTTACCCAAGCCCACAAAAGAGAAACAAAACGAAAGGCAATGTAATAGTATTGTGTATTGTCTGCACATAGCATTTAAGCAGTAACTGCAGGAATGGCTTCAAACTTTCTATGTGCCATGATTCTTTAGACTAGTAGACTGACCTTCAACTAAAGGCTATGGGCCACATTCATCACTGATGGGGAAGGGAGGTATAAATTACATTACCTTGTGCAAGTGAGCTCCCTTGCATGCAAAGGGGAAATTCACCCAAAAGGAATGAAGGCAGTGTTATTCCCAGCACTTTTCTCCAGTGTTTCTGATATAGGGCAGCAGCTTTAGTACATAGCCACAACTTTATCAGGCCCATATAAGTTTGCAATTGAGACTCTTAAGGGAGATTAACTGAATCAAAGCATCTTCCAACACTCCTGGCCATCCTCCCTTCTTCACCCTTATTGGGTTTTGCTGATTAACACCCCCCCCCCCACACACACACACACACACCTCTCCCACTGGCACCACCACATATGTGGTACATAGCTCTGACCCTGTGAACCCTTATGGCCATGAACAAGAACTACTCACATGCATGATGTTATGTATATCAGTGTTTGCAGGATTGGGGTATATGTATTTATATAGATGTAGCATCTGTATTAATGTACTGACACATATATAAACTTACCAGAAAAATAAACAAAATTCAGCTACAAAATATTTTAATGCAAAATATTTAAAGTTCAGACTATGATCTGGAACTCTAAGCTGACATATATTGATACCTCTTCCTAACATGCATATTTTTCCTTTACTATTTTTCCCCAAAGATACATTCCTAGGATTTGACTTTGCTGTTGGCCTGTTGTTCGTCTTTGATGCTCTGCTGTTGTACCTCCTCTATGAAAATGGAAGCTGCAGGCATAAAAACACTTATCAAAACTTTTAAAGGTAAAAGAATGAATAGGTAGAAACTGCAAAACTTCAAGACCTGCTAGATGTCTGTTGTTTTGTTAAGTTGCCCTCAATGTTTTATAATCTACAATTATCTCTGATCAAATGTTTCTACAAAGTACATTGAATGATGAGAATCTGCAACCTAATTCATAAATCACTGGAATATCACTGAAATAAGCTCATGTTTAGAACTTACCTTTGTAATTTTGTTTAGGAAAACAGTGCTTAAATGATCTAAGCTATCTCTTTACTACATATGACTGACAGCTTTTACAGCTGAGCATCATTTATGTTGTTCACTCAGATCTTTATCTGTGGTGTTTATACCAATTATTAATGCAACCACCAGGGAAAGCAGTGATATATTGTCCAGCTTGATAGAAGTTATTACCATCTGTCCCTCTCTCACCTCCATCAAAATAATCTTTGTTGAAAATCAGTGTCTATTCTGTTTTCCTTACTTCTTACGTGTGGTTATTCTGTCAACATAGAGGAACATATATTCAGCAAATGGAATCTGCAATTACTGTGTGAAGAATGTTTGTACCAGTATTTGCATCCACAATTACCACATTTATTCATGCAAACCATGCCTAAGTGCTCACCTCAGCTTCCACTTGCAACAATGGGTGACCTGACTTGCAAAGGTGCTATATTCTCACACTGTCATTGAATTCAGCTGGAACTGTGAGCGCTCACTAGCACATCTGAAAATCAGGCCAGAAGCCAATATTGTGTTTACCATCTACTATTTCACTCCCCTCTCTCATCACTTTCCTCATCCTTGGACCTCCCCCAAGCCATGGCTCTTCACTCGCCTTTGTTTTCTCTGCCCCTGGTCCCACTGCTATACCTAGAGTAGCCTACCTCCTTCAGTACACTACCCACTTCCCACTCTTCCTTCAAGTACCTCCATAAACATCACTCCTTTCAGTCAGCTTTTAGGCACTAACCCTCCATATACCTGATCTCAGGCCTCATCTTATCTTTTATTTGAATTCACATTGCATGTTCAGCTTCCTGGCAGAAGCAGCGCTAGCCATTGAGGTTGCTAAGCAGGAATATTTTGCCTCCCCCTCATACTAATAAAAGTCCATGTTTATTATAATAATAATAAAAAGCAAATAAGGGGCTCCCTTGAGCTGCTCGGAGCCCTAAGCAATTGTTTGGTCTGCTTACGCCTAGCGCCAGCTCTGCTCCCTGGCCTCTCTAAAAATCCTGGGAACTAACAAGACATGTATTGAAAGAAAATAATCAGTTGCTTTGTTTTTATGTTGCATCTCTTTCCTGAACTGCATTTAATCTATTTAGATTGTTAATCCTTTGGGCAGGAACTTGTCTCCTTTCCTGTCTGTAACATGTCATACATAATGATGGTGTCATATAAGATATGATTATTAATAATAATTTAAGGGGCAGTTTGTACCTTTTCTGCCACAGCTCTGTAGGGGGTGATGTGAGCCACATTGCCCCAGCAGAAACATCATAAATCAATTTCTCTCAGTGCTGCTCCATGCACAATCGCCATCATTGCCCTGGGAAGATGAACAATTAGAATGGAGGAAATTGCTCCTCTCAGTGCAACAGCCCCACTCCATGGGTGTGGAGAGGAGGTGGCCATTGGCTGTGCCTCATTTTCAGACTCCTGTTATACAGCGGTGAGCAAGCATTCCCTCTATCATCCTTGTGCTGACACACTCTGAGGAGAAATTTCTTGGTGTTCCCTGTTGTAATAACTGGGCCTAAAGATTTACCCTAATTGTGAACTCAACTGTGAAATGTGAGTGAAAGTTTATAAAATGTCATAACCACCTATAAACAAAAAATGCTGAATGGAAAAGGTACAAAAAAACCCAGACAATGACTGAACTAGTCCAAACAAAAAGGCTTACGGATATAATTCAAGGGCTCATGACTGGTAAACAAGAACAGTGAGACAGTGGAAATCAATTAACCAACATTGGTATATTGGAAATAGGCCTAATTGGTGGACAAAATAATGAGGGGGTGTCTCCCCTCCCTCTTGGAATCCTTAAAAACAAACACACACACTTTGGGGTGCAAAGCTGGCTACCATGATGCCAGCTGAAGAAGACAAAAGAAGAGGAAGGAGCAAACTTTATCATCATGGCTGTCACCTCACCATCTCCCTGGGACCCCAGACCATCATTATTCTAATCCTGAGAGATGTCCTGACCAGTCCAGAGAGAGGAACCCAGATGACACCACCACTTTTACCGGCTCTGGCTGAATCCTGAACTCCTGTGATGTGAAATTTTGTCTCTGCCATGTGTCCTTTTCCTCCCTCACCTTATTTCTTCTCTTTCCCATCTCTCTCCTTTTCCTTCTGTCTAGTAAGAGTCTGGCTTAGCTGCACAACACTGAATATTTTGCAACACTGCTGTAAGCCTGTGATCAGAAAGGCAGCTAAATGCAACATCCTAACCAGCCCAATACTAGTACAAGGTTGCCAGGTCTTGGAGTGGTAGATAAGACTGTTCTGTGCCTGTGTTTTTCCAGCAGTGAGATTGCAAGTGAAAGTCAATGCCAGAGACAGATGCTCCATTTTTTAATCTTTGCTATTCTTTTCTTTCCCCTTTTGTGAAATGAATATGAAACCTTGTTAAAATAAAAGCCTTAATTTTATGTTTTAAATGTATCTTTAATAACAGGTTAAAAGGATTGTTAATGGTGTACCTTAGCCATGGTACTAAGCAGGCTGAGGTCTCTGTATACTGTGACAAGATGGCCAATGTTAATATGGTGGGTCCTGTGCTTTTCTTGGGGGGGGGGCTAAGATGCCACCTCTTGCCCCTGCTCTTGGGGTGCTGAGGGCCCTGTTAGTGGCCCCAGAAGGTGGCAGAGAAGGGAAGCAGGGGAGGGGTCTGGGTTTGCTCCTCACTCTGAGCCTCAGCCCCTCTCAACTACTGTGGGGGACAGGGCCAGCTCTAGGTTTTTTGCCACCCCAAGCAAAAAAAAAAAAAAAAAAAAAAAAGCCTCAAAGCACAACTGCCACCTCCAGAATGCCACCCCTGCAATTGTGCCGCCCCAAGCACCTGCTTGGTTTGCTGGTGCCTAGAGCTGGCCCTGGTGGGGGAGGGAGTCTCCCTCCCCTTGTGGGGCAGGTTCTCCCTTACTTCAGTTCTTTGGCCTTTAAAATCTCACACTGCACCTCCAAGTGCCAGTCCTTTCTCCTCCTCCCTGACTGCCTGAGGCAGGGGATTTTATTAGGTTCCTGGCAGGGCCTTAATTGACTGCAGGTGCTCCAATTAACCTGTAGCCACCCTCCTAGTCTACAGGGGACCACGCCTTAATTAGCCTAAGGCTTATATATTTTTCTCTCTACCACTCTGCCACTGCTCCCTGGCCTTCCTGTATCACAATACCAAACTCTGAACCTTGCTTAAAACTGTTTAATGTGGACAGTTTCATGGTCAAGTTAACATCTTTAACTCTTTGGA
This sequence comes from Trachemys scripta elegans, assembly GCF_013100865.1. NCBI lineage: Eukaryota > Metazoa > Chordata > Testudines > Emydidae > Trachemys > Trachemys scripta. The sequence continues at coordinate 76,856,688 of NC_048299.1, forward strand.
CCCATATATTCCTTCTAAAGGGATAATACAACACCCTTCCACAGATGAGTTGTGCACAGTCTGTCCCTAATAGTACAAAATGATATAGATCTAGTACCTAGATGCTACAACTATGCACACATTAGAAATGTGAGACACAGATTAGCCAGATATTGAATGGCATAAACAGAGGAATGGGATAGCACAGACTTATGGGAATAAGAAGCTTCCCAAGTATCTCTCTTTTTTGCCTACAGTAACTTCAGCCAGTCAGGTGACCAGCTTTTGAAGTGGTGCTTTTCAATCAGTGATAAAACCTCATTTACATCCCTAATATTAAGATTGCCATATTTATGTTGGGGATGTCACGATCAAATGATGGATTTAATTCATCAGTGCTGAGGATGCTGTATTGTACAATACTTTGGGGAAATGCTGTTGAAAAGAATAAATGTATTCTTAAATCAGAAGTTTTGGCTGCACCAGCTTCATAGATTTGGTACTTCTGATATAGAGTAGCTACCTGCAAAGAAAATGGCTTGGTAGATAAGTGGCAGTGAAGACAGCCATTTTGCTGCACTGGAAAGACAATGGCATTCCAACCGAGGCAGAATGGAGCGTGCTTATCCAAGATGGCTTTCTACAAAAGATTATATTCAGATAGGGAAATAAAGGGGTTTTGAGGGCATTTGGAAACCTCTGTATGGATTAAATTTCTAAAGCTGATGCCATTACTCAGAATTTCAGGATGGGTGGCCATCCTAACTGTACTGAGTGCTGGCATGAAGCAGTTTTATTTCTGGGATTCATTTCTGTTAATGGCATAAAATTATTACAAATGATACTTGAGAAAATCCAAGTGCCCTTAATAAGAATACAGCAAACACATAATAGAATATAATGGATTGATCCAAATCTGCAAATTCAAAATTCTCACTGTGATGCTGGGGGAGGAAGCCATGATCAATTAGCAATGTAGGGCCCGATTCTCAGTTATATCAAGGCCCCTTTACACTGCTCTGACAAATGAAATTAAAGTCACACCCACTTTAAGGTCCCTTTACAATGCCAAAGCAATATAAAGCGACCTTAGTGTAAATGAGAATCAGGCTTGTTGGCTTTTAAAAGCTAAATGAAAAACCCAAAAGCCTTTAAAAAGTTAACATTTTTCTCACTGGTGACTCATTAGATCATTTGAGACAAAAACTATACTGCCCACAATTTTGTAAAACTGCAATAAAAATACTAAAGAAAAAAGTGTGTGCATTTATATTTGAATGAACTACAGTAGAACCCTACTAATGTGCACTTAGTGATCGGTAAATCCACAACAAAATTGAATTTTCTAGTTTCCTGTTCACTGAAGCAGGGAACAGCAAAACACTAATGCATTGGCAAGGGTAGGGCCAATGCTGATGGCAGCTTAGTCCCCCAAGGACAAAGGGAAGAGCTCCACATAACCCTGTGGGTCTGCCCACAGTACAGTCATGGAAGCAGTGACAGCAGTTGGGTATACAGCTCTATTGCAGGGTTTGCCGGTGCACCCAGGAGCCAGCAGAGGTGACAAGGTATTCTCACACTGGCTCACTAGGAGAACGCTCATACACATTGCCTTCACGCCAGTGCTCACTAATCCTCATACACACTGGGGTTCCAGCCACATTTATGCATGTTAGGATTTCTGTTGTTCTACTGTATTTTAAGGTGGAACTACACCTCTACCCCTATATAACGCGACCCGATATAACACGAATTCGGATATAATGGGGTAAAGCAGTGCTCCGGGGGGGGGGGGGTTGCGCACTCTGATGGATCAAAGCAAGTTCGAGATAACACGGTTTCACCTATAATGAGGTAAGATTTTTTGGCTCCTGAGGACAGCGTTATATCGAGGTAGAGGTGTATTACATGGAGAAAGACCTATGTGCTATCCTGTGTGGTTCTCTTGACTTTGCCTTTTCACTTCCTGAAAGAGTCCAAGTCTCCATTCCTGTTGGATGCCTTTAGTCACATACCATCCTACTATTGCTTGACAACATCACAGTGTAAATTGTCTCTACAGATTTGATTTTCTACAGTCTCTTCTGAGCTGCACATTCTTCTACAGTTCTCTGAACTGCACCTGGCTGAGGTTTGATGGCTGTAACACCCAGAACTGACTGAACCCTGGCTCCTGTCATACTAACTTGATATTTGCATGTTTACACACAGATGATGGAGAACAGCCTGACAACGTGTTGCACTGAGTCTGAGTGGCTGAGGCTTTGCACACTTTACAGTCAGCTTTTGCAGGACAAGAGCCAAAGAGAAAATCTCCCAGATCATAGTGCACATCACGTCACTTGTTAGGTCCCAAAGTCAAAGTGGAAACAAGTACCACAGCCTACCTGATTGGCTGCTGTAAATATGAATGAGCAATCATCAGACTTGATACAAAAGGTGACACATCATCATGATGATATCACAAGATTATCCACTATGTTTAAAACTTTCCAAGTGATCAACTGATTCATGTACAAATCCAATTTCAATTGCATATTCGTTCCATCCCTAGAGAGAAAACTTCTCACCTTACTTCACATAAAGCACTGGATCAGTATTCATTATTTATGAGAAACAAAATCACCATTTCATGCATTAAAGATAATCTGTTAGATTCTTCTGTTGCTGTTTTACATATGTAAAGGTGCTCAGAGTTAGAAAACCAGACTGAGCCTTCTTTCATTTCAAGGTTACTTTTTAAAATTCTGGGCCAAATCCTCAGCTGGTGTTAAGTGGCATAGCTTCACGGACTTCAGTGGAGCTGCACTGATTTCCACCAACCAGGGATCTGGCCCACAACTTTCGTTGTGTGCAATATTTTAAACGTATGGCCCAATGCTTCCTTCACCTATGCAGGCGGAGAAAGCAAAAGCAAGCAAAAAAGGGCCAGGGAAAGTCAAAGATATGGAGCAGCAACCCCACTGCATGCTTGCTCCCTGGCAACTCACAGATTCCCCTCTGCCAACATTTCATGAGAGGAATAACAAGGGCAAGAGGGGGGCAAAGCTAAGGAACAGATAGCCATGCACTTATATAGGCAAGAATAATAGAGTTTTATACACACTTTGCACTGACATAAATGACAATATAAGATTGTGATGGTCTATATCAGAGGTGGACAAACTATGGCCCGCGGGACCCTCCTGCCTGGTCCCTGAGCCCCTGCTCCAGAAGGCTAGCCCCTGGCCGCTCCCCCACTTTTCCCCTCCCCCACAACCTCAGCTCACTTCCCCGCCAGCCCAATGCTCTGGGCAGAGGGGCTGCAAGCTCCTGGGGCAGCGCAGCTGCAGAGCTGGGGCCTGACCTGGTGCTCTGTGCTGCGCGGTGGCGTGGCTGCCTCCAACCGGGCGGTGTGGCTGCCTGTCCTGGTTCTCTGGGCTGCACGGCTGTAGCACCACCAGCCACCGGTGCTCCAGGCAGTGCGGTCAGGGGGGCAGGGAGCAGGGGGTGTTGGATAGAGGGCAGGGGAGTTCGGGGTGGTGGTCAGGGGCAGGGGTGTGGATAGGGGGCGGGGCAGTCAGAGGGCAGGGAACAGGGGGGCTGAATGGGGGCAGGGGTTCTGGGGGCAGTCAGGCAGGAGGGGGGGGGTTGGATGGGGCAGCAGGAGTCTGTCAGGGGCAAGTGTTCGGGGGCGGTCAGGGAACAGGGCGGGGGGGTTGGATGGGGCAGGAGTCCCGGGCTGGCCGTCAGGGGGCAAGAAGCAGGAGGGGTTGGATAGGAGGTGGGGCTGGGCTGCGCTTGGCTGTTTGGGGAGGCACAGCCTCCGCTAACCAGCCCTCCATACAATTTTGGAAACCCGATATGGCCCTCAGGCCAAAAAGTTTGCCCGCCCTGGTCTATATTATTATGTTCACCACTTTTATAAGACTAGGATAAATTTTGTACAAAGTATGCCTTGTGAGGTATCATTCAAAAACTCATAAGCTGCTGAACATTACTGTCCTGGTAAAATATGTGTATCAACATTGTGTGTGAATTTAAAAGATTCTGGTGTATAACATTGTTATAACATGCTCCAAGGTTAAGAAAAGCAGGCTCAAACCAGTTTTTCAGAGACAACAACACATTGACACCCCAGCCAGGTGTTAAACAGCTGTCACCTGCTTAAGCAGCCATTCTCCAGAAACAGGAAAGTGTGAATAAGAAATTTATATTCCATCACAGGATGGGTCAGACCTAGGGTTGTCAACTGTAATGGAACAAACCCAAACATCCTGCTCCACCCCTTCCTCATCCCCATGGCTACGCCCCTATCCCACCCCTTCTCTGAAGCCATGTGCCTGCTCATTCCAGCCCCCCACCCTCACTCACTTTCACCGGGCTGGTCAGGGGGTTGGGGAGCAGGCTCTGGGCTGGGGGGGTGGAGTCGAGAGGATCGGAGTGCGGGAGGGGGCTCCAGGCTGACCTGGGGCAGGGCTGCAGAAGGGGGTGCAGGCTCTGGGAGGGAGTTTGGATGTGGGGGGGGGGATGAGGGCTCGGGTGCAGGACGGGGCTCGGGCTGCAAGCTCTGGCTTGGAGGTGCTTATCTCGGGTGGCTCCTGTAAACAGCAGCATGTCCAGCAGCGGCTTCTAGCTCAGGGGTGGCATGGCAGCACTGCATGCTGCCCCCGCCCATAGGCACCACCCCTGCAACTCCCATTGGCTGCGGTTTCCCATTCCCAGCCAATGAGAGCTGTGGAGTTGGCACTTGGGGTGAGGGCAGCACGCAGAGACCCCTTTGCCGAATGCTTCTGGAAGTGACACGGAGCCAGGGAGCTGCCTTAGCCCTGCTGTGCCACCAGACTTTTAACTCCTAAAATCTCCCGGACTGGCTTCAGTAGCCTCCGGGAGATTGAGCCCAATTCTGGGAGCCTCCCAGCCAAACTAGGAGGGTTGGCAACCCTAGTCAGACCTCACATCCATAGGACATACTTGTCGCCTGCCCCTCAGTTGGGGGCAATCCTCAAAAAGGGGAGGGTGGTATAAGAATGAGAGACAGTGGCCTCCATCCCTGCTCATGACATCAATGACTTTCAAAGAACTGAACTAAGGGGGAGGGATCCAAGGCTGAAAAGAGACTCAGCCTGTGAAATTTACTGCAGCGTATGGTGAGAGAAAACATTTTGCTTTTAAATTCACTTGGCTTGTTAAGTTAGGTATTAGTTTGCATTTTACTCTTATTTTCTTTTTGTAAACAATCCTGGCTTTTTATGCATCATCACTTAAAACTATCATTTTGTAATTAATAAACTTATTTTATTGTTTTATCTTAACCATTGTGTATGGATTAAACAATGCATGAGAAACTCCATTTAGGATAACAAGGCTGATGCATTATAATTTTCCTTTGATGAAATGACAGACTTCGTATGGGATTTTACTATTCAGAAAGGTACTGAGCAGTACAAGATGCACATTTCTGGGGACAAGGCTGGGACTAAGAATTTGCAGGTGTCACCCCCTATGTAATTCATGAGTGACTGGTCAGAGAGCTCCTATATTTAGTTTGGAGTGAATTTGCATGCTGGGGGTTCTGTGAGCAGGCCAAAAGTGAATGTTTTGATAACAAAGCAATGTAAAAGGCACCCCAGGCTAGAGAATTAAGGGGACGCAGCTGTTCAACAGTCCAGATTGTACCCTGGGTAATGTCACAAAGATACAAGGCAATGAGGAATAAAGTCCCATGTACTTGTGGCACCTTAGAGACTAACAAATTTATTAGAGCATAAGCTTTCGTGGACTACAGCCCACTTCTTCGGATGCATATAGAATGGAACATATATTGAGGAGATATATATACACACATACAGAGAGCATAAACAGGTGGGAGTTGTCTTACCAACTCTGAGAGGCCAATTAATTAAGAGAAAAAAAAAACTTTTGAAGTGATAATCAAGCTAGCCGAGTACAGACAGTTTGATAATAAGTGTGAGAGTACTTACAAGGGGAGACAGAGTCAATGTTTGTAATGGCTCAGCCATTCCCAGTCCTTATTCAAACCGGAGTTGATTGTGTCTAGTTTGCATATCAATTCTAGCTCACCAGTCTCTCTTTGGAGTCTGTTTTTGAAGTTTTGCTGTTGTAATATAGCCTCCCGCAGGTCTGTCACTGAATGACCAGACAGGTTAAAGTGTTCTCCCACTGTTTTTTGAGTATTTTTGAGTATTCTGCATGGACTCCTCCGGACGGTCGAAACAACAGACTGGATTTCTACATAGATTGCTTCCGTCGACGTGCAAAGGCTGAAATTGTGGAAAAGCAACATCACTTGCCACATAACCTCAGCCATGCTGAACACAACGCCATCTACAGCCTCAGAAACAACCCTGACATCATAATCAAAAAGGCTGACAAAGGAGGTGCTGTCGTCATCATGAATAAATTGGAATATGACCAGGAGGCTGCTAGACAGCTCTCTAACACTACATTCTACAGGCCATTATCCTCTGATCCCACTGAGGATTACCTAAAGAAACTACACCATCTGCTAAAAAAACTCCCTGACAAAGCACAGGAACAAATCCGTACAGACCCATGCCTAGAACCCCGACCAGGGGTATTCTATTTGCTACCCAAGATCCATAAACCTGGATATCCTGGACGCCCCATCATCTCAGGCATTGGCACCCTAACATCAGGCTTGTCTGGTTATGTAGACTCTGTCCTCAGACCCTACGCTACCAGCACTCCCAGCTATCTTCGAGATACCACTGACTTCCTGAGGAAACTACAATCCATCGGTGATCTTCCAGAAAACACCATCCTGGCCACTATGGACGTAGAAGCCCTCTACACCAATATTCCACACAAAGATGGACTACAAGCTATCAGGAACAGTATCCCTGATAATGTCACAGCTAACCTGGTGGCTGAACTTTGTGATTTTGTCCTCACCCACAACTATTTCACATTTGGGGACAATATATACCTTCAAGTCAGCGGCACTGCTATGGGTACCCGCATGGCCCCACAATATGCCAACATTTTTATGGCTGACTTAGAACAACGCTTCCTTAGCTCTCGTCCCCTAACGCCCCTACTCTACTTGCGCTACATTGATGACATCTTCATCATCTGGACCCATGGAAAAGAAGCCCTTGAGGAATTTCACCATGATTTCAATAATTTCCATCCCACCATCAACCTCAGCCTATATCAATCCACACAAGCGGTCCATTTCCTGGACACTACTGTGCTAATAAGCGATGGTCACATCAATACCACCCTATACCGGAAACCTACTGACCGCTACACTTACCTACATGCCTCCAGCTTCCATCCAGGACACACCACACGATCCATTGTCTACAGCCAAGCTCTAAGATATAACCGCATTTGCTCCAATCCCTCGGATAGAGACAAGCACCTACAAGATCTCTATCAAGCATTCTTAAAACTACAATACCCACCTGCTGAAGTGAAAAAACAGATTGACAGAGCTAGACGAGTACCCAGAAGTCACCTCCTACAAGACAGGCCCAACAAAGAAAATAACAGAACACCACTAGCTGTCACCTTCAGCCCCCAACTAAAACCTCTCCAGGCATCATCAGAGATCTACAACCTATCCTGAAAGATGATCCTTTACTCTCACAGATCTTGGGAGACAGACCTGTCCTCGCTTACAGACAACCCCCCAACCTAAAGCAAATACTCACCAGCAACCACACATCACTGAACAAAACCACTAACCCAGGAAGCTATCCTTGTAACAAACCCCGATGCCAACTCTGTCCACATATCTATTCAAGTGACATCATCATAGGACCTAATCACATCAGCCATACCATCAGGGGCTCGTTCACCTGCACATCTACCAATGTGATATATGCCATCATGTGCCAGCAATGCCCCTCTGCCATGTACATTGGCCAAACCGGACAGTCTCTACGCAAAAGAATTAATGGACACAAATCTGACATCAGGAATCAAAATACTCAAAAACCAGTGGGAGAACACTTTAACCTGTCTGGTCATTCAGTGACAGACCTGCGGGTGGCTATATTACAACAGCAAAACTTCAAAAACAGACTCCAAAGAGAGACTGGTGAGCTAGAATTGATATGCAAACTAGACACAATCAACTCCGGTTTGAATAAGGACTGGGAATGGCTGAGCCATTACAAACATTGACTCTATCTCCCCTTGTAAGTACTCTCACACTTATTATCAAACTGTCTGTACTCGGCTAGCTTGATTATCACTTCAAAAGTTTTTTTTTCTCTTAATTAATTGGCCTCTCAGAGTTGGTAAGACAACTCCCACCTGTTTATGCTCTCTGTATGTGTGTATATATATCTCCTCAATATATGTTCCATTCTATATGCATCCGAAGAAGTGGGCTGTAGTCCACAAAAGCTTATGCTCTAATAAATTTGTTAGTCTCTAAGGTGCCACAAGTACTCCTGTTCTTCTTTTTGCGGATACAGACTAACACGGCTGTTACTCTGAAAAAAGTCCCATGTGTTGGTTATGTTTTAGAGCAGGGCAGGAACATGCCTTACTCAAAGGTCTAAACTTTATTCTTGTATCAAGTTATCAGGTGCAACCTGTTCTCAGAAAAATACCAAAAATTTCCTTTATAATTAAAGGATCTTCCACAGGTTTAATTGAGAGTACAATTTGATCTGTATGTAATATGTAGATCTGGTGCCATTTTAAAAACATGAAATCTTACTATTCAAAACACATACATCCACAGTTAATTCCCAGTGCTGGAGGAGTCTGAACACAGATGGATCCCGGTTGTGATATTCAGAACATACCAGACTTTGGGCAATGTTCAGATCTATGGATTTGGTTCTGGCCCACCTCTAATTCTGATGTATTTTGTGTTCTGTTTCTGTCATGGAGTTCTGTGACATTATTGTTATCTCTAATAAAAAGTAAAAACAACCAACTCGATTCAGATTTCCTGTGTCTTGTAAGTCCTGGTACAAGCATCTGCTGTAACGATCACACAACTTTAGCACAGATTTGATGGGGACCCCATTCTGAAAGAAATCTTTCCCAACCTCCACTCTTCTGCCCTTCAAACAACCCCACAACCTGACCAAGAAGCAAGCTCCCCTCAGACTAGGACACACCAACTCAAAGCGACACCAGACCCTATCAGAACAGATGCAAAACCTGAAGACATAACTCCACTGTTTATGATGATCAATACCCTCCACAACACACCTTTCAAAATTAATGGGTCCTATACATGCTTATCACAACATGTGGTATACCTAATCCAGTGCATCTAATGTCGCAACAACAACTATGTGGGTGAAACCAGACAATCACTATGTTCTCCAAAGCACTCACACAGAAAAATGGTAAAAAACAAACACCCCATCAGCTGTGGGCAAAAACTCTTCACAAAATGATTACTCCATATCTGATCTCTCAGTCCTCATCCTCAAAGGAAACCTGCACAACACCTTCAAAAGGCAAGCCAGGAACTCAAATTCATAACTCTGCTAAATACTAAAAAACAAAGTGGTTTTATGCTCATTATAAACACACCTTACTGCTTGCTAACCCTTAACTGCACACTTTATTTTAAGTCATCTCTTAAAGCAGTGGTTCTCAACCAGGGGTACGTACCCCTGAGGATACACAGAAGTCTTCCGGGGGGACATCAACTCTTCTAGATATTTGCCTAGTTTTACAACAGGCTACATAAAAAGCACTAGCGCAGTCAGTATAAACTAAAATTTTATACAATGACTTGTTTATACTGCTCTATATACTATACACTGAAATATACGTACAATATTTATATTCCAAATGATTTTTTATAATTATATGGTAAAAATGAGAAAGTAGCAATTTTTCCGTAAAAGCGTGCTGTGACACTTTTGTATTTTGATGTCTGATTGTGTAGGCAAGTAGTTTTTAAGTGAGGTGAAACTTGGGGTATGCAAGACAAATCAGACTCCTGAAAGGGGTACAGTAGTCTGGAAAGATTGAGACCCGCTGTCTTACAGTATGTGTGAAACTCATATGCTTAACAATCTGTCCCAATTTGTATTTAGCTCAGAGGCTCTGGTTACCTTCCCTAGCCAGCCCTGAAAAAGAGCTCAGTGAAGCTCCAATGTTTGTCCCTTCCATCCATAAAAGTTGGTCCAATAAAAGATATTGCCTCACCTACCTTGTCTCTCTTATAAAACTACACTGAATCATCAATTTATTATGAACAGAACATAGTTGTATGGTGCATCTATACCATGCATAATTTGCAGTAGATCTAAAATAGCTTATCTATGTATCATGTAACCTGTCTCTCATCTATTTATATCTAATCTCTGTCTCCTTCTCTTATCTGATAGAGAGATTAGACAGAAGATAGGGTTTGATGAGATGTGAATACTTGTCTCATTAGGAATGGACTGAAAATCCCAAATTCATTTCAGACAGAGGCCACAACACAGGCATAATTTACTACGTAGCTGCACTGGGTGAGAACATACTTGATTATCACAAGTGGAAGGCTCTGTAAATATGATTTACAGCTGTAATTTTCAGGAGAAACCTTGGCACACATTGACAATTAAATCTGCTGGAACAATATAGGGTAGTGGATGGGACCCCTGGGACTCAGGCAAGTTGGGTTCTATTCCCAGTTCAGCCGCTGATTTACTGTGACATCTTGGGGTACTCACTTCACCTTTATGTGCCTCCGTTTCCCCTCATACCTGTTGTGTCTGTCTCATCTATCTACATTATAATCTTTTGGTAGACAGTCTATGGGTTTGTACCACACCTAACCCAGTGGGGCCCCAATGTTTGTTGGAGCCTGTAGGTGCTATTTTTATAAAATTTATTTAAAGCAAACAGTATTGCCAACCCCAAGTATTCAAAAAACAGGAATCAGGCCTCAAAAATCATGATACTGGTTTAAAAACCATGAGATTTTTTTAATACACATTTTGGTTCCTTTTTATGTGTTTTCTGGTTTCTGACTTTTTGGTGTACACTACGATCACATTTTCAAGATTTTCCCCACAACCAAGAGAACTAATATCTTACTTCTTTAAGAAAAAGAAAGATGAAAAGAAATAGAAAACAGATTCTAATGTGATCACTTGGCTTCAGAAACTGGGGCTTTAAGAAAACAAGTATCATGAAATAATTAAATTGTGAGAGTGAGCAACACAGTTAATAATAATCATGAAAATAAGCCAGAAAATCAGGCACAGAGGGAAGGTCCACTCGTTGGGATTTTACATGCAAATGGACAGCAATAAAATTCTACACTTGGCTGGACTATCAACACTATGTGAACAGAAACACTAACAATAGTAGCTGTGTAATGTTACACTGTCTGATGAGATGTCTGTGAGAAATAGAACAGCCACTAGAGGCCAGTGTGTTCCTTTTTAGGTACTTTCACGGGAGAGGTGAATATGGTTAGTTCATGCAGCAGGACCTCACATCCATCAACAAACTACAGTGGGAAAGAGCACCTTGGACACTTCCCTCAATATCTGGTTGATATTTGCAGTTATTTATTTGTATTCCCATATTGCTCATGAAAATGAAGCATTAAAAATAATGGCTACTGCCTGGAACAGACAACGCAGAGCTGCCATTGACCCTGCTATTCCAGGCCAGTGATGGTTTAATCTGTCCAATGCTATTTATCCATCAGCAGAAAGGGGTTTGTACTGTACTTCTTGGGAGAGTAATAGGGTTGCAACTGGGGCTCTTCTTGCTCAAGGCTTTACTTAAATTAAGAGAGTCAAAATATCACAACCTCTGACACCGCCGTCTCTCCCCATAAATATATTCTAAATTCTGGGAGTGCCTCAATTTCTGGTGCAGTTTTGAACCATCATGTGCCAGTGCCCCAGAAAAGCTACATGTACTACAGCCATTTTTTCATTTGTGGAATGAATACACCGCCTGTGGAAAAGCTACCTCCTCTGGAGTATAAGGTAGCAGCTAAGTGACCAAATCAAGCACACAATACTGCATTCTAGTGCAAGAAGAGAAAATATTAGCCACAAACACACAAGCAGCTCTTCATCTGAATCATATGAGACATCTCTAATATCCATGTAAGAAACTGCTGTGGCAATCCCTTTGGGCACAGTAAACAAAAGTGAGGACCTTTTCTCTTACTAAAGGAAGATGTGAGCTAAAAAATACCCTTTTACTAAGGATGCTGTGCAACTTTATACCCTCCAAATAAGGGCTCTTCTGACTTTTTCCCCCCAAATAGCAACACACTCACCTTGACATATAGGCAAGCTTTATTCTCATTCATGGAGAAGAGAGAATGGATGAAGCTGTAGTGAGTGGCCTGAAACCACACAATCTGTAGCATAGCTATTGAGTTGTTTTTCTTCCCACCCTGCTTGCTCATATCACTGAACCAAACTTCATTGTAGCTCGAAATATAACAGGAGACCTATTTCTCTAAACCAGTGGTGGGCAATCTGCAGCCCGTCAGGGTAATCCGCTGGCGAGCCAACAGACAGTTTGTTTACATAGGGTTACCATCCGTCCAGTTTTTCCCAGACATGTCCGGCTTTTTGGTAATCAAACCCCAGTCCGGGGGGAATTACCAAAAAGCCGAACATGTTCGGGAAAAATACCGGCCGGTCACTTCCCCTCCCGGGCTCCAGCTGCTCTGCTCCGCTTGACTCTTCGGCTCTGTTTAAGAGCCGAGCTGCCCGAGCGCTCCGGCTTCGGGCAGCCCCCTTGCCTCCGGATCCCGAGCCGCCGGCTGGGCACTTCCCCGCCCGGGTTCCAGCGCTCGGGCAGCTTGGCTCTTAAACAGAGCCAAAGAGTCAGGGGAGGAGCAGAGCAGCTGGAGCCCGGGAGGGGAAGTGACCGGCCGGGGGCGCAGGGTCTGGAGGCTGCCCGGCAAACCGTGAAGCCGGTAGCACTCGGGCAGCCCTTTTCGTGTGGCTGGGAGGGAGGAGGGGGAGTTAGGGCGGGGACTTTGGGGAAAGGGCGGGGAAGGGGCGGAGTTGGGGTGGGGAATGGGTGGGGTTGGGCGTGGCCAGGGTGGGAAAGGGGCGGGCCAGGGCCTGTGGAGTGTCCTCTTTTTTTATTTTTTAAATATGGTAACCCTAGTTTACATTTGCATGGCCGCCTGCAGCTCCCACTGGCCTGGAACGGCGAACCACAGCCACTGGGAGCTGCAGGAAGTGGCCATGCAAATGTAAACAAACTGTGTCGCTGCCTGACAGCAGATTACCTTGATGGGCTGCAGGTTGCCCACCACTGCCCTAAACCAGTGGCTCTCAAACTTTTTTACTGGTGACACCTTTCACATAGGAAGCCTCTGAGTGCAACCCCCCCCTTATACATTAAAAACACTTTTTTATATATTTAACACCATTATAAATGCTGGAGGCAAAGCAGGGCTTCGGGTGGAGACTGACAGCTCGCGACCCCCCATGTAATAACCTCGTGACCCCCTGAGGGGTCCCGGCCCCCAGTTTGAGAACCCCTGCTCTAAACCCTTCATTCTAGCCAGAGCTAAAATTCAGCCAGAGCTGAGCTCTGGTAAATATTTTCAAACCCCGCCCCCCCGGAGTTTTTATAGCATACTGGTGGGGCACATGGCGGGCTCCAGGAAATACTCTATAAGAATTTAAGCCCTGATTCTAGCCATAAGGCTGCATTCCAGTTCAGAGCCAGAAATCAGCCCAGCACTACTGACTAACAGTTTCCCTGTTCTAACCACAATTCTAATGAAGCCTGTGCACTTCAGCATGCTCTTATCTGTGAAAAAGTGAATTAGGGCCTCCATTTTCCTGCAAGGGCAGAGTCCAGCAGTACTTTTGGCCTTAGAGCAAGCTGTGGGTTGAATTACAGTAGCTTGTGTGACAACTGCTTTACAAGCCTAATTGGTAATTCACTTCCACCATAAAATGCAGTTGTGAATGACCAAGAACATATGCCCAATCTGGGATGAGAATTTAAGGAGAATCCCATTTACTGCAAGCAGAAACTAAGACAGCAGAGTACTTGGTATGTTATTTCCCAGCCCTTCAAGCCACTGGGTTTAACACCTATTGTTAGTGAAAAATGCCATGAGACATTCATAACTGCAATGTGTATGTTATTCAAAACAGCCAAAGGACTGTAATCCCAAGATCTTTTTAACCTTGGAATGAAGTAATTGCTGCCTTAAGGGATTCAAAGGCTGACTATCCTTGAGCATGTATTCTGTGTGACAATTTATCTTACTGCAAACAGCACTGTCTTAAATTGCAATTCTAAACATACCCGTTATCAGAGGAAACACTGATTCCTGGAGATGACAGACCTTGACTGTCCAAGTCAGAAAACAGTCAAATAAAAACAAACATGTGATCATAACTTGAAAAGTACACAATCAGTGAGATAAGAGAGTCATACAGGACAGAGTAGAATTGAAACAACATTGTCTTTGCCTCCTAATTTGTGAAAATAAAAAGTCATTGGGCACAAAACAAATCTAAATTGAAAAGCATACTATAGGTGCTAAGCTTTGCATGAGTTTTTGTATAGGCTAAATACCTCCAAAAATAATCAATCCAGCTGTGATTCATGGAAGTGCCTTCCTTTCTGCTAAAGTGCTCAAAATTAATTACCAGTATAGGATTCCTTCGCTCATTGATCCCCTGGTAAGTGTTAGCCCTGACATGGAGAGACAAGTATCTAGATTAGCATCTCAACACCAATCTTAATACCTGCTCAAAACCAAGTATTTCTGAATAAATCTAAGATTTTAGATTCCTTGGGATAAAGATTAATAATATAACTAGATACAAATGGAATAGAGATTTGATTTTTAATAGAAATAAATCTGGATAATTTAGGATGAAGCATCAATTAGGTTAGTGCTAGATAAGTTTAAACTGAATAGGGAAGTTGAGCCTGCATGACTTTTCGCTCTGGGGCTGGAGCTCCTCTACTCCAATTCTGCTTCCCTAATACTGACCAGAAGCAATCTCCCTCTCCTAGCGGAAGGAAGGTCATGTAGCCTCTGTGTTTATTCAATACTCATCTCTCTATATTTCAGAGAGCAAGGAAATTGAGATATGGAAAAGGGAAGCAGTAGAGTATGAATCAATCCCTAGCAAAGCTGAGAGCCATTAGGAAATAGAACTTGCAACAGAAGCTACCCACATGAATTCAGCCTCACCTATTCACCAGACAGTTGCAAAATTAATATTGTAGAAAGAAACAGTAGAGGGATTTTAAGATAAATTAGTGTAAAGGCACAGTAATACCTTTAAATAGGAGTGTATCACAGAGGGAGATGCATTGGCAATTAGAGATAGAGGTTATACAGCAAAGGTTTGACTACTAGAAATGGGTAAAATTGTTCAGCCAAAACTTTTTTCAGTTGACCAAAACATTTTGCAAATTCACGTCAAATTGTTTTGCTTGAGGGAAAAGAAATAAAAATTACAAAATTTCAAAACATTGACATTTTCAAAGCCGAATATTTTAGGTTTTTTTATTTGAAATTACATTTTGTGTAAAAAAAGCTCAAATGAAAGGAGACATTTCACCTTGGGTCAACCAAAACGTTTCATTTGACAAACATTTTTTCTTGTAACAGCCACTCTGGTTTGGATTGCTTTTTACATTACACAATTTGCAATGGTTTGGGCACATTTCTTGACATAGGCATAGCATGACTGACTCTTCCAATAAGACTGTTTTGATGTTCCATCAATGAATGTAGCCCATATGCCAAAGTTCTGAAAGCAGCAGACCCGTTCTCCCTCCATCCCCTTCACCTGCAGGCTCACAGCTTATGGTGTCCTCTCCTTCCATTTCCTACTGATTAGTGTGAGGCGTCTGCCATCTACTGACCATAAATATTGCCTGTGCTTTCAGATTTCTGCCTAGTGTGTTTGGAAACTTAGTTTTAAATGCATTATATGTCATCTTTGAGGTTTCAAGATTTGGGTAAAATTCATCTTGGGAGTAACAACACTGGTTTCCCTTACCACAGCAGGCTCTCTTTTTTGGTGTTGAAGAGAATGGATTATTAACAGGATATTATTTTTCCTCTGAGAGAGTGTGCCAGGAGGTTTCAGAGATATTAGTGCCAAATGAAGGAATCCTTCTGTCTTTCACATTACAGAAAAAATCACCACACATTCAGGTTTAAAAAAAAAAAGCTGTACTTATTCAGGATTAATCAGTACACTTTGGGATAGATGGAAACTACTACTCAATCACATTCAAAGGTTAGAGCTTTGTGTTGAGTAGGCCTTCTGAGCTTCATTTGGTCTGTGTGTGACCTTTTTAGAGGGAAGGGAATAATGATGTCTGTCAGTATTTCTGGGCTGGTTCCCACGTTTCTTCTAAGTGATCTTCCTTACTTCTGACTCCCTCTCCCTAGCAGCTGTACTATACTGTACCTTGTGCTCGCATCTCTTAAAATCTTATCATATTTCTGTTCAACTACATTACAAGTATTAGGCCCAATATTGTTTCCACTGAAACCAATGGCACCAGCAATTGGCTAGTTGTGTTATTTGTTAAACACAATAAGAGAGCATGTCTGGCAGTTCCAGTGTTTGGGCCACTGCAAGATTTCTAGTCAGCATTGTTCATTTCACGCTAATTTGTGTGCTAGCGAAACAAACTAAATGCCTTGAGTTACACAACTCTTTACTGACGGAAAACTAATGAAACAAAACAAAAGCCAGAAACAGAAGAATATGAATAGATTCTCCTTGCTCAGAGCCCATTGATCACAAGCTTAGATGTGTTACACGCATTCAATGTGCATGCTGTTCCACAAATTTTCTCCCAGCACATGCTTACTTTTTTTCCCTTTTCATAGCCATAAATTCATGCCATGGCACCTGGCTACTGATTCTGTCAATTGGCATTTCAATGGGGCCTTTTCAAGTGGGGCTTGTCTGGAAAGCACTCTTCGACCTTTTTGTCTGCTGATGTAACATGCTTTTGTCACATGATGGCCCTGACTTTCTGTCCTGAAGTCGATGGAAATTGTGTGCGTCTTGCAAACCAAGCTGGGCACTAAAGGCCCAAAAAGCCTCCAATTTTGTGGGTGGGAGTAGGCTAGAAATGTAAAAGAGAATCTCCCTTTTCTAAAAGTCAGGCTGTTAATGAATAAGCAGGTGGCGGAGAAGTGTCCAGGGATAAAGCAGCCCCATCTCCGGGGTTCCCCTCAAAGAGCCTACACCCTCATGCTGGATCCAGTGAGATCTGTAAGTGTAAGTGTAACCTTGGAAAATGAGCCCATGAGACACCAATTCTTCCTCTACTGAAGCCCAATCATGAGGTTAGGCCAAAACTAATCATTTTGATTTTAACGAACACAAACAATGGTTCAAAAATTAGTTTTTTTTCTTTAGAATTGTCCCTTACTATTAACTATTTGATTTTAGATCCAAATCAATTTTGCTACAAACCCTAAGAATGAAGCATAAGCTCTAAAGCAGCTTGTAGCACAATAGCTTCTTCCATTAAAATATGCCAGTGTATCAATTTGGAAAGAAGGCAGTCTGTGTATGTGTATGTATATAAAATGTAAACAAGAATAGTTTAACCTTTTCTTTATTGATGTAAACAGGGAGCGATGTGTCTTAATGATTCCCTTAATCCTGTTGTACAATCAAATTATTGTTCAGAGTTGCAGAAGAATGACAACACACAAACAAGTAGACTGCCACAGTACATTTATTTTTTGTTTAGCAAATTACAGTAGCAAAGGGGGCATTTCTTGGGGAAACTGATTACCAGCTGACGCTAATATTCAGGAATTGTTTACTGATTTCCAGTAATTTTTTGTGGCACAGGACAATGCTGTTTAGCATTCATTCAGATACTGTAGTGAAAAGCGCATTATAATGCAGATTAGATAAAAATAGTCTGTGGGACATCTAGCTACAGAACAAAATTGAAGCCCTATCCAGCAAATCTTCACTCACTGAGTCATCCTCACCTATGCAAATATTCTCATTGACTTGGATGACTTTAATCAGAGTATTTGCATAAGTAAAGATTTGCAAGATCAGGCCCTTGTTACAGTCTTTCTGGCTAGTGAAGACGCAGAGCAGCATAAACAGGGAAACAAAGACAACCTATAACATGTATGTAGTGTGTCTAATTTTGGCCAAGTTGAATATTTGCTATTACCTCTGGCTCTTTAAAAGACAGACTGTTACTAACAGCAGCCTGATGCTGAAGATGCTACATGGACAGCCACAGTGGAGAGAAGAGTAAAGAACAAGAATTTCTTCTGAAATCGAAAGATTGACGATATTCTACATTGGGCTGCCTGAGGTAGACTGTCACCAGAAGCTGACTGTAAGAGAAAATGGGACTACATGTGATCAGCTGGTGGGAAACTGGACCACCAGCTTCAGTTTTTTTAGTTTTGCTGTTCATCAGCAGCGGCTGCATTTTGCCTTTCTTTGCTAGTTGAACTGAAAGGAGTTTAGAGCTATGACTGAACAATTTGGTATTCTCCTGCCAGGTGCTGAATCATCAATCTATGCTTCTGTAACATCCATTAGTGTTCCTATCTCCTAGACCTGGAAGGGACCTTGAAAGGTCATCGAGTCCAGCCCCCTGCCTTCATTAGCAGGACCAAGTACTGATTTTTCCCCAGATCCCTAAGTGGCCCCCTCAAGGATTGAACTCACAATCCTGGGTTTAGGCCAATGCTCAAACCACTGAGCTATCCCTCCCCCAATGTTCTGGAGCTGGCCACAGGAAAAAGAAAGTATAGTCAGAAATCTAATAGATATCAATCTCTATATAAGAGAAGAGGGAAAATAAATAAAAGGCTCTGCAATTTCTTTACAAGACGTATATAAGGCTTTGCTGTTAAGGATCAGCTGGCCTCAGGTCATAAGGATTATGCTCTAAGTAGCTAAGTCAGCAAGGCCAACGTGGTTCTCTCACTCTCTCTTCTCATGCTAAAATATTCAGCTCGACTATGTTCAGTGCAACAAGGTAGAAATCTTGCAGTGTATTGGAAAAAATGTTAACAAGAAGCCAGGACAACTGAGTGAATAGTTCAAAGTTCCTCAGTGTATACTCTCAAACCTCCTGAAAAGGAAGAAAAATAATGAGTGACAAGTTGTCCTGTTGGAATTTAGACTACAAGCAGAAACAAGATAAGGAGATGGAAGAAGATCAGATGGTTTTAAATTGAGCAGCCATATCTCTATGTGGTCTGCTGCTGATCCAGGGAGCTAGTAATCCTGTAGCAGAAAGGAGTAAATTAGTCTGCAGAGCAACCAAACAACTTAATGACAAGGAAAAGGATGCAGACTTCAGTGCATTCAGGGCCTGCAAAACTCAGATTTTTATCTCTCTCTCTGTGGGAGCATAACAAAGAACACACCTAGAGTGATGATGGGACTGGGCTGTATCAGAAAGGGGATGCTAACTTTAAAAGACTTTCCTGACCTGAGGTGGTGATGGAAGAAAGAAAGAAAATAATCGCCAGACTACAGTGGAAAAGACATTTTTTTGCTATGAGAAAATCTCCATTACCTCCATTGTTTTCATGGAATTCATAACCTACTGTACCTGTTGAATACAAAGGCAATGGAAATGTCTGGATGGCTGCAGCTGGGTTTCACCAGCTTAAGATGTAACACAGATTTCAGTCTTGAAAGACAAAAGTGTTGTGCCTGTTATTTGCCAGTCAAAAACGTTGCTTCTTTCCACATATGGAAAAAAGCCAGGAACATTCCTTACACAGGGGTTTAGTGCAAGCATCCTTAAACCTCTCCATTTACTTTTTGCAAAGCAAAGTGAGTGGGAGGATAAACATGGATATCCGCTGCCTGAAATGGATGCTGGATGCAAGGTTAACTTACTTAGTGCATTTCACATGATTATTACTGCCGGTTGTGGTCTTTCACAGTCATGCATTGCAAACTATTTCCATGAAATGTGAGTTCACGGGCTAGTCACTTGATAAAAACAATTGAGATGAAGAAATTCTTCCAACAGGGTGGATACATAAGAGTTTAATAAGCTTGCCTATCTGCAACACCGTGAAATTGACCAGGAAGAGCTCAAAGATTCAGACATAAAATTCAGACATGTCTACATTGCAATTAGACACCCACAGCTGGCCTGTGCCAGCTGACTCTGGCTCAGGCTAGGGGGGTGATTAATTGCCATGCAGACCCGCCTACCTCACAGGATCCTAGAGCATGGGCTGCAGAAATACAGCGGGAGGAGAATGGAGGCGAGGCTATAGAGAACAAGGAAGGGATCTTTGCTACACCAAACTGCAAGAATATAGAAGTGTGTGTAGCTGTACGTCCTCTTGTTACCGAAAGGGGGAAAGTCTCTAAATGATACTCACTGGTGCTCATTTTATAATTTGTACTGTCTGCTTCTGCATTCTGTAAATACCCCTGGACAGCAAAAGAAAGCTATTTTCTTCTTTGTCCCTGTAACTTGTAGTAGGGGAAGGGGGGTGAATGTTGTACAGTATTACATTATACACTTGTTCCATCTGCTAGTAGAGAGGTAGGCTGGTTACAACTGTGTAAAGTACAGTATTTTTAATTAGAATATGATTTTGTAACTAATAACGTCAATGCTATACAGCTCTGGGGTTTATGATGTAATTGTGAACAGAATTATATAGGGTTTAACTATTTACACGTAGCCTCTTCAGTTGCATCTGAAAGTTTAATAAAGTATGAAACTGGATAAAATTGACATCACATGTCATTTGAAGTCTTTGTCAATTTGGGCAGACTGATCATTTAGATACAGGGATCAGAAGGTATGTTGCCCAAACTGACCCAAATAACTGATCGCCTTTGCTGCTCAGAACTCAGGGCTCTTCCTTGGTCTTTTCCCTTGCTCTAATCACTGTACCACAGGCAGAATGCTGACAGCCTACTTTGTGTTGTTGACCAAGAACCTAAGCTTAGACAATCCTTCTGTCATGGGGTCTGCTCACCTCTAGTGTGCCTTCTCCTGGTTGCCCTGCGGATTAGCTGATTCCAGGTCAGACACCTCTTTTCCGCCTCTCGCCATGTGCCCTGTTTCCTCTTCCTGGCTCTGAGCAAGGCAAGCTGCTTTGTGTTCATGTCTTAGCCCTCCTGCCAAGTCACATGTGTCCTTCCCTTTCAGGGTATCAAATATCTTCTTACAAATGGGCTCAGGCAGTCTTCCTAGTTACTGCCCAGCTAGTGCCACTTCCCCACTGGCTAGTAAGGGAACCTGGGCCTACCCTCTACCCAGGGACCCTCTAAATCAGCAGCCAAGGTCTTTTGCATTCTGGACCTTAGTTGCCTTACTGATCAGCAAGCTCCCCCACTTCTCTAGGTTTGCTAGCCCCAAAACTCTCTCCTCCCAGGGAGTAACTGTAGGTTATTTTGGCCCAAGAACCCAAATCAGACCTCCCTTCTCCCAGCAAGTAACAGCAGACTACTTCCCTGCAGCCAACTTCCTGTCTTTATAAACTCAGCCCAGCTGTGCCTCCTCATCTGGGCTCCTTCATTATTCAGTCAGGTGATTACGTAAGCTGACCTGTCTGGTTAATTAGCCCCCTTCTGAGCCTACATTAACTTCTTCAATGCTAGTGGGGGGTGAACACCCCATCACACCCTCCATGGGCCAGATCATCTCAATAACTCCAGAACAGACCAATACCAATTTAACTTAAAAAAATAGGGAAGAGAGTCAGAGAATCAATGGAAATAAAATTAAAACATGGAGTTTAATATCGAACATTAAAACAAACATCACAGGGTAGGCACTAAGGCTCTTAAAATACAGATTAAGTAAAAATCAAAGACTCTTTCATCCTGAGGCGTTAGCAATGTCCCTGTTTCATTCTCAGGACTGAATCTGCTTGGTCCTACTCAGTAGAAAGTCTCATGGCTTCCCTAGTATCCATAGCAATGGACCCCTGTGTCCACAGGGTGACTCATAACCACCTTACTGGCCAGTTTAGATAGGTCTACATTGCAATAAAACACTCGTGGCAGGCCCATGTCAGCTGACTCAGGTTTGCAGGACTCAGGCTGTGGGGCTATACATTTGCAATGTAGATGGTTGGGCTGGAGCCTGGACTCTGGGACCCCACAAGGAGAGAGGGTTCCCAAGCCCAAATTTTAAAATTTTATTAAGATGATGTTAAAAAAAAATTGTGAACAGAGTTTGAGCATAGAAGTTTCTGGTTATCAGGGAATAATATACAGATTATAATAGATAATTATCGAGCTACACTAAAGTTTTATACCCCTGCAGCCAGAGCCCTGTGAGCCACCCATGGGTGTTTTACTGCAGTGTAGACATACTCTTTGTGGTTGATTTAAACATTTTTCAAACCCCATGAGGGTCATTAAGTCTCCTCTTTGTGCTTTTTCTCCTTCCCTCAAAACTGTTAAAGTTAGCTATCAATTTAATGACTTCCAATCAAACTTTCAGGCTTTTGTACTGTTCACTCAGATTACCTGATCACACAGTGCTAATGGCTCCTTTCCTAGCCATAAAGCACTCTGTGATCCTTCCAGAAAACCCAGACCATTGTACCACCAAATTCTACCATCCAGATAGGCCAAATTTGGATCTAAGACAGTAGGTTTACATGAAGGAAAAATTTGGCACATGGATTCTGAATATTGCAAACTAAGGCTATAATTATAAAGTCATATCAGTGTGGGTGAACTTTTACCCCTGCATGGAGCCCTATGGCTTTCATCCATTGCACCTGCAATGGTCCACTTGAAGGATCACAGCTAATGACACTCATAGCAGCTATTGTTCAGCAAATGCCATTATGAAAATCTAAGGCAAAGGGATTTAATTTATTGTTTTAATATTTTAAGTTAATGTTGTGTATTAATTTAACAGCCAGGGAAGGTGCCCATCTGACAGTAATGGTTAGTGAGGTCCTCTGCTTATACACAGAACGAGATTAGTATACACAGCCACAGTGGATGCTTTTCTAGCTTCCCCTACCGGTGACTCAACCCTTGTTGGAAGAAGTACCTCTGGGGCTTAGACCATAAGTCAGTCTCCATTTCTAGTCAGAAGCTGCTCACTCGTTCTTTGCGTGGTAACAGCAGGGCTCAAACAGAACAAAAAAGGAAAGAGCACATAATGAAATAAGTTTAGCAGCAGCACTTGCACTGGATACAATCTGTGAAAACTTCTCTGTCATGGCAACAAAGCAAACTTGCTACCAAATACTAAACTGAAAAGCTGGCAACATTTTAAACTGATAACAAATGTATATATAGAAATCAGGAGAACATGCAGGGGCGGCTCTAGGCACCAGCAAAGCAAGCACGTGCTTGGGGCAACCCATTTGCAGGGGCGGCAGGGATCCAGCATGGGAGCTGAGAACCAACAGGGGGCCCTGGGAGCTGTAGTTCCTTGGTTAGCTCCCTGCCTATAGAGCCAGCCCTGGAGCAGGGAAAGAACTGCATTTCCCAGCATTCCCTTGCCTACTACCAACAGGAAAGACAGGGAGGGAGTGAGGTAGCTGAGACCTCATGCTGCAGCCTGCTATGAATGGAGAGCTGCACTCTGAAGGGTAGGGATACCATACTTTAACATTCAAAAAATAGGACACTCCACAGGGAGGGAGGGTAGCCCCACCCTGCCACCATCCACCCCCTCTGACTGCCCCCCACAGAAACCCCAACCCATCCAACCTGTCCCCTGATCACCCCCTCCCGGGACCCCTGCCCCTAACTGTCCCCCAGGACCCCACCCCCTATCTAAGCCTCCCTTCTCCTTGTCCCCAACTGCCCCCTCCTGAGACCCCCTCCAACTTCCCCCCAGGACTCCACACCTACCTGTCCCCTGACAAATCCCCAGGACTCCCATGCCTATCCAACCGCTGCCTGTCCCCTGACTGCCCCCCCAACCCCTGACCCATCTAACCCCCCCTTCTCCCTGCCCCTGACTGCCCCCCCGAAGCTCCCCCCAGCCCCCTTACCGTGCCACTCAGACCAGCATGTCTGGCTCCGCGCAGCGCCAGACACACTGCTGCATACATGCTGCTGTGCTCCCCTGTGGAGCCACAGCCACAGCCCCCTCCCGCACCTGCCTTCCAGATTTGAACACTTCAAAATTCAGGAGTGCTCAAGCTCAGTTCGGGCAGCTGTTACTTCATTTCTCCCAAATCAAATATACTGATCCACTGTAACTTGCTGTAGAAAAAGTAGAATAAAATTGAGCAAGAAATGCTTCCCAGTGGTTATTAGGACTGGAATTGCTATTTTCAACAGCCATTGCCTTTTTGTTTGTTTGTTTGTTTGTTTAAAAGGAAGACAGTGATATTGCATTGGCAAATTCCCCATAGAAAGAAAGAGTGGAAGAAAAGAATAATAAAGGCATCTCAACTTTTCCTCATTTATGTAGGACAGCCTTATAATATGCATCCAGATATCCTCCAATCACACAAGCTGAAAATTGTTCCACTTTACTGCAGTTCTGTAACCATATGGGAACCAATCCTATCTGTGTTCTGTGCACATCTAAAATTCATGCTGAACGACCTGCCATGGGAGTGAGTTACCAGTGACCCAGGGCTGCGGCGGAAGGAGGGTGCAGGTGGGGGAGGGGGGGAGAGAGCCCAGGGCTCGGGTGGCAGGAGGTGTGTATGGGGGGCAATGGTGGGGGGGAATGAGGGAGCCCAGAGCTGGGGCGGTAGGAGGTGTGGGTGGGTGGGTAAGGAGAGCCCAGGGCTGGGGCACCAGCGGGGTGCGGCGAGGAGCCCAGGGCTGGGATGGGGGGCAGCCCTGAGAACACGAGCATATGAATATTACTAACATTAGGAAAATTTGAAGGAAAACACTTGTATACTGTAAGAGGGCTAATAAAACATTTGTTCTGTAATATGGATGGAGTATTTCTAGAATATGCCCTCAATATATGATGGATAGATAGCTAATCGTACTAAAAAGGTTTCTTATATAGTTCAGCCTGGATGGTATATAAGTAATTTGAGCCAATTTGGTATAAATATGAGGATTGGTAAGACTGAATACATTCTGGATTACTATATTGACTGGATCATGACTTCAGAAGAGGCCAGAAAGAGTGATGCATTAAAACATTTTATTTTAGGTAAAAACCTCATATTGCATGCAGTTTTCTTTTTTTTTTTTAGCTCCGTGCAATAATCCTTGCAAGGCACATAGTACTCTCACTCTGAGCATGATCAAAGGCAACCAATATATCAATAAACTAAACAAGACAGAGGAGACTGTGCCACCCCACAGTACTGGAGTGTAATTCTGCCCAACCTTCACAGATAGTGCAAGGGCTAGAAGCTCTTTTTGCCCACTTCATCCTGAACACTTGTACCCATGCTAGGCCGAATCTGGTCCTTTGTGATTGCTGTGAATCTCAGTAAATGTGCTTTACAAATACGGAACCCTGCTATTGCAGATTGTATTTAAATGGTCAAGATACCTTATTGTTCTTGTTGCATATATACAGTGCATTGGTTCTCTGTTGTATCACAAGGTACTGTAACATATCTGAAGAATTTAGTCATACTAAAAAAAAAAACCGCACAATGCTTTAGATTAGGCGCTGATCACAGAAATAGTTTGATGTAGTGTTAATTATTTAGTAGTAGATTGGAGATCTTCATTCCTTCCAGATTCCAGTAATGGGATGGTAAGGAGAGACCTTGTTTGCTAGACTGGAGATAGCCTGACTCTTGTGCAAATGATAGTATTTGATCTGACAAGGTCAGTTTGACATTTGAAATAATTCTTCAGATGAAAGATCTGGAAGTAATGAAGACAGGTGCATTTCTCCGAAGCAAATTGAGGTCACCAAGAATTTTAGCCTTGAAAAAGACACCAAAAGACATTTTACTGCTTTAAAATTCCAATTTTTGCATAAATTAAAAATAGTTTCATACTGTTTCTGACTCCAGGAAAATCTGGCCACACTGAAGTCAAGAGCAAAACTCTCATTGACTTCAGTGGAACCAGGAATTAACCCTGATGTTTTCTTTACTGGCTTATTTTTAATTACTTAAACCACAAACTTTAATATGGGAAGGTCACCTAGCTTTTTAATACTGAAATATTAGTTTGATCTGAATAGATATGTTTATCAGTCCTGCTTGATAAAACCTGTAGGAAACAAAAACTTGGTTTCTGGAATTAGCTCCTAGTTTGAATGTTTACAACAATTTATTAATGTAATTGTATTACTTATTAGTCAGTCTTTGGTGTCCAGCAATAAACATTTTACAAAAGAACTCCTCATCTACTGTGTTTTCACCTTCTATACATAAACAGCAAATACTGGGGGGGGGAACCAAAAGTCTGGTGTGTCATGAGTAATATATGAATAATATGTATTAGAGTGTACAACTTTTCCGGTCCTCACCATTTCCTCCTGCAATTAGACCCTTGGAATTCCTAATGTAATAATAGAACAGTGAGTCCTATTTTAACTTTTTCAAACTTCTGTGACTACAAGTTATACATCAATTTCACCAAAGTGATACTATCTTCCCATTAGCACTATTTTATAATGGTGGTCCACATTCTTCTGACTATTACTCTGAATAATAAGAATACTCAGTCATTTAAAATGTTTTGCCCAAAGTGGGGAGGGATAGCTCAGTGGTTTGAGGGCCTGCTAAACCCAAGATTGTGAGTTCACTCCTTAAGGGGGCCATTTAGGGATCTGAGGCAAAAATCTATCTGGGGATTGGTCCTGCTTTGAGTAGGGGGTTGGACTAGTAGATGACCTCCTGAGGTCCCTTCCAACCCTGATATTCTATGAATTATGGGACGAGATGAATACTGTATAGGACAAGGATAGTAGAAAATGGAAACTAGATCCCATTATTTTAGGGGGGGTTGTCAATGTTAACTAGACTAATACATCCAAAGCCTACTTGAGAACATTCAATACATAAATAAACCCAGCTCTTATATAGCACTTTTCATCAGCTGCTTTAAAAAACAACGTTACTAAGGAAAGCAATATAAGGAGAAACACTCCAATTCACAGTTTTTTCAAAAACATTTACCTCTGTCCTCAGTTATATTAGGGACACTACTGCAATGCTGCCCTAAAGCTACTGTAAATGACTATGGGAAAATCATCTCATCACAGCGGAATGCTCCGATTCATACAGCAGGCTCCACAGAGCTCCTACATCATATTCCAGTTTAGGCATGGGAAGTAGGGGTGCGGGGGATACTGCAGCATCCCCAGGTTTTGCACGGGGTCCCGGCTGCCAGCCCTGTGCCTGGCTGCTGCCCAGGGTCCCAGCTGGCAGCCCTGCACCCGGGGTCCCGGCTGTTGGCCCCGTGATCAGGGTCCCGGCTGCCAGTTCTGGGACTCGGCTGCCAGTTCTGGGACTCGGCTACCAGCTCTGTGCCTGGGACTCAGCTCCCGGACTGCATGCGGGGTCCTGGTTGTCGGCCCCATATCCGGGGCTCCGCTTCTGGCCCCGCACCCAGGGTTCCACACCCACCCCTAGCTGTGGCCCCAGCCTTGGACCTCTTATCCCTGTCCATGTTTCCCCCACCGCACCCGAAGCCATGGCCATGCTCCTGGCCTCAGCTGTAGGGGCCGCTGAGGGATGTGAATGGGGTAAGGGCGGGTGCAGCTCAACACCCCCACTCTAAAACTGTTCCAGCACCACTGTATTCCAGGGACAGCATGCGGAAAGCAGATGATGGAGGGAGGGCATGTCTGTTGCATCCTTATACCACAACCATCCTCAGGTGCTATACCCACCCTCCAACCTCAGCTGGCAGCCTGCATAATTTAAATGAGCCTTCAGGGTTGATTAACATTAATTTTAGGGTTAACTATATTCATGTTTTTATTACTATCTACTCCATCTTCCTAAAAAAACTGGCATCATTAAAAAGTTGCTTCTGTATGACAGACTGTTGATTATGCAGCGTGCCTTGCATGGGTTGGGTAAAATCCACCACTTCTCAGGTGTCTGCATTTTGATGGTGCTGTATGTAACTATGACACAATCCTGCAGCTCTTATTTATGAAAAACATAAACTGAACTCAACAGAAATACAGATTGCCAGGTCAGGCCCATAGACTGAAATGTGGTAGAGGACAGGGTGTGAAAAATGGAGGGAGCCATGATTATTGTGGGCATGTCAATGTTTGAGGCTTTACCCCAAGTAGTCACAGATCAACAATCACACTCCCAAAAATCATAAGGTTGGAGTAAAACGCATGGAGATCTAAGAAATAATGCATGTGGACATCTTCCATTTAGCTTCTGTGTAACTATGAACTGATCTTACAGGCCCGACCCACCTTCCACCTGCCCACACCATCCTCACCCCCAAAGGTCCTTCCCAGTCTACCCATAACTATTAGGGTGACCAGCTGCCCCAATTTTATAGGGACAGTCCCGATTTTTGGGTCTTTTTCTTATATAGGCCCCTATAACCCCCCACCCCATCCCGATTTTTCACGTTTGCTGTCTGGTCACCCTAATAACCATATACCCTTCCAGTTCTCAGAGCCTCCTTCTTTGACCCTGCCCAGCTCTGTTCCCCGCCACAGAAACTCCCCCGTTCTCAAACCCTTCCTCTGTGCCCCGCCCTCTCACTGAGCCCTCTCCAGCCCCACCCCTCTATGCCCCAACCTCTCACTGAGCCCTCCCCAGCCCCTCCCCTCTGTGCCCAACCTCCCACTGAGCCCTCCCCAGCCCCTCCCCTCTATGCCCTGCCCAATCACTGAGCCCTCCCCAGTCCCTCCCCTCTGTGCCCTGCCCAATCACTGAGCCCTCCCCAGTCCCTCCCCTTTGTGCCCAGCCCACTCACTGAGCCCTCCTCCAGCTCCTCCCCTCTGTGCCCCACCCAGTCACTGAGCCCTCTCGCAGCTCCTCCCCTCTGTGCCCTGCCCAATCACTGAGTCCTCCCCAACCCCGCCCCTCTGTGTCCCACCTCTCACTAAGCCCCCCTCCAGTCCCTCCCCTCTGTGCCCCGCCCACTCACTGAGCCCTCCCCAGTCCCTCCCCTCTGCGCCCTGCTCACTCACCGAGCGCTCCCAAGCACCCACTGTGCCCCACCCACTCACTGAGCCCTCCCCCAGCCCGTCGCCTTTGCGCCCCGCCCACTCACTGAGCCCTCCCCCAGATCCTCCCCTCTGTGCCCTGCCCACTCACTGCTGCTCCCCGATTTGCGCATGCGCATGTAGGCTGCTGCTCGGTAAGGGAGGGGCGGTTTCGCGACGGGAAAAGGGCCGGGGAGAGTCAGCTGACAGGGTCTCGTGACAGTGTGGGAACCGACTGTGCTTGCGCATAGAAGGCGTTTCGCTGCCGGAGTGAAAATGGCGGCCTCCAGCGCGAGACTCTGAGAGGCTTTAGAGAAACGGGGCGCAGCCGCTGCAGCTAGGCGCTGCGCTCGGCGACGGCAGCAGCTTCTGGGTCTGCCCGCCGCCGTTATCTTCAGCGCCGGCTGCGGCCGGGTGGCAGCCAGGCTGGGGGAGTCCGGGCAGCGCAGCTCTTCGGCCAGGTAAATCCCTCGGGGCTCAGCGCTTGCGTGGAGCAGCGGGATCCCGGGGTGTCCGGCCCGCGCCTGGCTCGCTCGGAGCGTGTGTGACTCCTGCTTGTCACACATTCGCCGGCCATTCACCCCTTCCTGCCGCGGGGTGGCTGTCATACCCCCTCCTTGCCCCAGCATCTCACCCCCTCCTGCCCCATTTGGAGGGGGTGGGATAGAGGAGGCTCATCTACACCTCCTGCCTCACCTGGAGGAGGATGGCACTGGGAGGGCTGTCATACACCGAGCGAAATCCTCTCTTTCTTCCTCCTCCCCCCCCTCTGAAAGAGGCTGTGACACTTGTCAAAAACTCCTCCCCAACTTTCCTTTTCCCAGAAACGGTAACCCATAGCAGAATCGGCTCCTCGCAGTGTTGTCTGAATCAGTTTTATCCCCGAGGAGAGGAGTTAGTGGATGCTTGGCAAAATCTGCATCTTCTTCTTCAGAGGAGACTAATAACCACTCTTAGTGTTTGTTTTTACCCTTCACCTCTTTTTTTCCCCCTCCCACCACTGCAAGATCAAAGTCTTTGGACACCATGGTACACTCTAGAAATAACTTGAGGGTGGGTGACGTATTGGTGAGGGGGTCTCTGTTCTCAACAGGAAATTGGACTTCAGGCTTCAGCAGTAGCTCTGAAGAGGACAAGCTAGAGAAATGTATTTTAGTTCATATGATCTACCCAGAAATGTGCATTCTCCTTTCAATCCTGATGACTTTGCATCCCTTCCTACATCAAATGTTCCAGGTCATTTGAAAGTTTGTTCAGCTTTTCCACTGTGAACTGTAGATGATGTTGGAGGGGGAGAACCTGTCTTGCTCTTAGGAAAGATTTGAGCTAGGGGATGTGAAATGATGGTAATTGAGACTAAATAAAATCTTCATACACAACTAAATCCTCCACCGTTTGAGGGAACTGAAAACATGTCTTTCAGATCAATCTTCAAGCAGTCTCCTTTGTGTCCTTCTCCTCTTCCTTGCACACAAGTTAGACTTTTGCCAGAAAAGCTGAGAAGATAAAATTGAGTAAATGTTTCTCTTCTTACCGTTTAGTCTCATTTCTTGGTATTAATGATTATTTCAGGAAGTCTCTTTTCCTGTTTCCCTTCTTCAGTCTTGTAAATCGTGAGCCTCTGCTTCAGTTTATTTTTAGGAAAGATTTAAGTTTTGGGGATGAATTGTTTCTGTTGGTGGTGATATCTATGTTCAATATGAAATCTAGGGGGTGGGAGCATGAGTGATTCTGATTTCATCCATGAATTTCAAGTCGAGGGGATGTGAGGAGCTACTCCTCTCACTATCTTTTAAACCACTACTTAACTTAGTAGCAGCATTTTGCCAGTGCTCATTTCTAAAAATAAAAAAAAAAAAAGCTATTTAAATGCTAAATTATACTGGGTTTTAGCCCAGATGAGTTCATTAACTTGAAGTTTGGTCTCATCTGTGTTTGTTGTAGGGGGCCAAATGCTAAACCATAACATCAGTAATGCATTCAGGTGAACATTTAAACTTCTTTGATAAATCATATTCAACTTGCTGCAAATGGAAAGATAATGCTTAAAGATTCATAAACTAAACACTTTCTCTACATAACCTATGAACATTTTTCCAAATTATTTTCTTTGTTTTGTTTGCTGCTGTTCTCATTCTCCTTATCTCCATAAAGCAGCTTAGTTTTAAAAAAAACAATAAATCCTGTATGTTTGACTGTTCCCTTTGAATGGTCTAGGATTATACTTTCCATGTACTTACTTGTCTCAGGGATTGAATCATTGAGTATCTTCTGAATGTTCAAACTCTTGGCATTTCAGGAACAGTTCTTCTTAATGGTCAAAACTTCAGATTTGACATAAGTGATATCAAACTAAGGAGATCTGATGAGTATCACTTTAAAAAAAACTTCAGATCTTACTTTAGTAACTTCATACATAAATTTTAATCAATACTCATCTATAAACCTTAATAAATTCAAATATGTGCAAATGAATAACTTCATAGTAACAAAGGCTTAATTTATGTGGCCTACATAGATCTTAGTTAAAAGATCTGAAACATCATTTAAACAAATTTTGGAACATATCACTACAACTTAAATTAATAATGGAAAGTTTGCAATTCTATACCTGCTTTTTAAATAAAAATAAAAAAAATCCACACAAGTCTTCATCCTTCCACAGGCAACTAAATTTGTAATATTAATTATTGAAAAATATCTATTTAAGATCATATTTTGATAGTTTGTTTGATAGTCTCGCCATTTTGTATCTAGTTTTCCTTTTTCCACACATGAATTATACCCCAAAATATTTTGATCTTGTTTCACGAATTTTTTGTGAAAGAATTTTGGGCTGCACCAGTAACTTTTAAAATCCACAGTATATAGCAGGGGTAGGCAACCTCTGGCACATGTGCCAAAGACGGCATGCAAGCTGATTTTCAGTGGCACTCACACTACCTGGGTCCTGGCCACTGGTCTGGGGAGCTCTGCATTTTAATTTAATTTTAAATGAAGCTTCTTAAACATTTTAAAAAACCTTATTTGCTTTACAAACAACAATAGTTTAGTTATATATTATAGACTTGTAGAAAGAGACCTTCTATAACGTTAAAATGTATTACTTGCACGCGAAACCTTAAATTAGAGTGAATAAACGAAGACTCGGCATGCCACTTGTGAAAGGTTGCCGACCTGGTATACAGTAAGAGACAAGCAATATTGGATTTTCAAATAGTTGGGTTTATTTCTTTTTAAACATCAACTCATGAATGAAACAGGCTGCTGTTTTTAAAAACATGAAGTGGTAAAGGCTTGCCTGAGAGGTGCAGTGGGAGTATAGGTTTATTTTACTTTTGAAAGTAAATAATTCAGCACAGTAGTGGGAGAAAGGAGTGTTGCACAAAGGGGAGTGGTAGCTAGGATGATACTTAAGAGACTTGGCAGAAATGAAGCTTGCTTTTAGACAAAACCGTTGAAATTTTCTGGTATTTCTTAAGGGACTCTGTGAAAAGGAAATTGTTACTTTTCAAAGTCTTGTCTCTTATAATTGTATAGAGGGAACCAACACCATTAAAAAGCAGAATGCTCAGTACAAAAAGCACTTTGTTTATATGACTTACTGCTTAAAGCTATCTCTATCTTCGAAAGGTGCCATAAACTGTTCGTTTGGCTTTAGATCTTTAATGATCCTTGCAGGGTAGAGGATAGACTTAAGAGGTTCCAGCCCATGTCTGTTGACAAACATCTGTTTACCTGGAATGAACGTATAGTCTATCTGTATTTTGACTTTCCTAATTTAAAATGGAATAAAGGATCAAGTATGCAGATTGTTTTAGAAAGCCTATTCCTATCCCCTCCCTCAGTCTCTTCACTTAAGCCTCTTTCCAGCTGGTCTCCATTGTCTACTCCATCCTCTGCTCAGTCTTGCTCCCGTCTTTTGTTACTTCTTTTAAGTAATCCCTTCCTATCTTCCCTTGTCTCCCACTGATGCCTTACAGTACACTTTATTAATTTCACCCCAATATTACATAATAAAAAATTGTTACACAAGTATGATACAAACAAAGCCAATGGTTTGCAGGTATGTTGCCCTTTCCCCACCTTGTGTCTGGCTTGTGTATTTAGATTGTATACTCTTTTTGAAGACCACCATCTTACTGTTTGGGGTCCTGCAGTGGTAGGCACTCTACAATCTTAGTAGGCCCCTACTTGCTACTGTAATGCAAATACTAAACATGTCACTTTGAGATATAAAAGATTGAAATAGCATAGAAATAGGCTTTTGGGGAGTAAAAAAAAAAAAATTGGTTTCACTGGTGGTTCAAATTTAGGCTCCAGTTCAAGCGCATGAGTAACTTATGCTTGAGAACTCTTCCATTGAATTCAATGGAACTACTCATGAATGTGAAGTACTTATATTTGAGTGTTTGGAGGCTCAGGGCCCTAGTTTCTAACCATGGTATTAGAGAAATGAGTTATCAGCAGACTTCCCTTTCTAAAATAAAAACCTAAACAAAGATCCCTTTCTAGTCTTGGCCAACACCTGATGGTGTACAGTGTTGCAAAATTAAAATGGAACAGAAGGGTTAAAATTAGTGATGGTTTGTATAGGTGCAACCCACTGGTGAGTGTTTTATGTAAAAATCTTAAGGCAGGGAACACGCAACTTTTAAACTCTATTAGACCCTTTGTAATAGATACATGACACTAGTATCTTATTAACTCAGTACTGTATGCAGTGCAAGGAAAATGCAAGTCTCCCTTTTCCCAATATTTCATTCATTCTTACAATACTGTAACTGCAAAATATTGCTAAATAAACTTTCTTGGTCTTGTGGGAAGCTTGTGTAACTTCCATACAGTAGTTTATAAAACCTGGAGAGTGCTTTAGAAAATGCCTGTGGAAACAAATGGAATATTCCATACTTCACTTTAACAAAAATAAAACAACTAGATGCCAAGTTGAAGCTGGTGTAGGTGATAGCACTACTATTACATGCAACTGAGCTAGGTTTCAGTAGTTTTCTGGCCTCCAACACTTAAACTGTGGTGGATAATTGTATGGATTACAGTGGTCCCTGAAAGCACCTGTTCTGATCAGATCCCAGTTGTGCTTTAGGCACTGTAGAAACCTACTGAAAGTGTTAAAGACTGGCAACAATGAAGCTTTGCTTTTAGACAAAAAGTCTGAACATTTCTGGTATTAAGAGAATCTCTTGTCAGATTAAAACCTTTTTTGTAACTGACACATTCACCTGTTGCATCTTAACTACTGGATGCAGGGGAGGGTGGATAAGATGAGCATGATCTTGCAGTGACTGTGTATGCAATAGTGCACCCCTACTTAGCTGTTATCACCTATGCTTTGGTAAATTTGTCTGTCATGTACTTATATTGCCCCCATTATTATAGGACCGGTCTACACTAAAGCTGTAAGTTGACCTAAGTTACGCTACTTCAGTTACGTACGTTACAAAACTGAAGTCTACACTGTGCTGTGTTAAGGGGAGGCACTCTCCTGCTGACTTACCTTCTGCCTCTCAGATTTAGCCACGAGTATCTGAGCAACTCACAATCTTTAGAGTACCTTAGCCTTTCAGGTAGGGAAGGTACAGCTACAATTATTCCATATTCTCACTTGATGAGATCCGAGGGGCATGGAGAGTCTGCTTTCCAGAGAACTTTGTCTAGTGACAGGAGTTACAGTTCCCCTTTCAGTTCTTGCTGAGTTGGTAGGAAGCTTAAAATTGGAAAATGAATTCTGGTCTTGTCAAAGAATCATAGAAAAGTAGAGCTGGACGGGACTTGGAGTGGTCATCTAATCCATCCCCTTCTGCTGAGGCAGTGACAGGTATATTTAGACCATCCCTGGCAAGTGTTCAAAACCTCCAGTGGCGGGGATTCCACAACCACCTTGGAAACCTGCTCAAGTGCTTAACTATCCGTAGATTAGATATTAGGAAAAATTAACTGCTTCTAAATCTCCTTGCTGCAGACTACTGACAAGCAAACAGTCCATATCAAGGCCAAATAAACTTATGTTGGAGGTTTTTTTTTCCTGAAGTACATATACCTTTTTACATTCAGAAAACAGTTGCTGTGGATGGCTATTGGATGGTTCCAAAAGACTGTTCTAGTATTTATGTGCAGAAAACCTTGGTAAAACTGCTAAGTATTCCAGTAGCAAACATTTGTGAGAGCAGTTTATGGCTGTGTTCGATATTTTCATTAAAATAATAAAAAAGAATCACATCAAAGTTGTAACATGCTGAGACAAAAGCCAAGAAAATCAAAATGATATATAACTCAGTCTTCAATTCACTAACTCAGTTCTCATTATCCTAACTTTTATTGGCTTGTGTCAATAGATGCTTGAATAAATAACTTAATACTTCTGGAGTAAATTGCCCATGGGCCGTGTAACCTGAATATTTCCCTTAAAATGTTTGGTAAGATTGAAAGAATGGATGTATGTAGCCAGAGGTGTATTAAACAAATGATTCATCTTCTCTTGAGCTAATTCATGGTTAGGAATATATCCATTTGATAAATGTCACTGAACTACTTTAATATCAGTGGGAGCCGTGAAGAACTCCATAGATTTGAGACTTGTTCCCTAAACTAATATGCCAGCATAGATACTGTTCAGCCCTTGGATACTGTTTGATAGAGCTGATATTAGACTACTTCATGGTGTTGCATCTCAGATTTAGTGAAATATTTCCAACAGTTTAGTCTTGATTCTGCTCCTGATTTTAAGTACTTGCTTATCTAAGGTAAATTAGAAATGTAAATAACATATCAAGTATATAGATACATGTTCATAGGTATGCTTATAGGACTAGGACTTTGCCTGCCTTGGCCCTGCCCTGAGGAGCTTACAACCTAAATGATCAAGAACACTGAGTGATGGCAAGAAAATTGTGAAGGTGTGGGAAGGGAAATGTGAAGGCTAATATCTTGATTCTATCCATTTGGATAGAATAGAGAATGCCTAGTTCTCTGAAAAGTGGCCCTAAGAATTGCAAGAAATTCACAGATCTGCAGTGCTTAATCTTATCACTATTTCATACTTATATATAATAAAAAAAAATACAGGCAAATCAGACCTCATTATACTGGCACTTCAATTCAGGTGCATTTATTTTCCTATGCTTACCCATAAATAGGGCATGTATTACTTTTCATGACTCTGTAAATTCGTTTTGTAAGGTGTAACATTTTCAAAAGTGACCTAGGCTCCTAAGTCCCATTGACTTTCAATGAATTAATTGCTGAAGCCACTTTTGAAAATGGAATTTAGGCTTCTGAGTCATTTAAGTGCTTTTTTTTTTTTTTTTTTTCCAAGGATGGTGCCCCAAATTCCTCATCAGGTTTGGGTCTGCATACCTAGTAATGATGTGCCTTTTTTTCCATTCAGGAGTTCTAAAAATTTTCCATTGTGGACCACACTTATGCAGAGATACCTTGTTTAATTCAGGATGACATGTCCTTCCATTCATGATTGTGTAACATCCCTGTAATAATTCTTTCCTGATATTAAACTTTTTAGCTGTCTTCTAATGCCATTTATGATTGGGGGATTCTTGTGCTGACTTCACCTAGTTTACCTTGCAGTAAAACTAAAGTGCCTTGTCTTCATTGTATTTTTAGCTTGGAATAGCTCATGCATGTTAGTAACTTCCAGGTAAAATATACCTCTTTCAGCAGTGAAGACATGGCCTTAGTGTCTCTAGTATCTTCTAGTGTTTAACTGCTATGATAGGTGGAATAGGAAACCCAAAGTCTAGTTAGTTGTGGTAACCTACTTTAAAACTTAGTTTATATTGAGTATTTAAAAGTAAATGTTATATAGTGTCTAATTACGTAGTATTTACAAGATAGGTCGG
The DNA here is from genome assembly GCF_013100865.1 of Trachemys scripta elegans. Lineage (NCBI taxonomy): Eukaryota > Metazoa > Chordata > Testudines > Emydidae > Trachemys > Trachemys scripta. Next base: position 76,893,554 of record NC_048299.1, read on the forward strand.
TAATCGTTAGATTTCTCTGATCTTGAGAGATTCTTCCTTCCTCAGTTTTTTCCATCAAATGTGCTCAGTTAACAAGTAAAAATGCTGTCATCTTTGATCCAGACTCATCCTGGAATAGGAAAATAAAGCTGTTTCCTCCCCTTTAGTTCTGTCAGGGCTGTCAAGCAATTAAAAAAAAAATTGTGATTAATCATACAATTAATTGCAATGTAAATAATAGAATATCATTTATTTAAATAGTTTTGGATGTTTTCTACATTTTCAAATATATTGATTTCAATTACAACAAAGAATACAAAGTGTACAGTGCTCACTCTATATTTTTATTACAAATATTTGCACTATAAAAAACAAAAGAAATAGTATTTTCCAATTCACCTAATACGAGCACTATAGTGCAGTCTCTTTATCATGAAAGTTGAACTTGCAAATGTAGACTTATGTAGAAAAAAATCTGTTTTATTCTTGAATGCCGATGTAAAACTTTAAAGCCTACCAGTCCATTCAGTCCTGTTTGTCTGAGCGACTGGTTGAACAAGAAATAAGTTTGGTTGTTTACATTTGCAGGCAATAATGCTGCCCACTTCTTGTTCACAATGTCACCTGAAAGTGAGAACAAGCGTTCTCATGGCACTGTTGTAGTCGGTGTCACAAGATATTTACATGCCGGATGTGCCAAAGATTCATATGTCTCTTCATGCTTCAACCACCATTCCAGAGGACATGTGTCCATGCTGATGATGGGCTCTCCTCCAAAGCAGTGAGGACCGACACATGTTCATTTTCATCATCTGAGTCAGATGCCACCAGCAGAAGGTTGATTTTCTTTTTTTGGTGGTTCAGGTTCTATAGTTTCCGCATCCGAGTGTTGCTCTTTTAAGACTTCTGAAAGCATGCTCCACACCTCATCCCTCTCAGATTTTGGAAGGCACCTCAGATTCTTAAACCTTGGGTCAAGTGCTGTTAGCTATCTTTAGAAATCTCACATTGGTATCTTTGCATTTTGTCAAATCTGCAGTGAAAGTGTTCTTAAAATGAATAACGTGCTGAGTAGTCATCAGAGATTGCTATAACATGAAATATATGGCAGACTGCAGGTAAAACAGAGCTGGAGATATACAATTCTCCCCCAACGAGTCACAAATTTAATTAACACTTTTTTTTTAACTAGTATCATCAGCTCCAGAAGCATGTCCTCTGGAATGGTGGTCAAAGCATGAAGGGGCATATGAATGTTTAGCATATCTGGCACGTAAATACCTTGCAATGCCGGCTACAAAAGTCCCATGTGAACATCAGTTCTCACTTCCTGGCAGGGCTGCGGAGAGTGGGTTCAGGACCCGGTGAAAAAATTTTTTCAGGCCCCCCCAGCAAGGGCGGACCAGCTAAACAGGGCCAACAAGAGTGGGGGGAGCCGGGCTCTGGGCCCCGGTAATTTTGTACTGGCTTCTCCCCCCCCCCCCCCCCCTCGGCCCTGCTTTCTGGTGACATTGTAAATAAAAAGCAGGCAGCATTATCTCCTGTAAATGCAAACAAACTTGTTTGTTTTAGCGACTGGCTGAACAAGAAGTAGGACTGAGGGAACTTGTAGGCTCTAAAGTTTTGCACTGTTTTGTTTTTGAGTGCGGTTATGTAATAAAAAAATCTACATTTGTAAGTTGCACTTTCACGATAGCGATTGCAGTGCTGTACTTGTATGAGGTGAATTGAAAAATAGTATTTATTTTAATTTTTACCATGCAAATATTTGTAATAAAAATATAAAGTGAGCAATGTACACTTTGTATTTTGTGTTGTAATTAAAATAAATATATCTGAAAACGTAGGACAACTTCCAAAAATATTTAATGAATTTCAATTGGTATACTATTAAGTGATTAAAAAGGCAATTAATAACTATTTATTTTTTTTAGTTAATTGCATGAGTTAACTGCGATTAATTGACAGCCTTACTAATAATATTCTGGAACTTGGCTAAATTGTATTGATTAGCTATGAGTGTGTAAGCAGCTCCTGCTCACACACTCATAGCTATATTGTGCAAAGGGTAACCAGAGTGAAATTATCTTAGCCAGTTAAGAAAACAGATGTCATCTTTACCTAACATACTTGATTTTGTGTCCTCTGAATCATATCAGACAATAAAACTAAATTTGCTTCCTTCTTTGGGAAGTTATTAAAGTGGGGATTGTTTTCTGTGCGTACAGTAATACTAGTGTCTTTTAAGCAGATAGGAGTAACGCAATATTGGCTGCTCTTAGATCATTGCATGCTGGTAATAGGGAGGAGAAGAAATGAAATACTTAATACTCTGCAACCAGTGAATAGTTGAAAACCGTATTCCTTCAAGTTGCTAAATCTGAGCAGTGGTCAAGTATCTCAGGAGGTCTTAAATTGCAAACAGACCCGAGTGAAAGATAAATGAATTTAATCCTTGTATCACATGTATTTTAGAGCATATTGGTGATTAGTGGTTGTATTTGGTCTTAATTAAGATCATAAGTATTAACATGAGATCTATTTTGTTTCAGGTCTGGGCACAAAATGAATATAATTAGGGAAAATAAAGATCTTGCTTGTTTCTACACAACAAAACATTCATGGAGGGGAAAGTAAGTAGTTTTTAAATCTATTACTTTGTCTCATGTCCATACAAAATACTGTCATGTGTAATCAAAATAGCTATCCTATCCTGTTTCTGATCTCTAATTGTATACTCTCAAGTCTTTAAAAATGTTGTGGAGCTGAAGGCTCATGTTACTATAAAGTCTCTGCTCTGACTTAAGGTGAGCAGATAGCAACTGTGGGGGAAAAAATGGGACGGGGTGGAGAGTAATCGGCACCAATATAGGGAAAAAGTCCCCCAAAATGGGACTGTCCCTTTAAAAACGGGACATCTGGTCACTCAACTCTGACTGCCTCTTCAGAAGCTAGAACTACTACTGTTTAACCATCTGCTCAGCCTGCCTTCATCCACTTCTGTTCCAATTCTCTTCTCTACTGTAGGTTTCCCAGTTTTCAAGAAAAGACATCTGGGCTATGCTGTCTGATTGTCTTGGTTTCTGTTGCACTAGTGAGATTAAAAAAGTGACTAGTCAAAGTATTTTAAATTACATAAATGGAGATGTAATAAATTTTCAAACTACTACCTGAATATTTAGAAACTGCTTTTTTCATGAGTGTCGTGTGTGTTTTCCCCCCCCCCCCCATTTCCCTTTTAATGGACAAGATCACTAGTCTGTACTTCTTCTTGGGCTAGGTCTACACTACCCGCTTGAATTGACAGGTAGAAATCGACCTCTCGGGGATCGATTTATCGCGTCCCATCGGGATGCGACAGTCGATCCCCGAATCGACGCTCCTACTCTCCCAGCGTAGGTGGGAGTAAGTGCCATTGACGGGAAGCCACAGAGGTCGATTTTTGCCGCCGTCCCTACAGCGGGGTAAGTCGGCTGCGATACGTCGAATTCAGCTACGCGAATAGCGTAGCTGAATCTGCGTATCTTAAATCGACCCCTCCCCCTGTAGTGAAGACCTGCCCTTAGACTGTATTGTTCTGCGTTAACCGCTGAACTACTAATGACAGGTTTCAGGTTGGTAAGACAACTCCCACCTGTTTATGCTCTCTGTATGTGTGTATATATATCTCCTCAATATATGTTCCATTCTATAGGCATCCGAAGAAGTGGGCTGTAGTCCACGAAAGCTTATGCTCTAATAAATTTGTTAGTCTCTAAGGTGCCACAAGTACTCCTGTTCTTCTCTTTGAACTACTAATGGAGATTATTTTGGGAACACCTGTTCTGATGCATTGTAGACAATCTTAAATCTTTTTCACTAGGTAATGTAAAAAACCTTTCACTACTGCTGACACAATAGTGGATCTGAACTGGTCTTAGTGAAGGTGGGAGCCTTACCATACATGTTGCTCCAGCATTTGTCTTCAATACCATAAGTTAAATATAAGTAAGTCTGAGCTGGATACTATTGCCAGAGCTCGAGAGCAGCATATCCGTGTTTTAGGCACTACTGCAGCTAAAGTAGTGTTGGCAATAGTGGCAAATCTTTGTAAAAATTCCCTAGTGTAGACAAGGCTTACTGTTCATTAGCCAAGCAGAGACATGGCAAATTTTCAGTGTATAATTTCCACGTGCCTTCATGCTGTGACTGTTTGGATACTAAAGCAAAATGCAATGTTGTATTTGAGGTTTTGCAAATAGAAGTCACAATTCAAAGTACAATAGTCACTAACTTTGTTTACTGATTCTGGTTTTAAAATCAAACCTAATTTTACTTTAATTCAGTCTTTGGCATATAAGATGCCTTGTCTAGTTTTTAAAAGCAAATAATTATTCACTTAAGTGTGCTGCTTAGAATGCTACAGAGGGACTTTGTTTTAAGTGTTTGCTTTCTGGTACTTCAACCTAAAAACAAACAACCATACGCTGAGCTAAAGCTTTTTAAGATTATCATTCTAAAAATGCCATAAGACTACAGGGCCAAGCTGTCACCTGTATTGAACATACAATGGTTACATATTATCTGAGAAACTGTGGCATCCAGAAGTATCACTTCAGTGGTGACATGAAGGAGAGGGACATAAGCCTCAGGCAAGTGCTTTTTTTTCAACTTTCAACCCAAACCTGAACCGAGGTGATATGATGCATTTAGAGCATACAATTGAAGTGTAGGGGGGGAAAAAACATGAAAATAGCTTTTATTTATTCATTGCCCCATCTATCGCCTTGCACGATAAACTTAAATTTGGAGGCCTACACAAAAATAAAACTCAAATCCTGGGTTACTTCCTACTATGATGATTGACTTTCAACTTGGCAGTACTGTGAAGTAGAACGTATAGTGAAGTTACCTCCCTTGGTATTTCCTGACATCTGCAATATTGCTGGCATATTTTTCAATCCAATGTTTGGAGTATGAATATTTCTGAAATTCTGCTCTACCTGATCTTAGAATAGGAATGAAACTCCGCTCTGTTAAACAGCATTCTTACCAGCAGCAAATCTTCCTGCACAGTTTGACTGTTTCATAGTGCGATAGAAGTTCTTTAGTGTGTTTGTGTGGGGACTGTTTGAATTGATCCAGCATTCAACTCTTACATGTAGTAGCATTCACTGTAGAACTGTAGGATAGCATCTCTTTCATGCGCTTGCTTTCTGAATTCTTGGAGTACAGTGTACTCCTCCCCGTTGGGGACAGATACGGGGTTAGCCTGTAGACACATGCTTGAACAATGAATTGGGGTTGAAACCTAATCATTTGGGGTAATACTCCAGAATTCAGGATCGGTGTCAGCTCATTCCTCAGCAAAGGCTCGGAACACTGGGACAAAAGTGACCCACCACTGCTTAATTGAAATAGCATCATGAATTCTTGGAAGAGGCCAAAGGAAGGACTGACAACCAAGAAATCTTGAAATAAAACTTGTCAATATCTGACAGAGTTCTGTCCAACAACAATAAAACTCTACAGCCTGGCAGTTCCACTCAGTCTGCTCTGGCCTACATTATTACTGCCTTGATGCAAGAACAAGGCTCTGCCTTTAGGCCTCTTTACAGTGGTGACTTATCTCTGAAATCATGATTATTGCTAGGAGGTAAACTCTCAATTAAAATCATCATGGACAAATTACTCAGACATCTTTTAAAAAGTACATATGTTGCCTCAGGGTAATAAGAATAAAAAAATGCTGAGCTTAATTAAAAACACACTATTAAAACAAATCCCCAATTAAATGGGCAAATGGACATACATGCTGTGGCGACAACAAATTTACCTGTAAATAAGTATTGAATTGCTGCAATGTCTTGTGTGGACAAGAATATTAAAAAAATTTTTGGCCTGACCCTTTTTCCAAAGGTGCTGAACATTTGTAGTTCCTGTTGATGTCATTGACATCAAGGACACAAATGAGAACTGCAGGTGCTCAACACCTTTGCAAATCATGCCACTTGCTATATAAAGAGCTGGTAGTGCTGTCTATAGCTAAGGTTGCCCAACATTTCCCATAATACTTGGCTTTCAGTTGTATACCTTTGCCAAAGTTTTTAAGTTGGGGTTAAAATTTTCCATGGTGGGGGTGTGTGTGTGTCAGGCTGACTTCTTTTCCTTTTTCTTTAAGTTTCAGCAAAAATGGTTTGGCTGGTTCCAAGAACCAGGACATGCAAATACATTGTCTTGTTCCTGTTTAAAAATTCTTCTAGCTGCTGCACTGAGAAACCCTAGCACCCTATGCTTTGAAGCAGGGATTTGAAGTTTGGCAACAGTGGGAGGGGGAAAGCACACTAGTGCCAGAGATGTGCCTTTTGCTGTGCCTCTGTGGAAAAATAATCCAAATCTGGCTAAGTCGTGAGCCTCAGAACACGTGTGCCCATGCTCGGCACACTTGTAAGAGTTTGGCAGCTGAAGTCTCTAAAATTTCTGCCTGCACTGAACATCATTCATCTCAGGGCTGAAGGGATTGAGCAGGATTTTTGCTAACTGCTCCTGTCACTGCTAGGGGCTGCTGTGGTGCTGTGTACCAGAACTGAGATCAAGGAATCTCTCTCCCTTACATTCAGTGCTCCAGTGCTGGCCTCCAGGCCATGCAGAAAAGGAAGAGCCACCTGACTTGAATGCAGAGGAGTGAGGAATTAGGGCAAAGTCAGGGGTGTTGCAGGAGCCAGAGGGTATAGGGGGCTGGGTGTATTAGGGTTACCATATTTCAGCAAGCAAAAAAGAGGACGGGAGGAGCCCTGCCCCCATCCTGCCCTAGCCCCGCCCCTTCCCTCCCACTTCCCCCCTCAGAACCCCCAACCCTCCCACCGCTCCTTGTCCCCTGACTGCCCCCTCCTGGGACTCCTGCCCCTAACTGCCCCCCAGGACTCCACCCCCTACTTAAGCCTCCCTGCTTCTTGTCCCCTGACTGCCCCCTCCTGAGACCCTCCCCCCATCCTAACTGGCCCCCTAGGACCCTACCTGTACCCTGACTGCCCCAACCCTTATCTACACCCCCCCCCCCAGACCCCCCCCCCCGACCCCCCTGCCCCCCCCCCGTCTCTTGACTGCCCTCTCCAGAACCTCCCTGCCCCTTCTCCGACCCCCGGCCCCCTTGTTGTTGACCTTCACCTAATGTCTCTGTGAGCTTGCTCAGGAACGGCCTGAGCCGTTCGTCCCGGCAGGCTGGGCAGCAGCGGGGGAGGAGCTCCAGACTGCCGGAGGCGATCTGCAAATGGAGGGAGGGAGGGAGTGATCACTTCCCCGTCCTCTCCCCTGCAGCAGAGGAGGAGGGGCTCTCTCTGGCTGTCGGAGCCCCACGTAAGTGGCACCATCCAGCCAGCTGCCCTGTTAGCCGCGCGTGCCCCGCATGGGGCAGGGGGAGGTCCGGATATTTACAGATTCCCCCCGGACGCTATTTTTAGCTCAAAAAGCCGGACATGTCCGGGGGAATCTGGACGAATGGTAACCCTAGGTGTATTTAGTAGGAAAGTGGCAGGTGCTGGGGCATTGTGGGCTTGTGGTTGGTTAGGAGCTGGGGTACAGTGCAGAAGAGTCTATAAACACTGTAGAGCTCACTCCCCTATAGAACCTGAAATTGAACCCAGGAGTACTGAGTCTAAGTTCCTCTGCTGACAGCAAATAGCTATGAAGCACTCTGGCAAAGTGTGTCTCACTCTGTTAGTGACTGGTCACAGAGAAAAACAGCCTACTACTGCTGCATGTTATTCTGTTAACTCAAGCGGTACAGGTCTTTGCTAAAGCTCCTGTTGCTGCTGACCCAAACTGTGGCTGGATAGAATTTTTTTTTCATATCAGGAAGCTGCATTTAAACCCAAAACCTGCAATTAAAAGAACAATAGGGTTGCAGAGTCAAGCATTCAAATATTAGGAAAATAGCATGTAATAATGTACTGGTAATTAGACTGTATCATATGGGATGTGCACATATGAATTAAGGTTGCACAGGAGACCTTCACTCTGACATTTTCTAACTCTTGAGTTTGCAACTTTAATGCTCTTTTAATATAAGCTCTTCTGTGTGTATAAGTGTAAAGGAGAAATATATATGCTTCAATTAAATTAAAACCTAGTCATATGTCACTAAATCTATACTAGGCCCCAAATTGTGTTTAAACTTTTACTAAAGGCAATATTTTTTTTCTAAAGCATCACTCATTACAATCAATTTGTCTTGTTCGGGGTACTATTATTATAGTACAAACATTTTTGACTGTTATCACAAAATCTTGACAATTGCTAACTGTTCTTAACTTTTATCTTTGCTTATAAATAAGTGTATAATGTCTGTCTAGAGCATATCATATCGAAGTTTACAGGCAGCACAACTTATGAATGTGAGCCACTGTATTCTTCTTAAAATATATGAACACCAAATTGGATTGTTTTCCATTGGTGTTCAAGGGAAAATGGTACCTACTTAAACTTAGTTGACCTTCTGTTTAGAAGCCTAAAAAAAAAAAAAAAAGGTATGGAATGTATAATGTGAAAAAGGAGAAGTCTGGATGACTAAAGATTTTGCTGCACAGGGCCAGATGTACATTGATCCAGACGTTTAGTTCTAAAAATGTCCCCAGATCAATGTGCTCAAGAAAAAGAGAGGTGAATTTTCTTAGCAGAAAAACAAATATTCAAAATTTTGAATGAATAAACTAAAAGTTCTTGATTTCCTGTAAGAGGCATTTTAAACTTCAGCCAGAGAATGTCCATTAATTAGCAATGGGTCAGTTAAAACCATTCTGACCAAGTGGTAGCTTTTAAATGTAGTTTTTATTTTTTGCTTTATGTCGGTGTGAAGATCTGAGCAGCAGAATTAAAATCTTCTATAAAAAAGCTGTTTTCATATAGCAATTTAGCTACATGTCTACTTAAACTTTTTTTTATAGGCAGTTTTATGGTACAGGCTATACCTGAAAAAGTGCTGGCTTTAACTGGTACTGGAGTTTATCCTACAGTGCTGTTACATACTAGATAATAAATATGAAAAATAACTTTATAAAATCACCAGAATCTAAAACTGGTACACACCAGCCTCTTCTCATACTGTATGTGCAGATGTGGCAGCAGTAGAAATCTATCTGAAGATCTCAGACACCTGAATTTCTGTGGTAAATAGGGTTTCAGCTTCCTGAATGAAGGGGTGAGATACAAACATGGCAGTTCAGAAAAGACTGTGCTCCAGGCTTTTCTCCTGGAGTGCAGTGAAGAGACTTTTGGATAGCCAAAATTCTGTCTTGCGTCCCTGACAATAGAACACTGTTGAGATTCAAGTTTAACAGCCTCAAGGAAGAAAATTGGTTTTAAAGAGGCTGTGATGTATTCTGCATTTTTATATTTAAATTACAAAACACACATCCTGTTCCTAAACCTGTGGGGACATCTTCAATAACTAAAACAGTTAATCTTGATTAACATTTTGCAAATTGTCTGCATGAAAGGACACTCCTGAACTTTACAACTATTACATTTTAAATTCTGTGGCCACATTTGGGGGGTGGGGTGAGAGAAGGAAACAAAAGCTATCTTTAAATACAAAATCCTCTTCTCCACCAGCCTCATAAGGTTAAAAAGTTTGAGTGAACAGAGGTTTTGTTCCGTGCCCTAAATGCCAACAGACTCTGGTTGTTTCTGACGAATGGGGGAAGTGAAATCCAGAATCAAGATCTCTCCATTGAAAATACCCTCCCGTCGTCTACCAAGGTTCCAATACTGCCAACTGATGTTGAACCTTGACTGCCATAATCTGCGTGGTGAGAAGTGGTCTTGCTGGTAACTAGAACCTAAGCAATATGAGGTAGTAGTTCTCCAACTGTAATTCGTAAAACACTTGCTCACAATCCATAAAATGCACGACAGACTCAGAGATTGAAGCCAGCACCCTTTTACAATTCTACAGGTGAACAGACTGCTGCAACAAAGGTCATGCTAACCTATAAAAAGTTAAAACTTCCTTACTCTGCTTTTTTTTTATTTTGTGGAATAATCACAAGTTCATCTACACCATCTTTTGCTATATAATACTAATGGACTCTTTCTGAATTAAGTGTGTATTGAAATGCTGCTGAAAAGCCTAGAACAGGGACCTTATTCCATTGTTGTGGTCAACATATAAAATGTCCTGACTGCAGGATCATTTGTGTTGTGACATACAATATGCCATTTAATTCAGTGGGACACTTGATATTGAAAAAGTTCTTCTAAGTAGTGAATAAAGTACAGATGCAAAACAAAATTAAATTGGGGTTCTGCTTGCTGAATTAAATCATTCCACCTTGATTTTAAGGCATAATGAGTCAGAATTTCATATTAACTCTTGGTAATCTTTACTATTCACCTGTTAGTAGTATTGGTTCAGTTTTTCCTACTTTCTACTGTTAGAACAAGAAACCACAAAGTGGCCTTGTGTCTTAGCCCTTTCTGCAGTAGAATCCTGAGATTCTCCTTCTTTTCCAGGATTGTCTTCACTGCTGTGTTAACTCATGGTATAACTTGAGTGTTGGCCCTATTCTAGCTCATGTCCACATGCAGCTCTCTAGCTGGAATTAGGTGGGATCTTCAATTCAAGTTAGCTGGCCTGTCGGGGTGTGGGTTAAATCTCCAGTGCTGCTGACAACCCTGTACAGTAGTGGGGATTCAGCTACCCAGCTCAAGTTAGCACAAGTCATCAGTTGCTAATCCAATCATTCTATTGGTAAGCAAGACCTTATCTTCACTGTTAAAGGTGCTTTTTTTTTTTTTTTTTTTTTTACTTTTGGCTTGTGCATAGTTTTTTTTTTCTTCACTGCAATAGTTAGCTCAAATAAGAGTGGCCACACTGTGAAACACTCAGGCTATCCACTGATTTAGGCCTCACCTTTACTGCAAAAGTAGAGGTGGGCTTGCCTGCCCTATAGTCTTTGCCGGCTTAGAGATTCAATGTAAGCTGACAGATGGAGTTCTTCAACCAGCAGTGCTAGCTAAACAGATAGAAGCAGTCTTGTGTGAGCATAGCTGTCTACATCAGGGTTTTGCTGGCATAGCTGTGTGGGGGAGTGTGTTTTTTGTTTTCATGCTCCTAGCCAACATAGCAGTGCTGGCAAAACTTTGAAGTGTAGACTAAGCCTGCATGACATAAGTGGGCTCTTCATTTCTCAAAAATACTTGCTTTGTGTAGAAGGGCCTTAATTATATTTGGAAGAATTATAGTTAAAAGTTATCAATCTACCACCAGCTAGTTAGTTTTCTCTTATTACTAAAACAACTGATGCTTTTCCAGGCCTAGTTCACTTTATTTTATTTGTTGCAACCTACTCTTCAGTTTAATTGACAGTTAATTACTTTTGATGAAATTGCTATGGTCTGTTCAGAAGTTTTGTAAATTCAGATTGTCTGTGCGCATCATTGCAAACCAGAGGATTGAAGGTTTGTAAAAGTAGCTAAACTGTAAAGGAAGCAGCTTAGATGCAACTCTATAAGAGGATGAGAAACACATCACACTACAGGCAGTAGCCCCTATTCCTCTTTCTCTCCCCACCTCCCTCCAAGAAACCAAAACAGCTCCTCAAATTGTTCTTCCATGGTATATGGAAGCTTGATTGCAGAGGAGGAGAAGGGGGTCCATGCAGCCACAAAATGTAGGGTTATATGGGGCCTCAGATATATAGGGTGATGTCCATGCTATGGCAGTCCTGACAGCCATACACCTTACTCATGTTTTGAGATGATGTAAATGTAAGTTACCATTTTGTTCACCTCCCTGTGATTATACAAAGTAAACATTTTATCTAATTCTAGAACGTAAAGCCGAATTCTTGTATTTCAGCATCCTGACTGCTAACAGAACTGAGCAGTGAGGAGAACAGAACAGTAGTTTTGACAATATTCCTGTAAGGATAGACTAGATGCCATAAGAGTTTGCATTCATGGGTCTATTAAGTTTTTATAGGATAAACAGTTTCTATTCAAGAGCTCTTTCTGGGTACTGTAAGTATGAGTTGTCAACTCTTTCTGTACTTGCACCTTAATTTATTTTTAAACTGATTTATATTGTAAATCAAATAAAGTAGAGGTTAGTAAACACTTCAGAAGTTCATTTAACTTGCTCAGTCACATCTAGTTTCTTGATGATTTCCCTCATCCCTCAATTATAGCTTCTAAATGTTCAGTACTGTCACTGGAAATATAGTTTAATGTGAATAATTTGTAGCATGCAAAAAAGGCTGTGAGCAAATGGGAAATCCTTCCTCAAACTAATCAGATTTGCTTTAGTATTTAATGACTGAATGTAATATTTCAAAAGGATATAATGGTGTAACTGACAAAAGCAAGGAAACTATAATTAGAAGTAACTTGTAAAACTAGTCTCTGTCTACCTTATCCATAGTTAACAATCAGCCATGAGATGCACTCCTGCCATACCATTTTTAGCCACATTAAGTAGAGGGCTCTTGATAGCTGAAACATGCTGAGGAATGTGTGTGTCTTCAATATGTGTGAAGTCTATATGTAAAATATACCTAGTTACTCTAATTACTAATAGTTTTGATGAATTATACAAGGGCAGGGAATCAAGGTGTGATTTAAAGATGTTTTTAGAACTCTAATTCCAGATTTCTAGCTCTTGTATTTGCATAAATGTTAAAATGCTGATTTACACACACACACACACACATTGATCTTGAAGTTAGAGGTCCTAAGTTATTTTTAAATAAGATTTGTACAGATGCTATATACTCAAGTGCTTGCTGCAAACTAGCAGTTGGTAGATTTGGACCAATTGGCCTTTCTTTGAACCACACAAACCATCAAACTTCTAGTGCGGCTTTTGTCTACTTTTTTTTATTGTTGTTGAATTAGGTCAATATAGTTCCTTGGAGAAAAGTATTGCAGTAGTTACTTTTATTTGGAAGCTGTGTTCTCCATTCAGAATTGTCTCAATTTATGCTATTTTGAATTTGTAACTATCAGTTTTCTCCCTCATTTTTTTGCCTTTCTACATATAGTCAGTCATGTTGGTGAAAATACCCATTGCAAGTTTCCCATTGGTATTTTGTACTTCTGAGTAGTATCCTAACGTGTCTGTGCACATTAAGTTTTTGGGCTTAGATCTTCCTGTGTTTGACAGGGAGGGAGAGAATGCTGCAACAATTTAAATATTCTGAAACCTTTCCTTTCTCTTCTGTTCACCAGGCACATTAAGAGGCATCTTTATGAAGGGATAAAAGGGTACTCTAGCAAACTTAATCCTTTATGTTGAGAAATAATTGCATACTCACTTAAGTCTGGCCATATTCATTGTAATGGTTAGTGACTATGATTAGGCTTATGTTGGTTCTCCCCTAATGGGGGATAGTGTATTTATAGTAGAATATCTGTACATATTGTTTTAATGAGATTTCAGGAAAATACTTTTAAACTAAATACTTTTTTTTGTTATGTTTTAGGTATAAGAGAGTCTTCTCAGTTGGAACCCATGCCATCACTACATACAATCCGAACACACTAGAAGTCACAAATCAGGTAATGATAAATGTAGTTATAGCCTTCTTGGATACCTTAAGATATCCTAATGCAATCTGATTTCATGTTAATACTTTTCTGACTCTTCTTGTCCCCTCCTTAATATTGAGTGTGGTCAGCTACGTTTTACAGAGGGTTCTCTCTGGTGTGAACACTAAGCATAACCAAAAGGGGTATCAGTTGCACTAATTTCATGATTAGGCACTGCAGTGCCTAGGCTTGCTCAGTCAAATTGTCCTTTTATACACTAAAGAAAAGTAGCTGATGCAATAGCTAATAGTTTAAACTGTGATTTTGGTGGCTTTAGAAGCTTGTTTAGTCCTCTGTTCTGTTACACAACAGAACTAAAATAGTTACTTAGTAAAACAATCTCTTTCAACTTCCCTTTTTTTTTTTTTTTTTTTTTTTTTTGCATCCTATCTCAGGACTACTTGACAGTTCCTGTATCCCTGAAAGGAATCACTGCAGAGCAGAGATCTACAGGGTCACAAATTTTACCCAACTTTGCTCTGCTCCTCCATCCTTCTTTGCTTGGATCCTTGTGCTTTCTCATTAGTAGAAATGTTAGCTTTTTTTTTTTTTTTTTTTTTTAATTCCTAGCTACCACTTTCAGCAGAGAGTGAATGCATTGAGCTTCTTCATCAAATTTGAACACTTAATCATAAAACAGATGTATATGCTGCTTGTTGATAACTCCCATATTTAATTACTGTATACCTTTATATTAGTCACAAACTAGAGTGTTGGGTTTTGTTATAACCTTGATTGTTTTTAACAATTGAGACCTCTGATAAAGAGACCTAAAGTACAAATATACCCTTAAATACCTGTTTCACTACATTTGGATATAAAAGATTCTATTTCTTACATTAATAGAAACTTATCAAATTACCTTAATTTGTTTACCTTAGTGGCCTTATGGAGATATTTGTAGTATCGGTCCTGTTGGAAAGGGGCAAGGAACAGAATTCAGCCTCACCTTTCGTAAGGGGAGTGGAAAGAAGTCTGAAACTCTTAAGTTTTCTACAGACCATAGAACAGAACTCATTACAGAAGCACTGGTAAGAACTAGTTATTTGGCTATTCAACCAATTTAAGATATGTTACTGTATTGTTACACTATTATTAGATGTAATAAGAATGTTCACTTTGTATTTTATGTGATGAGAAGGAAAGCTGCTGTGCTTTATATATTAAAATAGATATTCATATACTTGACCTACAGTGTTCATTGAAATAACTTGTATCTAAGACTCCAATTTACTCAATGTGTTAGACCAGTGATACTCAGACCTCAGTGGTTTAGTAGCCAAATTAATGACCAATATTACCCAAAAGAGCCACAGTAGTGTGAATGTTTCATTTACTATGGTACTAAATATTTAATATTCTTATAGCATATCAGTTAATAACTTAATGCAAGTTGATGACTTACTTTCACCCCTGGTTATTAACCAATTAACTTAAATCTCTTACTGGGACGCAATGCTGCCAGGTCCCTGGGCACGGTTGGGGAGGCCTGGCTCTGGGCCCCCGAAGAGGCGGGGCCTCAGGTGGAAGGGGCAGGGCCAGTGGAGCTGGAACAATTTTTAGAGTGGGAGTGCTGAGCTGTATCTGCCCCTTCAACCAGCCACGCCCCTCTCCGCCCCAGGCTGGGATCACAGCTGGGGCCGGTTGCGGCGCCCCAGGCCAGCAGCTGGGATCCTGGATGGCAGCAGAGGGGCCGGTGGTGGGTGAGGAGCTGGCACCCCGGGCGAGGGGCCACGCTGGGTGCAAAGCCTGGGGGGGTGATGCAACACCCCCTGCACCCGTACTTCCCACGCCAATGGGCAGGCTGGGTGCCAGCCTACCCCAGCCAGCTCTTCAGCGTTGCCCGGCCTGCACTGCCTGGGGCTCTGGCCACTGCCAGAGCGGCCGGGAACCCTGGGCCCTTTTAAATTGCCTGGCCCCAAGACAGATGCCCCTTTTGCCCCCGCCGTAGCAGCAGCGCTTGAACGTCGGCTGTGTACCAGCCTGTACCAGTGGCCGCTTTCTTACCAGTACGTGGTACTAGCTTACTTTCACCTCTGTTAATAACACAGTAAAAGCATTTGGAGTGATTCATAATTAAATTGCACAGTGTTTTAATATCACGTGCTGCAGGAGATGCACTAAAGAGGTACTTGCGGCTTGTGAGCCTCCATCTGAGTATCACTGCGTTGTTCACTACCAGTGAACGTATGTTTTTATATAAAACAAATGGTGCACTTTAAATATACAACTTTTAAATCTTTAAGTTTTAGACTATCCCAAAAGGATTCACGTCGGAGTCCCTCCGGAATAATTAGAACAATGAATTATTTTCTCACTGAAGTGACAGTAACAACTTGTTTCCATTCTCCTTTTTACAGAGATTCAGAACAGACTTTTCAGAAGGAAAAATCACAGGAAGGGCAAGTATCTGGCCTGTCTGTATTGGACTACAAATCCAGTCATTTCATATTTACAAATACTGTAAAAACAGACTAATTTCAAGTTGACCATGTCCCTTTGTATTTTAAATAGTTATGGCTACACCTAAATCTGAATTTCCTGCCAATTTTTTGGTTTTGCAATTTTTTTTTTCTTTTTTTTTTTTTAAATGTGAGATGAACAATATGGGAAAACTCTCCATATAAAGCAAAGAGGTAACATGTACAACTGCACAAACAAACTGGAAAAAACATACTTCTGTCACTTCAAGAGTTGCTATCAAGATACACTTATGTGGTGTAGCTATAGTAAACAGACTACAGAACTGTAGATCTATTTCAAAAATCACTTTTAAAAGGAGATTGAATATTATTAATTAGAAATAGTTGAAATTAAAGTGAAGTTATCAGAACACTGGTCAGCAAAGACTTGCGTTTGAAAGTAAATGTGTAGTAGCACTTATGTACTTTGGGAGGACTTCACCACCTCATTGCTAGCTGCTGTGGGGGGTGGGGGGAAATGCGAATTCTTAGTGTATAGTGGGAGTAGGGGAAAACTTCCAAACATATCTTCTCAAAGAAGACTTATGGAGAGAGCATGAAAGAACTTACTGGAAACTAGCTACTGAATCTCTGTAGTAAGTCAGTTTGAGATTTATGCATTTAACACCCATACCTTGACACTTGGTTTCACATCCACTCGTCTCCCTGGAATGCATCTTAATAGGTCTTCTGTTTTGATGGCTTTGTTCATTTATATCCTTTTGAGTGTCTAGAAGCCTATTACCATTCTAGGGTGACACCATGTAGGACTTTTTTGAAGTGATACTTTACTTAACAAGTATTCCAACAAGTTATACAACAATCAAGATTCTAATGACTGAAATTTGTTGGGGATTCCCTGTCTAAGGCTATGTTTACACTGCAATGTAAGACCAGGGTTTGTGGGACTTGAGTCAACTGACCCATGATGGGGGAACTCTGGGCTTGAGTGTCTACATGGTATTTAAACCCTGCACTTAAGACTCTTCTAACCCATGCTAAACCTAGGGCTCTGGCATCTGGCAGTGCACAGACCCAAGTCAAGGTAACCATATGCTAGAGTCCCTAGTGTCCCCTGCAGAATGTGGCCTCTCTAGCCCTGCGACCATGGTGCACTGTGAGAAAACTTTACTGCCTATCCTGCACTTTACAGGAAGCTTGAACAGATAACCCAGCCCAGGAGGCTCTCTGATAGTGTGCTTTCAGAGCGGTGATCAGAAGAGAATAGGTTAACACCAAAGGGGGTAACTTCAGTTCTCCAAGTGGCTTGCAGATTGTTAGGATAATTGTCATACTTCTGGATGACTCCCAGGCCTTGAGTCAAGCGGGCCTGCAGCTACAATGCAAAGCAATAGGGCTTGGACCCCGGGTTCCATCGGACTCTACCTTGGGTGGTCCTACCCTGCAGGATCCTGGGACACTGGGGCCAAGCACTGGGTTAGCACTATTTCAGTGTAAATGCGAGGGGTGACGGATAGGGTTGAGCCCGGGCTCATGTTGCAGTGTGAATATCCTGTAAGTGAACAGTATTTAAAGACTGGGTTAAGCTTATATCAATTACAATGTAATAAATAAACATGAAGGTCAGGAAGTAAAGATAGGTCAAACCATGCTGTGCTGTCATGGCTTTCAGATTTATTGGGGAAACTTGCTTGATCATATGGAACAATCTCAAATTAAAGAACTGTTATGTGTAGATGTAATCCTCAGAAGGCGAAGAAGTCTTTTTGGTTGTCTCTGAACTTAACAGCAGTTTCTTGTTTCATAGAGATACAACTGCTATAAGCATCACTGGAGTGACATGAGAAAACCTGTGATTCTGGAAGTGACTCCTGGAGGGTTTGATCAAATTAATCCTGCAACTAATAAAGTCCTGTGTTCCTATGACTACAGAAATATCGAAGGCTTTGCTGATCTCTCTGACTATCAGGGAGGTTTCGCTATACTTTATGGAGGATTTAGTAGATTGGTGAGTCTTATAACATTTTATGCATATCAAGTCATGAGAAGTTTTACATAAACCGAATAATAAGTGTGAGGCTGTCTCATTCTCTTGCCTGAAAGTTCAAATCACTACCATGGCAGATATCAAACTACACAATCTACAAGCCATTTAGTAAGTTCAACAGGGCCAATTATACAACATTTTAATATTGGTAGTGTTGTAGCCATGTTGGTCCCAGGATATGAGATAAACTTTTGATTCCACAGACCTTGAAAGCTTCTTTCATCAACAGAAGTTGGTTCAATAAAACATTTAGTATGGAATTCTGCCCAAGTCCCCTTGAGTACTAACCGGGAGATTGGTTATCTGCCTGTGTATAAACTTGAGTGGAACAAGTTAAAATGAGGGAGCAGAGGACCCATGCAGAATTAAAATAAAAATCCTAAGCCACTTATTGTGAACTACATTTCAAGCAACTTGAATGGTCTGCAGCAAAACAAGATAGCTCTGCAGTAGGAATTACCTTAAACTTAGATACCTCTACATCAGTGTTGGCCCAATTAAATGTTGTAATTCTCTATTTATTAAAGAGGGAAACATGAGTTAAGCTATTCAAGACACACTTTGTGTCTTATTTTTTGTTTACAAAAAACTTACAATGGGTATTGTTGACTAACAAAGTCTATATAATACTTTATTTCTGATTATTTTAGGAAAATGTCTTATAAAATTTTTTAACCATTTTAACTAGTGAAGTCAAGTTACAAACTGCTGTGGAGAAATGTTAATTCTTTGTCATAGTATTTCTGGTTGTGTGTGTGGGGGGGGGGGGAGTAAACAACATTTACTAGCAAATGATACTAATAAAAAATCAGACTGTCATGCAATATAAACAAGTTGACTTTTTTTATAACTATTAAGAAACTTTAAGTCTGTGAGCGGATTATACCTGATATTCAGTTTCTTATTTTGTGTTAAACTTACCTAAATATCTCTTCCTAATATTTGCAGCACATGTTTGCATCTGAGCAAAGGGAAGAAATTATCAAAAGTGCAATAGAACATGCTGGCAACTATATAGGCATCTCCCTCCGAATAAGGAAAGAACCTTTAGAATTTGAGCAATACTTGAGCCTTCGCTTTGGGAAATACAGCAATGATGAGTCTATCACATCTTTAGCAGAATTTGTTGTTCAAAAAATAACACCTAGACATTCGGTAAGGTCTACAAACTTAGACTACATCTTATTGGTTTGATTTATTAGGTGGCTAAAAAAGAGGTCCCCTTTTCTAACATGTTCTTTCTTTAAGGAACCTGTGAAAAGAGTATTAGCCCTTACAGAAACTTGCTTAGTAGAGCGGGATCCTGCTACTTATAATATTGTGACACTGAAACCTCTAGGAGAGGTAGGTGACAATCCTGTTTACAATATTGCATTTTAATAGTCAAATTTATTATTCTATAGTACTACTGCAACATGACAATTAAAACTGAGGTTCACTCAGTTCTATTTACTGTGTTCATTCTGTCTGACCCCCTTTTCTAAAGATACAGAAACCATTCTTGGGATTCATTTTGAAAAAACACAAACCAAAAAAAAGCTGACAAAACAAATTCTAGGAAGTTCTGATTACACTTGCAGTTCTCTTTTTTTTTTTTTTTTTTTTTTTTTGTCACTTCCTTGAAACTTGAGTATATATTGTAACATTGAGCATTGGTTCAAAAATTCACTTCCTTGAGTACATGAGAAGTGCATTAAATGCTTCCTATAAGTGTGGTGGTCTCATTACGTCTTCTTCTTTTTAGGTATTTGCACTGGTATGTGATTGTGAAAATCCACAGCTTTTTACCATTGAGTTTATCAAGGGACAAATCCGAAAATATTCTTCAACAGAGAGGTATTTTAAAAGTTTGATTACAGAGAAATGTAAATGGGAAATCAGTTGAATGACAAATATTATGTAAGCTGTGTGAAGTTAAAAATAACACCTTCAAGGACCAAATTCAGACTCACTTCATTCAAAGCCTACCTTCAACTCTCTGACTTGTACCCTGAAGATGCCCGTACTACCTCAAACAGATACCACGTGACATCTCCCCATGTGTAATCTGTTTCTCACTTAAATTTGTGAACTCCTTGGTGTTCCATATCCACCTGCTTTCAGTAAACGGGATCGTGGAAGAAACTAAAAAAAAAAAAAAAATTCTCCTACACTTATATTATCCCATACAGGTGAATAGTCATAGAGGGTCAATTAGAAATAGACATTTTGTCAACTTGGTGTCAAGGTAACTGACAAGTTTTTGAAAAGTTTTGTAGTTAGACATGCTGATTAAACAAACTGGAGTGTTAGGAAGTAGGGTCGATTAGAGGAGAGAGACAGTATTAACAAGCTCTATCTTGAGAAACTACTATTAAATCTAGATATTTAGCTGGTATCCATGTGCTTAACTGTTTAGTGTCTGGACTGAGTTGATCTTTCCTCTTCTCTCTCCTTCCCCCCTGTCTGTCCATCACACCTGTATGGATTAAATGTGGCTGAGGATATCCTGTAGAGTAGTGGTGCTCAACCTTATTACACAGGAGGGCCATATAAACCTAAGTACATCCTTATATGGGCCAAACAGATTCTACAGATTAAGATTTAAAGTCACCTGTATTGATTTACATTTTAAGTTCAACTTATTTTGTATGTATTTAGACAATACTTGTACATAGAAACAGCCTATTTTCACTCTTGTGTAAACTAAAATGATGTAAACATGACAGCCGAATGCTAATGAATGAGTTGCTAGTATATAGTGTGCAAGCAGGCTGTGAGCCTTATGAAATGCTCTGTTTGGGCTGTGAATGGGCCATAAGCTGGGCACCTCTGATTGTAGAGCAAGGTGCTTGTGTGCAGAAAACAAAAGTAGCACATGCAAGGGGGGGAAAAAGCCAGAAAAATCTAGTCCAGCTGAAATACTACTTTCCCTACCATACTAGACCATCCGCTATCCCTTTACATATCTCCTTATTGTTAGTGGAAGAGTTCCACTATAGTTTGTCATGTCACTTGCTCATGCGGTTTTGTATTTGGTAGCATTACAAACTTTATAGAGTGGAAAACACTGATCTATGTAAATTCCAGTAGGAAACTTGGGCACACGTACTTACGGTTCAGTCAGTGTGCTCAACTTATAACAATCATAATTTTCCAGTTAAGTACCTAAATAAATTCACAGGGTAGGAAGTGTCTAAACATGTTTCTCTCTTTTCAGAGATTCCCTGTTAGCTAGCTTGCTGGATGGAGTAAGAGCCTCTGGCAATAGAGATGTTTGTGTGAAAATGACCCCAACACACAAAGGCCAGCGCTGGGGATTGCTGAGCATGCCTGTAGATGAGGAAGTAGAGAGCCTTCACCTCCGGTTTTTAGCTGCTCCTCCAAGTAAGTTCAGCTTTTACTACAGTTCAAAGTACATGGTGTTTTTGGTTTTTTTTATAGCACAACATATCTCTAAGCCATTTAAAATCCTGTAACTCCCAACTACATTTTGTTTTTCATTGCAGATGGTAATTTTGCAGATGCTGTGTTCAGGTTCAATGCTAACATCTCATACAGTGGAGTTCTGCATGCAGTAACACAAGATGTAAGAATTAATTTTCTGCCCAATCTCTTACAGTTTTGTTACTTTATACAAGTATTAATGGTTCTTCCTCCTTAACCAGGGTCTGTTCTCTGAAAACAAGGAGAAACTGATTAATAATGCCATAACCGCATTACTGTCTCAAGAGGGGGACATTGTAGCATCTAATGCAGAACTTGAAAGCCAGTTCCAAGCTGTGAGACGACTAGTTGCTTCAAAAGCTGGCTTCCTTGCCTTTACTCAGCTTCCTAAGTAAGTATTTAAGCTGATAGCGGGAAACTGTTCTAAAGACTTGTACTCACCAGTCTCCTTGAAACTTTGAGTCTGAATTGAGTTTGGGATCATCCATAATTGCTGAGGCTTCAGGGAAAAACTTTTATAAAGTAGCAGTTTCATGAATGTAAAACTATAAGGTTGATGGTACTGGATCACCTGATTGTATAAACTGCATCTTGCTGACGGTTTCTGAATTAGGGGTTCTTAGCACTCTAAGATTTAATCTTTCGCCTTGCCAGCTATGGTTCTGCTTTTAAGTTAGTGTATGTTAAATATTTATTGGTAGAACACTCAAAACTGATCTTTTTTCCTTGAAAGAACAAATGCAATGGTTTAGTCCAGGGGTAGTCAATAGATGGACCGCCAGATGCTTTTGAAGAAACCCCAAAATCTTTATTACTATTTTTCATTATTGTTGTTGCTCTGGAGTCTGGACCTTGACTATACCTTCACCAAGAAATTTGGACCATGACCAAAAAATAATTGACTACCTCTGGTTTAATCTTTCTGGTGACACATCAGCTGCAATTACAAATTCCATACATTCCACAGGGGATAAAAGGTGCAGTGAGCACCAAGCTTAGTGTAAAGAAGTAAGTTACACCTTGGATTACATGCATTAGAGGAGCAAAAAGTAAGATGTGAAGGGAGTAGGTTTTGCGATGTTGCTCATTGCCAATTTGTAGAACTACATGTAGAACATGGTACATACTCTTAATTGGCTTAAAGACGCAATCTGGAAACCTTTTTGACTGACTTTCTGAAGAAATTGTGCATGTCTTGTTCACTTTCACAGTTGGGCTACTTTGTGAAAATGAAGTCCATTCAGCCTTCATTATATGTGTTAAGAATATGTATGTGGCTTTTAAAAATTATTGCGAAGAAATTTTATAAATAGAAAAAATTGGGCAAATTAAATTTTAAAAAAAAAAAATCTTGTAGCTATACTTTAATTTCTTGAACTGAATTCTCTGATTTTTGGGCATTAATCCAGTGTAAACTTTTCACTGGTCATGTAAAGTGATAATTTCTTTTGTTGTGTGTTTAGTAAGTCCATGTCCTTACTATAACTACCATTATGTCAGACTTTGAACTCTGACTTTGGGCTTTTGGACTCAGCTTTCTTTTGGCCATAATGTACGTTGTTTAGTTGTAATGAAAATATGTAGGGAGAGGTCCTCTAAAGACTTGTGTATATCTGAGCAGTTACACCCCAGCTTGCTCCACACTAAGTTTACCCCACACCATCCTGCTGGGCTCTAAGGGTATGTCTACACAGCAACTGGTCACCCATGGCTGGCTGGTGTTAGCTGACTCAGGCTCATGGGGCTCAAGCATCAGTGCTGTTTCACTGCTGTGTAGACTTCTGGGCTTGCGCTGGCCTCTGGGCACTAGGACCCTGCAGCATGGGAGGGTCCCAGAGCTTGGGCCAGCCAGAGCCCGGAAGTCTACACAGCAGTGAAACAGCTCTGCAGTGCGAGCCAGAATCGGCTGGCACGGGCCAGTTACAGTTATTTCTTTGCTGTGTAGACATATCCTAACTGTCTGTCTGTGTAGATCGGGGTCTCAAACATGTGGCCCTCCAAGCTCCCCGCGCGCCCCTCTGCCTACTTGCGGGATTGCCCCCTGTGGCGTTGTGAGCCCCGTGCCACTCTCTGAAGAGCTGGCAGCACGCCCCTTCGGGCCGGGGGGGAAGGGAGAAGGAGGCAGAGGGCTCCTGTATTGCCTCCTTCCAGGCACCGCCCCCCGCAGCTCCCCTTGGCCGGGAACCGCGCCCAATGGGAGCTTTGTGGGAAATACCTAGAGGAGTGGCAAGAGCAGCACACGCACAGAACCCTGAGCGTCCCCCCCCCCCCCCCCCCGTCCTTCCTGGGGCTGCCGTGACACAGTTTCAGCCGCTTCCTGGAGCGGCGCGGGGCCAGGACAGGCAGGCAGGGAGCACCCCAACCCCATGCCCTGAGCCCCCTGCTGCACCCTGCATGCTTTCTGCACCCCTTGGGGCATCGTTGGGGTGGGGACTTTGGGGAAGGGGTTGGAATGGGGCAGGGCAGGGAAGGGGCCTAATGGAAGGCGTGGAGTGGGGGCAGGGCCAGAGGCAGCAAGGGGGGGGGTGTCAGTGATGCAGCCCTCGGTTCAATGCACTAGTCTTCATGTGCCTCATGGTCATTTGAGACCTGGTGTAGATCCTGCTGTCGCACTCTAAAGATTCTGTAGTGCACTTTGATCTACTCTGCTTTGAAATGGGAGTAGATCAAAGTGCACTACAGAATCTTTAGTGCGCAGCAGAAGGTTCCATGCAGACACTTAGGACTTGTATACAGTACGGCTTAAGTCAGTGTAAGTGACATTTCTCAGGGGTGTGAAAACCACACCCTGAGCAATGTAAGTTGCGTCAGTTTAGCGTGGTATAGACACCACTTTGTTGGTGGAGATGCAGTCCTGCCGACATAGCTTCTGTCTCTCATTGAGGTGGAGTAATTATGTCGACGGGAGAGCGTTCTCCCATTGGCGCAATGTGTCCTCACCTGACGCAATGCAACAGCACCAATGTCGCGCAGTAGTGAAAACAAGGCATAAGTATGCAACAGGCTAGTGTGAGGTAGACTTATACCCCAGCTTGTCACATACTAACAGTTCATATAGACAAGCCCTAAATTCTGAGTTAGCTGTTCAAAGGCTCTTGATATAAAAAGCTTTTTGAAAAAATATCTTGATACACTTACTTTTTAGGTAAGTGCACTTGCAATATCCATTTTAAATTACCTTTTTTTCTCGTGACAGATTTCGGGAACGTCTAGGAGTAAAGGTGGTAAAAGCTCTTAAAAGAAACAATGATGGAGTAACCCATGCTTCTATTGACATGCTATGTGCTCTCATGTGTGTAAGTGTTTAATTCTCAACTATGTTACAGAATAGGGTATTTCCTATTTTGAAATGATTAAATATGTGAATTGCAAGGCGCTGAAAATGGGGGTTTGTGTGGAAAGTGTAGTGCCTGTGTATCTTGCAGTGTACATAGGATATCCAATAGTATCACATGAGTAGACTCAGTTGTCATGGTTTAGAAGTAGAAACAGGATTCACTCTCATAACTAGCTTGTTTTCCTTTGTCACGAATCCACTGTTAGTATTAAATTTTGGACTGTAGCTTCATTCAGATACATCAAAAGACTTGTGCAGATCTTTAAGTTTAGTTTGAAGGCTGAAATATGTCTGCATTTATGAATGCTTTCTTTATCACATAGCCTATGCATGATGATTACGACTTGAGGCAAGAGCAGCTGAACAAAGCTTCCCTTCTTTCTTCAAAGAAGTTTCTGGAAAACTTATTAGAGAAATTTAATTCTCATGTGGTAAGTCATAGATTAAGGCATAGTTCATGGAAAAAGTACTGAGATATTCAAGGTTGAGGGTTTGACAGGTCATATATAGCAAGTCCTTTAAAGTAAGCTTGTGCATATCTTTGCCATAAGAGAAGTTTGCACTCATTGCTCACATGCAAAAATATATCTAATTGATATTGAGACTGTGTTCAGTCAGTTTTTATCTGGGGAAATCAGAGTGAAACTGGTCTCTCCACAGACCCTAAGAGCAAGTCTACACTGCCCTGCTGTTTGGGCTAAGGGCATATGAATAGCAGTGTGCACCAAAGTGCTATGCTGTAACTCCCCTGTGTGGATGCTGAAGGTGTGAATTTAAAGGTCCTGAGTTACCAAAGAGGACTAAATTATTGATAACTTGGAACCTTTAAGTTTGTGCCTGCAGTATCCACGCAGAGGAGTCATAGTGCAGCACTTTGGTGCTATTCAAACCCCCCTTGTGCAAAATGCAGGGCAGTGTAGACATGCCATAAGAGGGCTCTCATTAGGTTTTTTTAATAATGTGTTCAGCCTAATATAGTCTGAAAAGCATCCCCGTTAAACCAGTCCTTTCCAACAGAACAAACTCGTACAAGGACTCTAAAAGGACTACTTAGAAACTGTAGCGCTCTGATTTATTTGAGCTCTTTTGGTTTTTCAAAAAAAAAAAAAAAACACCTTTCAACTCCGTTCAGAGGACTCGCTGCTGCTGTGAAGCATGATATAATGAATCCTTTGTGGGATGCTCTGGAAACTTTTGTTTTGCCACACTAACATGATGGCAATGGTTTTTATCTTTCTGTATTTGAAATACTGCTAATTATTAGCTACAAGTGGGATGCAGGTAAGAGTGGTGGGGGAAATGACTGTACTTCTTTTTGTAGCTCAAGGACAATACTGAAGAATCCTAAGTAAAGATTTTAAAACCAGCTGCTATGATTAAAATTCTTACACACTTCATTTATATTTCAGGATCATGGGACAGGTGCCCTTGTTATTAGTTCACTTCTGGACTTCCTTACATTTGCCCTCTGTGCTCCGTATAGTGAGACAACTGAAGGGCAGCAGTTTGATATGTTGTTAGAGATGGTAGCATCTAATGGGAGAACCCTCTTTAAGCTCTTTCAGGTGAGACCTTTTTATTCTCTTACTATTTCAAGCCATACCTATGTGCTAGCAGGAAGAGAGGCATTTCAAAAGGGCATGGGTTTCCAGTCACTGATCTCCAATTGCAGAGTTCAAAAAGTCTGTGGGGACAATGGCATTGTGGGATTGTTGCTGGAGGACTCTCTGTACCAGTATAAGTAATTCAGCATCCACACAGGCATTTTACCAGTAGAAGAGTGCTGGTAGAGGGTTTGTGCTGCTCTGGGAACTGGTTCAATTTGACCAACAGAAGCTCAGGGTTTTGTCAGCAAGATTTAAAATTGTGTGGATGCATATAAGGCTGTTCGAGCAAATGGTAAGTTTTGCCTGTAAAACTTTGTAGTGTGGACCAGGCCAAGAAGAATTGTTTCCATGTCCATTTGATCATTTCAGTCTTTGAGAGTACCCTGAAAACTTTCAGTAGTGTTATTTGCATGACTGTAATATGGACTCTTGTTCATAGGAACAGGTCAGAACTCTTAATTTATTTCAGGGGCCCTGAGCCTATGCTCCCCAAGAACTATAAAAATTTGGTAATTTTTGACCAGAACTGAATTCAGAACTGCATCCTAGATGAAGTTCAGGTTCCTATCCCTTGAACTGTTCATTTTCCCCATAAAAATGTAAGTTAATTTGTGCTGTTGCTAAATTGTAACTAACTCTTTTCAGCACCCTTCAATGGCAATTGTAAAAGGAGCTGGTTTGGTTATGAAGGCAATAATAGAGGTGAGATTATTTTTTAAATAACAATTACTTTGGGATAACATGCTGAGAAGTGTTGAATGTGGCTTTATTTCTTTTCTGAATAGGAAATTGGAATCTGCAGCTTGTCAGTAGTAAAAACCAGTTCCAACTTTTCAGTGGTACATATCCTCAGACTATAGGAGAATGAGACAGTCTATTCTGGCTTGCACATATATAATGTGACGGACTGAATTTTCTTGAATTGAATTATATTTAATACCTTTGAGGTCCATTGTAGTAAAAATGCAATTGTGTTGTGTTGAGCTGTTGGATATACCTTCTCTAGTAGGAGAGGGATGCTAATATACTTTCTCCATTATCAGCCCCATTGAAGCTGCCCCCGGGGAGAGGTATGCATATACTAGTTCAAAACTGAATTCTCTATGGGCTCCTAGACAAAGGATTTTTTGGATAAATAGACTGGCTTTAAACTGGCTGAAGGCCTTCTTTCTGATCCAGCAAATGGGCCCTTGACAGACAGAGGTCCTGCCAAAGTCCTTAGACAAGGGTTGGAAGGAAGGACTGGGCCTACTGAGACCTATAAGACTGGGTGTTTTTTGTTCTGACCTGAAGCTGTGATGTATTTAAAACTAAAAGGAAACCCTTTGGGTCAGCTGTTTGAGGGACTGCTCCAGTCAGAGCCCATGTTAGGGTTGGGGTAATCCCTGGTAAGCTTATTAGCATGTGAGTAGGTTCTTTTATTTTTGTGTTCTCTGTGGTGCTTTTACCTTAGGAATAAAATAGGCTTGCATAAGAAGAGCCCTTCAATAACTTATAACAATTGACAATCACTCACTCTGTTAGTCTCTGAAAGTAAGCAGATGTTCTTGGGAAGCCTGCCTCTGCTGGGAATAACACAGTGAAGGCAGGGACCTGTGTAGCCTGGAAATAGCCCAGTCAGAAGGGAGTGAGATGCAGGTCTTCACCAAGAAAGGCAATTACTGGGGAGCTGTAAATCCGAGAGTTGGTGGAAGCCTGAGAGTAGGTACCCTCACTGGACCACTGTGGAAAATACGAGTGCAGTTGTCCTGAACTGTGAAACACAGCACTGTTAACTAAGTTCAAATTGCAGACTCTCTTAACTGATGGCAGTACATAAGTAAAAGAATCCAGCTTGTCTTTCAGACCCCAAGTTGAATTTGTGGGGCTGGTTGCTGGGGAGCAAAACATCGCTAATTCTAAAATGAGCAAATTTGGTGTTACTATAAACATGCCATATTTTTTTTAGGTTGTAATGGCTATTTAAACTAATGTATTAAAGCAAATTGGAAAGCTTCTGTTCTTGTGACTTCACTTCAGTTAGAACCTCTGAGCCCTGCTGCTGCTGAGAATTTATTTTTTAAAGCGATGTAGGAGGTGCCCTGAATAGAAGTGCAAAATTAACCATTCAGAATTACCCAAAATGCATGTACCTAAACTAGTCAAATAGTCAAAATAGTTTGTAGTGAATATTGTAAACTAAAGATAGAACAGCTCAATTCAGATTCTCTCCATAGTAATCATCTTGTCCTGTTTCCAAAGGAAGGAGATAAAGAGATTGCTACCAAAATGCAAGATCTTGCCCTCAGTGAAGGTGCCTTACCTCGTCATTTACGTACTGCTATGTTTACAATAAGCGCAGATCAAAGGATGCTTACAAATAGGTGTGTCAAGTTTTATTTGATATTAATAGGATGATTAATATTTACATTATTCATATGTGGGAAAGCCAAAACATGGGAAGCTTCCATTCTTGTTTTAGAAGACTCATTCTTCATTTTAAGCTTAATTTTCATATTTAAATGCTACAAGTGAAGTACTCTGTTATGACTGGGTGTAGTTTTTAGACCTTTTCTTTGCATTTTAACTGCTTTGCCTAGTAGCACTTAAAGTGTGACAGTACAACTTCATAAACAAGATTTCATAACTCACTTCTCTTGAGTTCCTCATACAGTCCAGTTTTAATGCGGCTTTAATGATCAAGATGGCATACATTTCTTTGCTTACTATGCAAGCTAGATACATTCCCATAAGAAAGTTAAAGTATGGAGGAAGGCTAATATTTCCCTAGTACTCTGCTTTTGGAGTGCCTTCCTCTGTTTTTTCAGATACATGATCTGTTTGAGACAATGATAAAAGTATAATTTTCACAAAGCATAACTTTAGGCTTATCTACATGGCACTGGCAAAATGCACCAGAGAGGTGTAATTTGTAAAGCTTTTCAGTATGTTGCTCTTTAACTGCGCCATGTAGACTCTGCTAGCACGCTTTAAAAGGTACCTAGTTCATATTCACGTACCTTTTTAGAGCACGCCAGCAGGATCTGCATGAGGAAGTTACAGAGCAGCATTCTGAAGCGCTGTACAAAAAGGTACCTAGTTCACATTAACCTATCTTCTTTTATTCTTGCCCTTCTGAACAAAGGGCATCTGAGCGTTGGATGTGCTGACCATGTAAAACTCTTATTAAAAAAAAAAAAAAAAAAAAAAAAAAAGGCAGTACTGATTTCACAGTAATGATTAAAAACTACTGTTCTAGCCAAGACAACAGTAACAATTTCTCAATGTCTTCATTTTTCAGACAGCTAAGTAGACATTTAGTGGGCCTTTGGACAGCTGAAAATGCAACTGCTATGAGCTTGTTGAAACGTATTTTGGTAAGTGTACTCTTAAAACACCACTTATAATTTTTTTTTTTTTTTTTTTTTTTTTTTTTTTTGGGTCAGTTCACGTGTCCTCAAATGTTGGTATTTTTTTAGTTGTAAAAAATTTCAACTAAATAGACCTGAGTAGCTTAGGGTTTTTTAATACCTGGGCACCTTTTGTTTAGTGTCAATGTTAAGTTTGACATGCAACGCAGGAGATTAGGTTGGAGGGTGGGAAGGATGGTATAACTTTATAGAACATACAATTTTAAAGCCTGTAACACCTATTGTCATTAATATACAAGTAAAGATTTTGCTAGGGTAGGGGAATGGGAAACACAGCCACATGGGGGAAGAAGTAACTCGAACTGGCAGATGAGCTAACTGGAGCGGCTGGCTCCTTCTCTTGAGGTAAGGGGACAAATCAGAGAACAGAGCAACCTAGTCACTGTAGCTATCTTAACTAAAGAGTGTGGAAGGCAGAAATGAGACTCTAGCTGTGTGGATGGGGTGAAGACTCTCTGTAGATAAAACTATTGTTTTAAAAAGGGATTGAGATAGAAAATGGAACACAGTAGAGATAAAGAGTAGATGGAGAGAATAAAAGCACGCAAAACAAGTTGGAAAAAGGCCGTGAGCTAGAACAGGAAAGAGAATGGAGTGAAGCCAGTAAGGGGGCAAGCTCTTCAGAGGGCACAGGAGATATAGTAAGTGATGCTTTTTAAAAGATTAAGTAAGTTTTGATGAAAGCATTGCCAAACAGCTAACTTCGTTGCTTTACATTGAAGAGCGTGGCTTTTGGGTTGAGGGAAAGTTGTGATGCACTCATTGTTCATGTGGCTAGTATCCTAGTCCAAGGGAAACGTGCCAAATTCTTGGATTCTAGGTGGATCTAGTAGCTATGCCATTACCCATAGCTTAAAGAACTGTTGGAAGGCACGTATAATCCCTTAACAGTGAAGTATCTAAGAACTTCTATAAAATAGTTTAAGGTTGCCTTACCCTTTCCATTATTGGACTCCGTTTTAAGTTGCTTGTAATTTTGTTAAACTTCAACCATTCTGGCTGATATTTGCCATGCTGGGTCTCTGTTTCAGGCTGAACTTTCTTTTAAAAAACAAAATTCAGTTAAACAAGGCAAAGAAATACATGGGGGGCGGGGGACTATTAAATACTTTCAACCATCATTGGCAAGTTCTAGCATCTGCATACTTCTGGGAAGGGGCTCAAATTGGGCATGGGGATTGCCCTGGTATCAGGGATGTCTCGTGTGCCAATTTTCATGGAGACAGCAAATTTGGCGGTGTTAAACCCCTGGAAAAATCTCATTGGAACTCTGGCACGGATAGAGAGAGAATCCAGTGCTCCAGATTGGCTTTTACATCAGAATGGGCATACTGGGTCAGACCAAAGATCCATTTAGCCCAGTATCCTGTCTTCAGACAGAAGCGAATGCCAGGTACCCCAGATTAACTGCATTGAACATAAGACCATCCTGTCTCTTCCTGCAGTCCCCTGCTTCATTCACTACACAACTTCCAGCTTCTTCAACAAATGGGGCAGTAATCCTACATACAAAATTCTGTTCATTATGCAACCCTGATTAACTTCTTGAGTACAGTCCATCTTCTGTACTGAGTGAAGCAGCGTCTTGTGGTGGTGGGGGGGAAATAGTCTTTAATTACGTATACCTCTACCCAGATATAACGCTTCCTCGGGAGCCAAAAAATCTTACCGTGTTATAGGTGAAACCGCATTATATTGAACTTGTTTTGATCCGGCAGATTGCGCAGCCCCACCCCCCCCGGGAGCACTGCTTTACCATATTATATACGAATTCGTGTTATATCGGGGTAGAGATGTACTATCTGAATGTATATGCACAAGGGGGGCCAGATTAACATTGCCTGTGCAACCTTAATGCTAGTATTTCCTAACTTGCAAGTGTTCGACAAGTATGTGGCAATATTTCCATTCTTTTAATGTAGGGTTTTTGTATATGATAGACTACTTACCTACACTAGGCACTTACACCGTTATAACTTACTCTTGAATCCAGAGATCTGTTATGGAATACAAATTATTTATTTTGTGGCTTTAGCCATCAGGTTTGCTGGCATACCTGGACAGCGCTGATCCTGTTCCTGAGAAGGATGCTGACCGGATGCATATTAGGGATAATTTAAAAATTGCAGCTGTAAGTAGAAAAATTGTATTTATCTAAAAAGAATGGTGAGCTTAAAATGACTAATTCTCTATTTAGCTGTGTAACTTGTTCCATGTACCATACCTGCTATCTAAATGGGGGAGGGAGGGAAGAAACTGTTGTAAAATGTTGATGCTCATTGTCTCCAAAATATACTTGTGAATAAATTTCTGTTAAGTTACTGATAGGATTTTGTTTCACAGGACCAATATGGAAAGCTTAGTAAAGTGCCAGAGTGGCAGAGACTGGCTGGAAAAGCTGCTAAAGAAGTAGAAAAATTTGCCAAAGAGAAAGTAGATCTGGTTTTGATGCACTGGAGGGACAGAATGGGCATTGCTCAAAAAGAGGTAAAAACACAGACAAGTTTATGCCTTTTTTTCATCTCAAATTTCTCTTAAGTCACTAGTTACCGTGCTGTATAAACACTGGGCTTTTTCCATGACTAATGCAGTATAACTGGTAGGTTTTAGCCATGGTTGATTTCCAGGACTATGGTGGAAATACTTATTCTTGGCTTTAACTGTGAATCTGCTATTTAAAATACTGTTACAAAACATTAGTTCTTTGTTTCCAGGTTTACAAATTTTTGCCTCTTCCCTTTTTTCATTTTTAGCTAAAAATGTGAGTTATTGTAGTGAATCAGTTGAGGTGGGAGAGGGGCATATTAGTAACTTGCAGACATGTAATTTGTCATGCACACATTTCCAACTTGCATAACCACCTCTTTTTTGCTTAAACTAATTACCTAGGAAACTAGACTGCAACTGGATTCTTTTGCACCCTTCTGGTTCTGAGCATCTTACAGAAGTTAGAGCAGCAGAAATGCTTAAGAGGCTGCTGCAGAAACAGTCTTTTAAACAATAATGTGGTAGGAAAATATTCAAGGACTTTCAATGTGTATTTGAGGTGTACATTCATTTGGTATATTTATTCATTAGTATCACTGTACTTCATCCGACTTTATATTTGTTTGGAAGAATAGAACATTGCCTTGAATGAATAGACTTAAACTTTCGATATTGGAATTTCTTGATAGTAATGGCAGCTTTTTACCTTAAAGTCACCTGACTCTTGTTGTTGAGTCTGTGCCTCCTCCTCTGTACTTAAATTATTTTAAGATGGTGTAGGTCTGTGTGCTCAGCAGCTATATTCTCTTAATATCCAAGAGGCCACTCTATCCTCCTTGTTGAGGAAACTGGAGGGTGCCGTGAGACTCCTTCCCGACTTTTCTTTGCATTTATTTTATGCTCTGTCATTCCTCCTCTCCCCTATCCCTTCTGTATGGTGGTTCTTTTGTGATTATAAAGGTCAGCTGATATGACTTACCCCTTTTTTTCTTGCTCTTATAATTCCAACTTTTTTGTCCCTAGTCCTTTCTTGCTGACTCCTTTGGTTTTCTCAATACTAAGCTTGGCATTCTAGTCAATTAGCTTTCTCTAAGTGAAACGTAAATTGCCCAATCTCTGAAGTTTCAGTTCTTCATTTAGAAGTTTGTCACTTTCAGTTTGCCCCCCCCATACATAGAAAAGATGGAAAAGTAGGGGAAATGCAAAATATTATATCTGATTTTCAACACTTTCTCCTGATTTCTGATCTAAATAAAGTCTTAAAGTAAAACACAAATGACACAACTTAGAAAAGTAAGAAATTATGTGGGTCCTGAGGCAGGTTTACTCTTATTTAACTTCAACAAATTTTACACCGAGAAATAGGCCAAACGTTCTTCATGGAATAGAGTGAAAATTCAGTCCAAAATAAATCAGAGATGTATGGCTGTTTGTTTTTTATTCTAGCTGAATTTCTCAGTAAAAATCTATTTCCATGAGCTGCATATTATAAACTCTCCAAGTATGAACACTTACAGCTTTTCCTTGATGTCCTATTTACTTGTGAAGGATAAACCATTAATGCACAATAGGCAATAGACATGGCTCTGCAAAACATAATTCTGAGCTGTCTTCACTTTTGATGATCAAATTAATAAAAGGAGATTGTGATTCTTATCAATCAAATTACATTGAAAGTATTTGTTGTGGTAACATTTTATAACTCCATGTTACCATATAAAATATTTTTAGTGGCTGTTTCTTACTTTGTTTAAATATTCCTTTTTTCTTTCTACTTTCCAATCACAATCAGGACAGAAACAATATGGTGAGTTTTTGTGTACTACTTTCATGGCTTATGTTTCATTAAACTCTGCCTGGCATGTGGTGTCTTGTCTAGCAGTGCATTTTAGATGCTGTTGATCAAACAATCTTTCAATTTCCAAGTTGGTCTGTGACTTTGTGCATCTCATAGATCCTTTACTTCTGAACAACAAAGTAACCTTTTGTGTTCTCCAGCTTTGGCTGCCAGTCTTACTGTGGGTATTGTCTCCTGAAAAATGGGTCTGGTTCTGCTCCCCAGTCACTCTGACTTGGTGGAAATTTTTTTTCCTGCATGGTTAATGTATGCATGTAATACAGTATATTTAAATACAGGATTACCGAGCAGTTTTTGCTTATTCTCTATTTTAGTGCCCATATGGTGATGGGATTTGGGTTTTTTATAAAATATAAGGGGTAACTGTGTATGATAAAAGTACATGGCTGCAAGTTTCTCTGGCATGATCTGATGACCTTTGTTGGTAATTTAGTATTAATATGGTGCAAGTCACTAGCTACAGATTTCAGTTGTGGTGTTCTATTGTCACTTCCTGTGAAATCACTGATTAGAAAACTGCATCACTAGTAATAAGTGTTCTCTTGGAAAGCAGAGATCTCTCAGGACCAGCCAGTGAAAACGAAGCTTAATTTTCATGTTTAAAGTAACACTAGAAACCCACTTTTATAAGAACATGCGCTGAAGTGAAATTATTCAGGTATCTGCTATTGCTAATTGTCCTAATCCTAAATTTGGCATCTTTTTCTATTTGCAGAACATTAATCAAAAGCCAGTAATACTAAGGAAACGAAGGCAAAGAATAAAAATAGAAGCAAACTGGGATCTCTTCTATTACAGGTAAATATCTAGAATAAATGTACTATGCTTTTTAAAATAGCCATGTGTTAACTTTAATTCATCTGTTTTGGTTGATAAATCACAGCTGTTCACTTGACAGATACAGAAGCCCTAACTCAAAGCTACAGCTATAAAGATAGAGTTTAAACAGTACAACCTGAAATATTTGACATGAATTTTAACAAATATAATGTATAGAGCAAAAAATACTCAAATGCTCTAGGTAAATTCTTTAGTCTGCTTTTGGAATGCACATGGCTAGCCCTAACCTCATTCTCTTGCTTTTGACCTTGCATACTCGGATACATTTAACAAGGCTGTATTGAAATTTTTGTAAGACACAACTGTGGCCTGTTTCCCTTTTACCATTTATGCTGTCAGTTGTACAACCAAGTCCCAGGAGGTAGGTTGCATTTCAGAGAACTAATAGGGTTAATCCTTTTGAAAAGTAGGGTATTGCTATTTCAAGAACCTTATTTTTGTTGATGATAAAGTGGCTTCTGGCTTTATTTTAAGGTAGAGTGGATGTCTTGTCTGATGCTCATAGACACTAAAGATATGGCTACACAGCAGAGAAAAAACCATGGCTGGTCCCTGCAGGGTGGGAGGATTCCAAAGCTCAGGCTCTATTCCAAGCCTGGAAGTCTACCCAGCAATGAAAGAGCCCCACAGCCTGAGCCTTGCGAACCTGAGTCAGCTGGCATGGTCCAGCTACAGGTTTTTCTTTGCTGTGTGTAGACAGATCCTTAGACTAATAAAGTAGGCATATTGAGCAAGTCACTACTGTAATATCAAAATGATTTAAACACAAGTGAGACTTTGTATTGTACAAATAAAGAATAAAATGGCAAAGCATATTCCCTTCTGTACTAATTCATTGAAGTACAGTATGCTCTGATGTGCATGGCAGGTTATGCATTTTAAACTATCTTTATCAACATTAAAAGAATAGAAAACTTTTTTATTAGCCATGCTTTCTCCTAGATTTCTTCAAGATCATGCTAGGTCAAATTTGATTTGGAACTTCAAAACACGGGAAGAGTTGAGAGATACCCTTGAATCTGAAATGCGGGCATTCAATATTGACAGAGAACTTGGCAGTGCTAATGTTATCTCATGGAATCATCATGAGTTTGAGGTAAACTTTTCTAATACGTTTTACTTAAGTCACTAATATTGTAGTCCTAGTGTCCTTGCGCATCAGCTTTTTTCTGTAACATTCTAAATGAGTGTCGTATACCACCTTTGTCAATAAATGATTGGGCAGAGTATATAAACTCAAAGCTATGAAGGAGAAAGCAGGCATCTCCTCTGTATGGTACTTTTTTTTTTTTTTTTTTTTTTTTTAATTTGACTGTATGCAGGCCATGCAGACTAGTCCCCTCCCGGCAGGATGCATAGTCCTTTTTCAAAGAAATCGCTACGAACTACCTCATTCACCCAGATTAAAAGGCCTTGTACAGGCAAGACAAATCTATGATCAGCCAAGAGGGATTCTAAATATATTCTCTAAAAACACAAACTATATAAATAGCCATTTGTCTTAATAGTGAAAGTGGCAGAGATCTTTAGATATGGCAAAATATACGCGTAAATATACTTGTCTGCAGTACTTCAACACATGGATTCAAAGATGAATTAATCTTAGAGAAGTTGTCATTATGACAACCAAAGTTGGGAATCTGGGCCAAAGTCCCCTAAACATAACAAAGAGGACTTCTGACACACTGGAAGAAAGCACCTATGTATAAATTCCCAATAGAACAATTATGTTCATTTCAAGCATTAATTCTAGCCAGGTTAACACTGAGAGCCATTAAAATGTAAGGTCCATGCAGTATTCCTTTCTTTTTACAGTATGTATCAACATACTTGTCCTGATAATTTATTGTACATTCCCATGTTCAATTTAAAAGCGAATAATAGTTAACAAGTGCAAAAATCAGTATGGTACCAAAACACTTGGAGGGGCTGGCTTTCAGAAAGCTT
This sequence comes from Trachemys scripta elegans, assembly GCF_013100865.1. Classification (NCBI taxonomy): domain Eukaryota; kingdom Metazoa; phylum Chordata; order Testudines; family Emydidae; genus Trachemys; species Trachemys scripta. The sequence continues at coordinate 76,930,478 of NC_048299.1, forward strand.
ACTAAATATTTGGCAGCCCATCTAAAGTCCTAAATAGATTGGATATCAAATCACATGCAGAACATTGATGCTTCTGGGAAGAATAAGCCTTTCAAAACATGTAATTGAAACAATAACCTGTGACACCCCCAGGGTAAAATAGTTTCGATATATGGAATTAACTTATTTTGGAAATAGGTAGTATTTCTCTAAGGTGTCGCATAAGCCAAGAGGCCATAACTAGGTGGGAACAGAATAAACTGACTTGCCTAGATCTATTTCAGATTTCAGGTGTGGTGTAGTTTTTGTTTTTTGGGGGTTTTAAATCATTCAATAATAAAGCCTTCAGATAGCAGATTGTCTTCACAACAGAATGGATTGAATAGAAAACAAATACACTTCTACCTCGATATAACGCTGTCCTCGAGAGCCAAAAAATCTTACCACGTTATAGGTGAAACCGCGTTATATCGGACTTGTTTTGATCTGCCGGAGTGCACAGCCCTGCCCCCCCGGAGCACTGCTTTACTGCGTTATATCAGAATTCGTGTTATATTGGGTCGCATTATATCTGGGTAGAGGAGTATAGGAAGCAGAACTTGAGTGCTATTGAAGACGGCAAACCACCATCTATTCAGTAGGAAGAGTCCACTAGAAGTAACTAAATCCAACTTTTACATTAGTCTCCAATAAATGCAATGAAACAACTTCAAACTCTGGACAGTACATCATAAATACTTTCTGCAGTTGTTCACCGATTGATATTTTGGTCACATATGAAAAGCTTACAGAAAGCTTGTAACATACATATATAGCTTTAGAAAAAGCCTATATTCTGAGATCCCCTCCCAAATCTACAAAACTTGAATGAATCACTGCAGTATATGTCACATGAGGGAAATCTACAGGCACAATGAGACTAAACGGAGGCAATGTACAACACTTCAGATTGGTCCAAGTCTGGTTTGAGGGCTGTTGGCATTCTGTCAGTGAACTTCTCATAACCTGCAAGAAACAGATGTTGGTGTGTAATTCCACACTTAAAACATTTTAATTTACTTTTTAATTGAGGATGGGTGAAGGGTACAGAGTTAACTTCATCTTGGAACCCCATTAACTCATGTAATTATGTGATTTTTATTTGTACGCCTGCTATTGAACTATTGCCTCTAGGGTTGCAACACCTATTTGACTTGTTAAATGTTAGCTGTTACAATGCTGTACTGTATCCATTATTGGTGAGATCCCTATGCTAGATTGTTTAAACTATGGCTTAAAAGGTGTCTTGTATAATGCTTCAGTTTTAGGTAAACGCTTTGTTTTAAAATACATAGTGTATTAGAATTCCCTATGGAGTTCCAGAGGCTTTGTGCCACTTAGAGTATTGTGGAACAAGTTGGATATCAACTGTTCTTTAGAATGTCAGTTTCTAGTCTTCATCCCATGTGCAAAGAAGTAATTTTTTCAGCCTTAAATGTCTAGGTTAGTAAAATGAAAACTGAACTGTCATTTAGAATAGCAATTAATACAAATCATATTTCATTAATGTTGCTTATTAAACTTTACTGCTTATTGCAGGAGAGAGTCTCCTCCAAAAAGAAAAGGGGGGGGAAATCTTTACTGAGCATGTTGTTAAGCCATGATCTCAAGTAAAATATAGATTGCATGTGGCAGCTTGCTAAAAACTCAATTTTAAGTGTATAATCTGAAATAACACCTGGTTTGTATACGTATGTTTCACTTATAGGTTAAGTACGAGTGCCTTTCAGAGGAAATAAAAATAGGGGATTATTATCTGAGATTATTGTTGGAGGAAGATGAAACTGAAGAGAGTGGAGCAATCAAAAAATCGTAAGCCACAGTTCAGCTTGTCTTCCTTATTTTTTTTTCTGAGGTTTAATGCATGTTTTCTCCATTGTGAACTTTCTTCTGTTTTTGCAGGTATGAATTTTTCAATGAACTTTATCACCGGTTCTTGCTCACTCCTAAAGTGAACATGAAATGTTTATGTCTACAAGCACTGGCCATTGTTTATGGAAGATGTCATGAAGAAATAGGACAATTTGGTGACACTAAATATATTGTTGGGATGTTGGAAAGGGTGAGTTTTGTTTGGCGTTTTTTAGATTAAAAATAAATGTAGTGGCTTAGTCATTGATATGCTGCTGTCCAGTTCAAATTTTGGCATTGCAGACTTCGCCTTGAAGTTTCATTTGGAAGTTACTGCTGGATTGGGTCATTTTTAGTCAGTTTCTCTCTTCTAACCAGGGCCGGCTCCAGGCACCAGCGCAGCAAGCAGGTGCCTGGGGTGGCCCATGGAAGGGGGTGGCATGTCCGGCTCTTCGGCAGCAATTCGGCGGCGGGTCCCTCAGTCCCTCCTGAAGGGTAGACCTGCCACCGAAGAATGAAGCAGCGGCGGTAGAATACCGATCGTGGCTTTTGCATGTTTTCCTCTACCCCTCCCCTCGCTGGGGGCAGCAAAAACGCTGGAGTTGGCCCTGCTTCTAACTCCGTCTTAATTGATACATTCTGCTGATGAAAGTCTATGATGGCATTTTTAGTCACGTTACTTTAATATGCAAGAATGAAATGAGGCCAATAGAAGCTCTGCCTTAAGAGTAAAATATAAATAAAAACAATATACACTGCATTGAATGCAGTATTTTAGTCTTCTGCTTATTCCTGAAGCACATCAGTTTAACAGCAAACTTGGAATTTTTGCTCCCCTGTGGAGAGTAGTCTTCCACTAAGGGGGACACTTTACCTTCAGAATGGCTAGTTCAAAGTGCATTGGCAGTGGCCTTTTAGGCAGGGTGTTTCTCCAAAACTGTGGGTGTACTGGTATACTTAAGGATGATGGGTTGGAGTTGTTTGTAACCATAAAACTTGGAAACCCTTCAATAGTAAAGGCAGACACAAACCGTGTTTAAGTACAGTTGAATTAATAGGTTCTAATTCTTATGCCGGTTTAATTTTTGAAGGTGAATTGAAGAGGTTTGGCCTATCAACAGGGTAGTTCATGGTTGCACTTCTCTAGCAGCAACTGAAATTAACATTTTAAGCTTTAGAGAGCTGACTTTTTTACAATGCTCTTGTCTTAGTAGTCTGGCAGTTCTTTCTGAAGAAACGTTAACTCAAGCCTTAAATGGGAGCTCATCTTTCATTTAAGTGAATTTAAACTATAAACTCATACATGCTTTAATACTAAGTCAGCGATAGGATATAAGGTAATATTAAAAATCAGTTAACCTTTAAAACGCCATTTCACAGTGAATGCTATAGCATGACTATTTGGCAGTGGTATTTTTACCTTTTTCATAACATGAACAATTAACGTGGATTAGGTGTGGTTCAGAAGAAAGTTGCATGCTTGAAATTACTTTGCACAAACAGACTTTACAGTAAACTGTAGAAATTATTCAAGAGCTGTTTTTAGTATGAAAACAAATTCAATAATACTACCAAAATTAGTGAGACTGTTTTATAGTGACTTGCAAGATATTTGTGAAAATATTTCAGAATTTTGTAACATGTTTTCCAATACCATTTTATATATACGTTTTTCTGAAATCTTACTGTTATAAATAACCTTATCTGTTTTTGCACAGTTTTTATGTTTGTCACAAGATATTTGAGAATTAGATTTTACTCTATGGTTAATGCAACATGCTAACTTTTTGAGGCTTGATTAATTTGTATTTTCTGTTGGACATGTTTGACTTGTTCTTCCTTTTTTTTTCTTTAAACCCCAAAAGTGCACTGATAGACTTGAGCGGGACAGATTGATATTATTCCTTAACAAGCTCATTCTAAATAAGGTAGGAGATTTTATTCTTCCAGTACTTAAAAGAAAATTCATGAAGCATGGATACATTTCTTAAGCTGTTAAAATGTTCTCCAGTTTGAAACTAATGCTTTGAGTTGATTTTAAAAACTAACTGAATCTCTAATCTTGTGTTTACTTAATGGAAAGAGAGATCTCTTATTAGATTCAAATATTAAGGGTACAGCTCTCTCCCTTTTTGGCACAGATGCTATATCTATAGGCATGGTTTAGGGTTTTTTGAATGGGTAATGAGGGGATAAGGAAGTATAAATGTTCTGTGCTAGATTTCTAAAGAATATGGTTGAATGTGAGGAGAGGTGAAATCTCACTTTTGAATCCCATTAAAATACTATACATAGCTGGCTCTTACAGTGCTTTTTACTTACCCATAACACACTTATATAATGCTCACATTTATTTCATGTGAAGGTTTTCTCTCTTGTTTACAGAAAAATGTTAAGGACCTCATGGATTCAAATGGTATTAGAATCCTTGTGGATCTGCTTACCATGGCACATCTCCACACAAGCAGGGCTACAGTACCATTGCAAGTATGAGGTCTTTTGGTTTATTCACACTATGCCTTTTTAAGGGAATTTTTTAAATGGGACACTGTTTTTTAAGGGTGCTTGGTCAGAAACTAGGATTTTATGAAATTCAATCTTTTAAGGCTGATATCTTTCACTTATAACAATATTGAAAAACTCACAAAAGTCAGGAAACTGGCTGAAGTTTCTCTACCAACCATAACTTTGTCCTTGTTTCCCTGCACATACCATTTACAGTCTAAGCCTTCTTTAGCACCACCCAACTCTCATACGCCCTCCTAATGCACATCAGGCAAAAACACAGCCTTGTAAAAGCCCCTCCATAAACTAGCCAGCTTCCAAATTGCTAAAGTCATATGGGATTAAGACTGGATCTTGCATTAAGTTGGTTACGTCATTTAAATATAAATATTTTAACTTTTAGAGCAATGTGATTGAAGCAGCACCTGATATGAAGAGAGAAAGTGAGAAAGAGTGGTACTTTGGCAATGCAGATAAAGAGAGGAGCGGGCCTTACAGTTTTACAGAGGTATCGTACTCTTTCGTTGCTGATTCATAAAATAATTAAACTTAATGGCCATATTGGGCTAGTTTGACCCAATATCCTGTCTTCCAACAGTGGCCAGTGCAGGAATGAACAGAACAGGGTAACTGAGTGATCCATCCCCTGTCATCCAGTTCCAGCTTCTGTCAGGCAGGGGCTTAGGGACGCCCAGAACATAGGGTTGTGTCCCTGACCATCTTGGAATAGCCATTGATGGACCTATTCTTCATGAACTTATCTTGTTCTTTTTGGATCCCTGTTGTACTTTTGGACTTCACAACGTCCCTGGAAATGAATTCCACAGGTTGACTGTGCATTGTGTGAAGAAGTATTTCTTTGTTTGTTTTTAAACCTGTTGCCTATTAATTTCATTGGGTAATCCCTGGTTCTTGTGTTTATATGAAGAGGTAAATAACATTTCCTTATTCACTTCCTCCACATTGTTGCTGATTTTGATAGACCTCTCTCTCACACACCTGGTAGTATCTCTTCTAAAATGATCAATCCAAGTCATCTTAATCTCTCCTCATACGGATGCTATTCCATACCCTTAGTAATTTTTGTTGCCCTCTGTACTTCTTCCAATTCTAATATATCTTTTTTGAGATGGGGCATGGGCATACCATGGATATATATATGTAGTGGCATTATGATATTATCTATCCCTTTCCTAATGATCCCTAACATTGTAAGGTGTGGTTTTTTTTGTTTGGTTTTTTTTGACAGCTGCAGCTGCACATTGAGCAGATGTTTTCAGAGAACTATCCACAATGACCCCAAGATCGATCTCTCTCTCTCTCTCTCGCGGTGACAGCTAATTTAGACCCCATCATTTTGTATGTCTAGTTGGGATTTCCAGTGTGCATTACTTTGGAATCAGTGTTCCTTTTTCAAGAGGCCAGGATATTGTCTTTATAAAAGAGCTGAATAGAAGAGGAAAGAGTCTACACTGCTCCAATAAGTGCACATTGGTTAACATAACTTATCAGACATTGGGTACAGCTAGATAATCCTCCCCCACCCAAGTTTGAGAATTCATGGAGTCCTAGGTAATAAAGGGGAGTGATACTGTCACCACCCCTCTGACTGTAACTGGCATTCTAAAAGCATGGTAGAGTTCCACAAGTTACTGCTTGTACCTGCCGTATGGTGGAATGAATTAGTCTTCTAGTTTACTGCTCTCTGAGCCAGTAGGAGCGCCATCATAAAAATAAATCTTATTTAACATGAAAATGGTTTTAAAATGCAAATACGTGCACTGATGTACCAATTTACTGTTATAATGAATTGTCTTACACTTAATCCGCATCCAATATATATTTAGTATTGTTCTGATGTATACATTAAGCTTATTGGGTACCAATCTCTGAAAAATGTGGGTATGGCACATTTAATGTAGTTTTGATTCATAAACTTCTAATTTTGTTGTGCTAAGGAAAGATTAAATTCTCAAAGGAAATCAGTGATCTGATCATTTTGGAAATGGTGTTCGTGCTTTTTATCTTCCTAACACAAACTACCAAATGGTGTAAAATATTAGTATTTTTAAGAGTGCAAGAATCAAAGCTTTGAGTTCTAATTCTGTGTAGTCTCCAAATGAGATCAATAATCCAATTTACTATAAAGACTTGACTTAAAAAAAAAAAAAAAAAAAAAAATCAGTTGAAAATGTCTTCCAAGTTGGTTTTCTTTTGCTTTTCTGGGCCCTTTTTTCCTGTCATACAAAGGGTAGATTTTAGAGCTCCTAAAGGGAACAGGAATATTTAGGCTGTATTGGTTTTTCATAGCAAAAAATCTTTTTCATACTTGGAGGGCATCTGATTTTATATGCATTGAGTTACCAAGACAAGTAATGAAAAATACCAGAAAACCTTACTTCATAGTGTGAAGCATCTAACGTGTACCTCTGATTTTTAAAAAAGATGCAGGAATTATGGACCAAGGGAAAGCTGACTGCAAAAACACGTTGCTGGGCTCAGGGTATGGATGGCTGGAGACCATTGCAGTTTATCCCTCAGCTTAAATGGTGCTTGCTAGCCAATGGACAGGCTGTGCTGAATGAGACTGACCTTGCCACACTTATCCTCAACATGTTGATCACAATGTGTGGCTATTTTCCCAGCAGGTAACGAGTCTCTTTAGTTCCAAGAGGAGAAAATGGCTGTAACTTTCCATGGTGGTAGCAAATGTGCATAATTGCTATTCCAGTTTTATTGATCTACTTACTGGGTTAAATGGGAGAAACTCTTTAAACAGGACCTGCATCTACCATCTCGTAGCGAATTTCATTTGGTTAGTGAACGTGGAAATGTTAATCTTTCTACCACGAAAGCAGAGATGAACTAATGCAGTTTTATGATGGGACAAAGGTAAATCCATTTAATAGAAGTGCCATAAAACTTCATGGTCACTGCTGCATTGACTGCTCCTTCTTAAACTGAAATTACAATAATTTAACATTGTCTTAAAAATATAACAGAAGTGAATGTCTCAGGTTACTTTGATAGCATTAGAAATATAATCAAAATTTTTGTAACTCTTCTTAAACAGATAATCTCTCTCTTTCCATGAGTGAATACTTAATGTGAATTTTACTAAACCTTGCTGATATACTCTATATCAAAGCTAAGACCAGGTGAAAGTTTGATGAATATTTAAGAAATGGGGATAGTAAAACTTGTTGGAATGTATATTCAGGATCTTGATATCAACCCAGTCCATTGGATCAAAATCTAAAATCTGCCTGAGAAATCAGTTAAACGTTTAAAATAAAAGACAAATACTGTATTTATATTTATATATTATACACTAAAAACATTGATTGGGAAAATACATATTTTTAGGGATCAAGATAATGCCATTATAAGACCTTTGCCCAGAGTAAAGAGGCTGCTTTCAGACAGTACTTGCCTTCCCCATATTACTCAGGTAAGTTGCTTGTTTTTTCTGTTCTTGAGAAATGTGTAAATATCCAGAAATGATTCCAGCTAACTTAATATAATTTAACAGTCATTGTGTTCTGGGCTGTTGTGCCTCTTTATTCTTTCTGGTATATTGCACTAACATTTTTTTGGTTTTAATCATTCAATTTTGATTAGCTGGTTAAAGTTAGTTTGTTTTATGGCTACTGTTCATCTAAAATTTGTAGATGCTCCATATAAACGCTGTTTGTCGTCTTTTCAGCTGCTGTTGACGTTTGACCCTATCCTTGTTGAGAAAGTTGCCATATTGCTGTTCCACATCATGCAAGATAACCCACAATTATCTCGTTTTTATCTAAGCGGAGTATTCTTCTTTATCATGATGTACACAGGTTCCAATGTACTTCCTGTTGCAAGGTAAGGACAAGAGGAAAGGTAAAAATAACAATTTTAGGTATTTATGCTTGGAACTGCCTCTGCATATTAATACTCCTAACTAGATAGGGGAACCTGTTACTTCTATTAAGCAGTGAACAGCAAGGTTTTTTTATAGTGCCTTCTTGTTTGATTCTGTACAAGTGATTAAGCTATACAAAACTTCACATGTCCACTTTGGTAATGTGTATACATTTACAGTTTTGTTGAACTGAAGTAGTGTTTGGGGGAGTGTGTGCCTATAGCGTGCCCAGCTGTACAGCTAAAATCATACATCTGGTCAAGGCTTCCATTGACTTAAAGCCATGAGAGCAAGTACATGAGTACATAATACCCGAATTAGAAGAAATATTGTAGGCTTTTGATGTGTACTATTTGAGCTTTTATTTTTATAATAGTTGGGGCCCAACAATGTGATTGATATAATGGTCCATAAAACTCCTTGCAGGATCAATGCCTAAAACACTTAATGTAAACATTCACGTTTATCAGACTTGTATCTTCAAGCGTATGTAAATGGCTTTCTATTAAGCTCATGAATTTGAGTTTTAAAGCAATTTTGCTGCATGTAATGAATTCTTCTCCCCATACATTAAGAATTCAAATGTATACAACAGAATATCAGAAGTAAGTTCTCTGTTGTAAATATGTGTCACTGATATCTTGATATCTAAATAGTAAAGAATTCAAAGCTTTCCATAAAGCTTATGAGGAGGCAAAAAATCTAGGGTTAAGCTATAAATTTGATGTGAAGATAGGACTAAAATGAAAAAGCAAATGTATTTTTGAATTAGCATCTATACTGCTCTTTTCTGCAGAGCCGCATTGAGAATACCACTGAACTGAAAAACATTCCTTTTCTCCTAGGTTTTTGAAGTACACTCATACAAAACAAGCTTTCAAGTCTGAAGAGGTAAGTAAAAATTACTAGTATAAAAACATTTATTTTTGCTCTCCTAAGTTAACTAGTGAATTCTATAGTAAATGTTTTCTGTAGTATACTCCTTCAGTTTTCAATCTTTCTACCTTGTGCTTACATCCTCATCATAAAGAGACACTCTCTCACTTTCTATTTTGTTAAACACTTTTCTTTTCCCTCCTTGCATTCATGTTTAAAGTCCTCTTTTTAAAAAAAACACCAAAAAACAAACTCAGCTTGAACAGACAACTACCTAATTCTCTTGGCTGTGTTGCTTGTGACCGTCGTGCATTGGCAGTAACCATAGGCGTGCACAGCACATTTCATTAGGGTGTGCACCCAGGGAATTTTATTTATTTATTTTTTTAAAAGGTGAACATCATAAAGGTTGAGGTGTGGGAGGGAGTGGGGATGTGGGAGGGGGTGCAGTGTGCAGGAAGGGGCTCAGAGCAAAGGATTGGGGCAGCGGAAGGGTGCGGAGTGCAGGAGGGGGCTCAGGGCAGGGGATTGGAATGCAGGAGGGGGCTCAGGGCAGGGAGTTGGGATGCAGGAGGGGTGCAAGGTGTGGGCAGGGAGTTGGAGTGACTGGGGGTGCAGGGTGCAGCAGGGGGCTCAAGACAGGGTTGGGGTGCAGGGTGCAGGCAGGGGGCTCAGGGCAGGGGGTTGGAGTGCGGGAGGGATGTGGAGTGCGGCAGGGGGCTCATGGCAAGGAGTTGGGGGGGTGGGGTGCAGGAGGGAGCTCGGGATTGGGGTGTGAGGTGCAGGCCGGGGGGTTAGGGCAGGGAGTTGAGGTGCAACAGGGAGCTCAGGATGGGGAGTTGGGATGCAGGAGGGGTGTGGCGGGGGCTTAGGACAGGGAGTTGGGATGCAGGAGGGGTACAGGGTGCAGGCAGGGGGCTCAGGGCAGGGAGTTGGGGGGCGGGGTGCAGGAGGGGTTCGGGCTCTGGTCCGGTGCTGCTTACCTGCAGCGGCATGCTGCCTGCCTGCCTGCCCTGGTCCCGCGCCACGCTGCGCTGCTCACCACGTCCCTGCATGGCCCCCGGGGTGGGACACAGGGCTCCGCGTGCTGCCCTTGCCACATTCCAGGTACCTCCCCCGAAGCTCCCATTGGCCGCGGTTCCCCATTCCCAGCCAATGGGAGCTGCGGGGGGCGGTGCCTGGAGCAAGGCACGGAGCCCTCTGCCCCCCACCCCACCCCATCGGGGCCCCAGGGACGTGGTGCTGTGCCGGCCGCTTCTGAGAGTGGCGCGGGGCCTGCGGCACCACAGGGGGCAAATCCCGCGGGCTGGATCTAGCCCATGGGCATTAGGGTGTGCCTGGGCATTAGGGTGTGCACATGCCTATGGCAGTAATTCATTACCAAATACAGGGCATAGACTCCTGTATTCTTGACTTCTGTCAGTCAAGTCTGCTTTGAATCTCCTTTAGAAAGCATCCTGTTTGTAATATGTGCTCTTTCTCTGTCTTCTAGAGAAGACCATGAAGAAATGCCATTTGCACAGCCAAGTAGCTTTTCCTGCTGCTTGTTCAATCCGGCCTAGTCAGTGCATTAAACATACTCTTCTTTCCTAAATTCAAACCAAGCATTTGCAACTAAGATGTGACAAAGTTTATTTTAGTAGTGCTACAAATAGCCCTTGGAGTACCAATCCAAGCAACTACTCGTTCCTCTTACAATTAGACCCTTTGAGACACCTAGATCTCACTGCTTACCACCTCTCCAGCAGATCTCGAGGCAACATTCCCATTTGTTAACAGTGGGATTTCACTAGACACTGCCTATTTGCATGTCTCGTGTGTGCATCTAGGCATGCAGCAAAAGATCTAACTTGGGTCTTAAAGTGAGGTGAGTGAACACTTTAAGATGACTAGAGAAGTCTGTTTTCTGAGACTGAATTTTTTGTCCTAGGAAGCTTCAAAATTGGACATTGGCTTGTAATGTGTTTAAAGAAAAACCTTCACTAGAACCCCATGGAAATAATAGGGGGAAGCACATTCCCTATATTCAGTGGCAGAGAGAGACACAATCTGGTGGATTCCATTACCTTCCCCATCCAACATCTTGTTCAGGAGTAAAATCATATGAATTTTTACAGCTTGTGTGGCCTCTATCTTCCGAACTTGCAGCTAGGATGACTGCAATTGGCATTTCAAAAGAGCTCTGTTTACTCTTCGTAACTCAAGTGGAAGCAGCTTCAAGCTAAGATGAATTTATAGCACCTTCTGGCTTGGCCAGTACAATGATCCTTTAAACTCTTTATAGTTTGTGGACCATAAATCTCTGATATCAGTTGTGTGCACACACAGCTATTCCACTTGGAGGAACACAATGCCTAGTAAATGATCAAGCTAAAGGAATCCAGTGAACTAAGTCTATTTCTCTTTGTTTTTTGGTGTGAAGTGGCAAAAATGAAGAACTTGGAACTCTAACCATTAGTTTTAGGTTGTTCTATATTAGGACCTCCTTGTCCAACTCCTTTTAAACTTTGCAGGAAGGTTCCTGGCCAAAGTAGAATTTAACATTACAATTTTTAGATGAATTTTAATTTTGTGAATTTTAGTAGGGAGACAGCCAAATAGGTTTTTTAATGGAAACTTGGTTGCAGCTTAATAAACTGTGGGAAGTAGTGCTTGTGGGTGTTAATACTCAGTCACCTTTTTAAAGAGGATAAATTGCCCTTGTAGAAAGTGCATCTTAATTCACCCACTCTACGTATGTCAGAGCGTTAAATCTACAAAGCTGAACCAAGGGAGGAGATAGTATCCAGAAATTGCTTATCATGTTAGTCTGGTGGTGGTTTCCCAAGGATCGTTTTTTCCTTTTTTTGATACAGAAGGCCTGCAATACATTTTTTTTTTTTTTTTGTCTGAAAGTTTTCAACGAGCAATAATCACACCTCAGATTAACCTCATTGGCTATGATACTGCCACTGCGCAAATTTTAAACCATATAAAAATTGAATAATTTTTACAAAATTAAAATTTTAGAGCTGAACTTCTATTGCTACTATAGTATGTGTGTCTGTCTGCCTGTAGTACTGTGCCTCTGAATTAAACATACTTCCTATTAGCATTCTTATAGTAAGCAGAATCCAAGAACTTGTTCTGTAAACCAGCATAACTTTCCATGTACTGATGTACTTTAGTCAAGGGGTGCTAGCTCACACCAGATCTTTTTTTAAATTCATGATATCAAAAAGGATTTACAATATCATTGCTTGTTAAAATCTTTAACCTTAAACTAGATCAGTGATGTAGCAAACAATTTGATCAGTAAATGATGTAATTAAATCTGTCTGGATAGCTTTTAAGAATTTTAGATAGGATTTTTGGCTCACACAGTTAGAAGACCTAGTGACGAATTTGAGTTCTGGAGAGATACTTGCTACTTGTTCTAGTCTTGCCGTTGGCTGCAAAATCAATATTCTGCAGCAAACTTCAGTGTCTTATGAAAGCTTTCAATTGATGAGCTGAAACATACTGCTGTTGGACATAACTACAATGACCTTAAGATTAGTGTCTCTTATAGTCCACGGCTTTTATATCTCTAAGGATGATGGGCTTCACTGCCCTGGGTGTAAAACTGGTATACTTTTTAAAGTGCTATGACTGTTCTGGGTTATATACTGTAAGTCACAGTTGGTTACTTAGCTGTTTCACTCCTTTACAAGTGATGAGAAGATGACTCATGGTCAGCATCCTTTAAAAAATCAGCCTCCTTAAATTTAAGTAGCTGTTAATGACTAGCAAATTTTTGCATATTCAAAGCTATGTAAAGAAAATTTATACAAAAACATTTAAGATCTTAATCCATTTCATTGAATTCCACTGTAAAATAGGAAAGCCGTATCCCAGTGTGTTAATCATGCAATGAGTGTGATCAAACTACAACTTAACTTGCAAATACCTCAATACCTGTGAAATTCTTCCTTTTTAGACAAAAGGGCAAGATATAGTTCAAAGAAGTATACTAGGACACATCCTTCCTGAAGCAATGGTGTGTTATTTAGAAAACTATGAGCCAGAAAAATTTTCTGAAATTTTTCTTGGGGAATTTGACACTCCAGAAGCAATTTGGAGCAATGAAATGAGGTAACTATTTGTATCTATTTCCCATTAAATAGAGGTTCCAGTCTTTTGATTAAACTTGTATTAAGTGCATACCATGTGATTTGACCAGGATTAGTTGGTATAGTATATTTTACATCTTGCGCAAAGAGGGCTCAGTGGTTCACTTCACTTAGCTATAGTAGCAGTTGCCTGTAGAAACTCTCTCCAGTGAAATGGATTTAGTTGTCCCAATTAAGTCTTTCTTTAGCCCTCTGTTCACATCATAAAGCCAGGAAACAACATGGCACAACAAAGTCTCTCTTCAAAAGAAGCCCATAGTACAAATATCAGTTGTCATAGAACAGTTTATGCCATTTCACTTTAAATTCTCCAACAGTTTGCTTCATGCCTGCCTACTTCATGCTCAGTTAGTGTCAACAAATGTTATCTGTCTCTAGAGTGTGACCATTCTTCACAGTTTCCTCTGTAAACTACATGGTGTTGCAAATTATATAATTCCTGTCTGGATATCATACCCTAGCAACTTGAGAGGTATTTCCCATATAAAGCATGGAAAATCTTTCTAATTATATACCTTTTTTATATAAATCTAAATCTTCAGTGTTGAAACAAATTTGAGACTGCTCTCAAATAGGCGAATAAGTAGGCAGAACTGTGTAAACAGCTTCTGTATTACTGCTTAATGTTTTTGTTTCGGTGTCCTAAAATTAAAACCAGTCATATGAGATTATAGCACTGTAGTATCCCAAATTTCATAAGACTTTTAATCTGTTCAAGAAAATATGGCTAATTATGGGATATTAAACACTTGTCAAAAATGCTGATTGGTGTACTTATAAAAAGTACCTGACCAAAATCTTGTATTTGTATAATTCTTGATGTTTGCAATTCACAGGCGCCTTATGATCGAGAAGATTGCTGCTCACCTTGCTGACTTCACCCCTCGTCTTCAAAGTAATACAAGAGCACTCTATCAGTACTGCCCCATACCAGTTATCAACTATCCACAACTGGAGAATGAGCTGTTCTGTAATATTTATTACCTCAAACATCTGTGTGATACGCTCCTATTTCCAGATTGGCCAATTAAAGATCCTGTAAGTCAGAAATCTTTCTACGCTTGTATATCCATAGCATATGCACAAACCTAACAAAACTCAAACATTTCTAAAATCCAAAAAAACAGGAGTGATAAATTGTCTTAATAGCTGGCTTCAAACCTTGTTTCCTCCATAAACCTCACTATACTTTTTGGTTTACATCTGCAAGTCTTGAGCTCATGCCAAGCTGCTGTACTGGATCTAAACTTTGGGTCCCACGTGCTCTTTGCTTTCTGGGCTGGGCAGAATTTAACTTTCTCTCTGAGCGTGTAGGCATACACTCCCGATACAGTCTCCATGTCTGACATTCCTGTTGCCAGTGGGGACCCTGCAGTCCTATTGCATAAATCCTGAAGTTAGCACCAGCTCCCACAAGCCTCACAGTAGCTGTTGCACATTGAGTTCTATCAAAGCTGTGGACCACCTGTAACAACTTCTGCATGATGAACCAAAAATCAGTATTGGGTAAACTGGAATATAATTGAATTGTCCTCTGAATTCTTGATGGCATGAAAAAACTATTCTGCTGCTAGGAGTCTGGTGGCACCTTAAAGACTAACAGATTTATTTGGGCATAAGCTTTTGTGAGTAAAAACCTCACTTCTTCGGACGCAGAAGTGAGGTTTTTACTCACGAAAGCTTATGCCCAAATAAATCTGTTAGTCTTTAAGGTGCCACCAGACTCCTTGTTGTTTTTGTAGATACAGACTAACACGGCTACCCCCTGATACTTGATATTCTGCTGCTGTAACAATCAGATATGATTGCTCATACTTCCCTTTGTTTCAGCAACTCTTGGGATGTCTACACTGCAGTGTGAGTCTGGAGTTTGAATTTAGGCTCAAGGCCCATACCCCTTCCATCTACACATAAACCTTTCTAATCAGGGCTCAGTCCCAGGGGGTGGAGGATCTGAGCCTGATTCAAGTCAGGACCCAGGTTTAAGCCATATCGCTTTGCAGTTTGTAGAGCTAGACCCACTGGGTTCGTGCTCTGGGACTCCACCAGAAATATTCCATGATCCCACAGGCCAGGTATCTTTGTCCTCTGGGCAGTCGAGTCTAGTGGACAGTCAAGTTTTCCCACAGTACACTACAAACAAAGGACTAGAGCAGCCAAATGTTGGGAGGATGCTAGAAAGTCTAGGATATGGGAGGTTGGACTTAGTCTGCCCACATAAAACAGTGTAGACACTGGAACCCCAGGATGGGTCACAGGGTTCAACAGTTCCTAACCTGTGGTTACAAATGGGTGTAGACACTCAGCCCCAGGTTAACAAACCCAGGGTAGGCTAACTGAGTTTTACTAACCCTGGGCTTAGAGACTAAGCCAGATAAGTAACCTGACAAACTCTTTTAGTAACTCTTCTTTTAATGCTTAAACTGCTAAAGCTTAACAAGAAACATAGACTTAGACTGCATAGATGGCTATTTCAATATTGACAGTTAACCCAGGTCATTGGCACCTCAGTTAGCCTAGCAAGGATGAGAGCATTCCCACTGCAAAGCCAAATCTGCATTACCATTTCTGCCCTCATGCATGTGCCTGGAAACGTAGCCCATGGTTCTTTGTGCTGAGATCCTGTAAGACTTACCCAGTAAATTGGGAGAGAACTTATTTATCCTTTCGGGGAATTGTGGGATGGGCACTGGAGGACAGCTGACTTGAATGATTTATTTTCCCCTGTGCCCTCAATACAAAGTAGACCAGTCCCAGCCTGACTTAGAACAGAGCCTGAGTTGTAGCCCATCCCATACAGCCAGGTAAATTGGCCTGTGCTTAAAGTGCCTCTAAAAAGCCAGGTCAGAAGTTTTTTCATTTGTGAATGGTAGTGGGGTTAAGGCTACAGTGCAGTATAGATATGATATTCTCTTAGTCTTTGCAGTTCACCTCACTTGGACAATGAAACTAAGGATCTTGTATAGTCACTTATTCCTCATATGCAGAGGAATGTTTGGTTGTCTTAAATTACTCATTGAAACTTACAATATGTAAATGTTTTCATAATTTTAACTTAAAAGTTGCAACAAAGCTACTTGGCAGAGTTCAGTCTAATATATCTGGTAGCTGATTCCTAGTATTTGATTACTAGCATTAATCTAAAAATATCACTTTAGTGCTAGAACTCTGAAGCTAACCTTAACTTACTCATGTACAAAATATCTAAATGGAATTCCCCAAACAAAAATGAAGACCTACCAGATTTTTCAAGTACAGTACACTTTCTAGAGCTCTGTCCACTCCAAATTTAAATGTAACACATTTTTAAGAACGGAAGACAGTAGCGTGGAGCAAAATCAGAATCCCAGGGTGCCTCAGTTAAGGATAAAAACTACCTTAGAAAGCATTTAAAATAGGAGTATCTAAGTGATGTTACATGCTAACATTAAAAAAAAAAGTCATCTCTCCATTAAGTGTAGCTAACTATATATATATATATATATATATATATATATATATTAGCATTTAGCCACAAATTGGAAAACAGCTTTATTTGCGAGCAACTCAAACAGGCAACATTGCCTGCGTTCAAATCAATTAATATACAAATTTCCAGTGATTGTTGGTGGAAAGATTAGATTAAAATAGTTAGCCCCATAACCAAGAGCGTCACGATATCTGAATTCCTTGATAGTACTGCTTCAGTATCAAGTGCTGACAAGTATGTTTGACACTGGCCATAATATCCTTAATGGATTTTAATTAATTTCAGGTTAAATTGTTAAAAGATACTCTGGAGGCTTGGAAGAAGGAGGTAGAAAAGAAGCCACCTACAATGTCAACAGATGATGCTTATGAAGTTCTTAACCTTCCAAAAGGACAAGGACAGTAAGTTGCCGTAAAACTAAAGCTGATCTGTAACTGCTACGTTGTTTTATATCATAAGTTACTCCAGATAAATTGAAATTTTGAACTCAGCGTATGGTACCCAAAGCTGGAGACCTCTGAAAACTAACTATCAGATGGCATTGTATTTCAGGCTTTTAAATTATACTAATGACGGAAGCAACCTTTATTCAGCAAGGAATAAATGCTGAAAAAATCCAAAACTCTTTGATTTGATATTAGGCTAATCTCTGTATCTAAAAAGTGGTGCTTCCATTAATTTGGAAAAAAATATCTGTTTCAGTCTTGTGCTCATGCCAAGCTGCTGTACTGGATCCAAACTTTGGGTCCCACGTGCTCTTTGCTTTCTGGGCTGGGCAGAGTTTAACTTTCTCTCTGAGCGTGTAGGCATACACTCCCGATACAGCCTCCATGTCTGACATTCCTGTTGCCAGTGGGGACCCTGCAGTCCTATTGCATAGACCCTGAAGTTAGCGCCAGCTCCCACAAGCTTCACAGTAGCTGTTGCACATTTGAGTTCTATCAAAGCTGTGGACCTGCTGGTTTATTATTTCCCTCTTTTGGGACTACATGACTAAGCAAGTATATACAACCTGCAAAGCTTTCTAAACGCACATCCTTTACTCCAAGAGAAATCGTAAGATTTACAGATCCATGCAAAAATAAATATCTGCAAGCAAAATCCCTCCTTTTGTTTCCTCACTGCTCTGAAAGCTCTTTGGGCTTTGGTCAGTCCTTCCAGGGTCCCAAGACCCTCCTCTCTTTTCTTTCCTCCTGCCCACTATTGCGTTCTTGTGACCCTCCTAATCAGCCTCAGACTGTCAGTGATGGCTTGCAAGGTTACCAGCTCACCTGGAAGGACTGGCTTCTGTGGGTGGTAGCTAGCTCATAGTCCATAAGTACTTATATTTGAATAGGAGACCCACTAGGATAATGAGCCTTGATTTGTTTTATTCAGCATCTGTCAATGCCATTTGGAAATTTTCAGTCCAGGGTGGAGACAGACTACAGGGAAGGCACAGTAATCTTGCAATGAAATGGTGCTCACAACTAAGTGGAGTTGGTAGTTTGATGTAGATAGCCTTGTTGCCAGGCTGTGGCTATTTTGCCACCCCAAATTCAGTCATTGGAGAATACTTTTAAGTGAACAGTGCAGTAATAACTGTTTTGTAATCTTATTCATAGCAATCAGAACTAATTGAGATTCACAGGACTTCTGTGTCTTTGGGAGGAGCTCTTATGAAGACACGAAGCTCCTCCGTTTTTGACTCCCCCCCTCTCAGAGCTGTACACGTGGGCAGAGCTCTGCAAGAGTCTTGGAGCTGAGGACATAGACCTGCCCTTGCCACTGAACCATGCCTTCATGTCTGACTCTATATCTGTAGTAGCAGAGAGGGAGTCCTGGGGCAGTGGGAGTCAGGGAGGAGGTGGTCATGGAAGTTCTGTGGCCTGAGTCCTAGGACAGCAGAAGAGCAGGATAATTAAAATAAAATTATTTTAGCTATTTGAACAATTGTGGTGAGATTTTCGACTAAATTGTAATTATTTTATAGTTATGTGGTTGATCAAAATTATTCAAAGTGATCTAATTTTTTAAATGCTTTGAATGTGAGAATTAAATTATTTAAGGATTATGAACATAATTACTGAACTTGGTTATAGAAGGTTCTACTTGGGTTAGGGTTTTTCCTGCAGCTAGTAAGGTGGTGGCTGTAAAAACATTCTCACGTGGAACAATCTTTGCAGTTTACAAAAAATGGTGGTGAAAAAAATTGGAAAACTTGGTACAAAGAGAGTCTGATATTTCTTGGATGCTCACTGTTAATTTTCTAGCTCTTTTATAGCCCTTGCACAGAAGGAAAATTTGGCTGGGGGGTGGGGAATTAGGTGGGGAGAATTCAGACAGTAACAGGAAGTGGATGGCAGTTTCCACCTCTTGGGGTGTAAGGGCAAGTCTCCTGAACAGCGAGGGAGAGATGTGCATTAGAGGTTGACTTTTCAACCTGAAATGATCACACTTTGTAGATGAGTTAAAAAAGTCAAACATAGACTAAAATGTGATACCTTTTTAAAAAATCTAAAGATTTGGGGGGAGGGTCTGACTCATGATTCTTGATTTCTAGAGGTTGGTAGTTTCGAAAATGTAAATTTGTTCTTATTCACTTTTGGTATGAGAATTTATTATTTTATTGACGAGTTCTATATATAACATGAAATTCTCTATCTGCATCTGATAGGCATGATGAGAGCAAGGTCAGAAAAGCCTACTTCAGGTTGGCACAAAAATACCACCCTGATAAGAACCCAGAAGGGAGGGTATGTATTGTACTATATGATTTTAGTTTACACTGTGACTTTTTTGAGATTATGGTTTAATGGGTTTGTCTGATTTTTAATGAATATTTACATTGGTAGAGTTTTCAGAGCAAGTCACTTTCTTCCAGAATACACTTGCACAAACTCTAGAGGTTCATAGCATTTTAATTGGAATACTACACACTTACTTTCTTCAGAGGGACTCTGAATAACAAATAATCTCATTCCATCATGCCAGGAAATGACATGCACTGCATATAATCTTGTGGGTTTTTAAAGGATGAGGCATTTAAATACAAAATAAAGATAATGTGTAACTTTCTTTACAATAACTACCAGACCTATCTGTCTGAAAAAACTGCACTCTTACAGCCCACTTTTCCACTCACTTGATTCTACGGTGAAGCCATAATGCTAAATTTGTAATATCAACCGGTTTTTCATTGGTAAGACTAAGTGCAGGATTACACCTTCGCTGAAAGACTTAATAGAAAAAAACTGATTTGTGAACCAGAAAAATATTACTATAGCAGCATACACCGTTACTATTTTTCAGAGTTTTCTCCGATGTGACACTCCCTTGAAATTTCATTTGCAATGGTATAATATAGGTAATGTCGTCATTTACCAATTCAAAATCAAAATAGGGAAAATAGGTTGAAGCTGCAAGTGAGTTTTGAGACTTGATTAAATAATCAGCTTTTGTTAGGTAACAGCTTGACGTTGTCCATATTGTTATCTGCAGGACATGTTTGAAAAAGTGAACAAAGCATATGAGTTCTTATGCACAAAATCTGCCAAAGTGGTGGATGGCCCAGATCCAGAGAATATCATCTTGATTCTGAAAACTCAAAGCATCCTCTTCAACAGACACAAAGAAGGTGGGCATGCTGACTCAGAAATATCACTTCCAATGTATTTTTCAGAGCAGCTTTTTGAAGCTGCGTTGAGTTATTAATGCATTCATTTTGAAATTTCTTTTCATGAAATAGTGAAAATACAAAAAATTCATGAAATGTGGAAGCTTCATATTTAACATAGTAAAAGTTAAATAGAAGGGCTTTTTATCTAGTTTCATCTTCCTCTCTACACTATCATTAGGGCCCTACCAATTTCATGGCCGTGAAAAACATGACACAAACCACGAAATAGGACCATGAAATAAGCCTTTTTCCATGAAATCCGATGTCCCCTTGTTCCTAGGAATGCCCCAGCAAAGAGGGCTCCTAGTTCCGACTGGGCTGGGGAGGGACAGGACTTGTCCATCCTCTGCACAGTTGCTCAGGTGGGGGGGGGGGAGACCAAATCCACCTTCGGGTGCCTCCCCTTGCTGCAGGGTGCTCTTGGACTGCACAACAGCCCCAGAGATTCCTGCAGCTGGAGGAGGCTTGTGGACATGGGTCCAATCTTCCCTTCTTCTTAAGCGTGCCCCAGAAAAGGCAGCTCCTAGCTGCTAATCTGGGCAGAGCTGGGGCAGGATAGGACTTGCTCTGTCCCTGCAGGGCTGCTCTTGGGTCTCTCTCTCCCAGCTGCAGATAGCTCCACACCCCCTCTTCCCCACTCTGTCCAGCTCTGAAGGCAGCACAGAAGTGAGGGTGGCAATCCCATGACCCCCCCTACAACAGGTTTGCAACCCCCACCCACAAGTCCCTTTTGTTGGGACCCCCACGGTTACAACATGGTGAAATTTCAGATTTTAACATCTGAAAACATGAAATTTACCAATTTTCAAATCCTATGGCTGTAAAATTGACCATAATGGACCATGAATTTGGTAGGGCCCTAACTATCATGCTTTCTTGTTGATACCCAGTAAAGATACCCAGATATTTAGTAAAAATCTGATAACAGGAAATATAGTAACTTCTGTGTCATATCTTGTCAGTGGTGGACCAAGACTCACTTTCACTGTGCTGGAAACTCTCTAGTCAAATAATAATTGGTAGTATTGTAATTGTGACTGAAAGGTCATTTTATTCAATTAACATTTTCAGGTGCTTTGAAATAGCAGGAGATGGCAACAAGGCTGAAGGTGAACATTTAGCAATACAATTTGTTACATGTTTGCCTGTTTTTGAAAATCACTAATGAAGAAAAGAGACTTTTTTCATCAGTTAAATGTCTGACTCTTGCACTCAAACATCTCTTCTTCTCTGGCAAGACTGAAAGTTGAGTTCTCAAAGAAAACTTTTTAGTACTTACAAACTGTCCCTTAAATAGTTCTAAACATAAAAGTAGTGCTTGCTGCACATGTGCGGTGTGACTTTCTCATTCTTAAATGTACTAAGATTCTCTGTCCTGTTTTCCTCTTTACTCAAATAGTCCAAAGGGAGCTGAAAACTGACTGCATCCTTCTGGTCAGGGCTCCCCACTGCTGTTGCATAGTCCCCAGGACGGGTAGACTCTGCATGTACCAGCTCCAACGCCACCCTCCTCCTCTGCAGTCTCTAGCAGGGAGGAGAGATGACTAATGTGGTCTAATAACTATTGACTAACGATCCTGGGAACCCATTGCATTACCATGTATGGTAACGTATAAAATACTTTGTATGCAATATGGCATGTTGCTTAGGGTACTACAGCTGTATCTCTTGACTTGTGTGGAAAAGGTCACCCATAATATTCAATTAGATGTATTAAGCCAAATACTACATTAACATATAGATTGTCATGTTCTATAGCAAATTAAGTTTTGTTTAGAATTGCACTTAAGCCCATCTGAAACTCATTCAGAGGGTTTGATGCCTTATGTGAGAAGGTGATGGACTCAAGTTTCAGCAGTCATTCTGTAACATTAAATATAAAGAACTTCCCAACCTTCCCAATTTAGTGTTCCCTTACTAAAACTGACTCGATAACATTAACAGTTTGTTTTTCACTTAATTTCTTGAAGTAGGCTAGACACATGCTGTGAAAGACAGCAGACTGGTTTGTGCATTACTAGAAAAATCTCAAGGGCTACAGAAATAATCCTACTTGTCAGATGAGCCAACCTTGTGTTCACGCATAGCTTGGCTCTGAAGGAGGAGAAAACATTTTGTGAAAGAGTAATTTAGTAATCTGAAGCAGATCAAGATAAAATCCTCAGCCACTAACTAGCAGTGTCTAAATGTGTATCAGATTTGCTACATTTCAATTTCTGTTTATCCTTCAGATTTGAAACCTTACAAATATGCAGGCTATCCCATGCTGATTAAGACCATTACCCTAGAAACTTCAGATGATCTTCTGTTTTCCAAGGAATCTCCTTTGTTGCCTGCTGCTGCAGAGCTGGCTTTCCACACAGTCAATTGTTCAGCACTTAATGCAGAAGAACTGCGGCGAGAGAATGGAATAGAGGTAAGCCCAAAGAAACTCATAAGCACGTCTGTTTCCACAGCTTGTTTGTTGATGGTTACTACTTCTTGGATAATCAACTGGGGAGGGGGGCAGAAGACAATTGATGTTGTAGTGTTATCTGCACATATGCCCACTTCCTTCCTGCAAGAAACATTTTCATTGTTTCTTCTGAAATGGGAGGGATGGAGGGCAGTAGGGATCTCCTTATGGAGCAAACTAATTCATCCCTCCACAAAGTGGCTTTGAATTGATTTACATAACACTTGTCTTCCAGAACAAGTTCTAGTGGCTGTTGCATGGAATGGCACTGTCTATAGTGGGCTTCTGTGTTGTGCTTGTTTTGTGCAAAAAAACCAAAACCCATAAAAATAAATAGTGACTTGCTCTAAAGGGTGAGAGCAAACTGTTTGGGCATCGTTTGGTTATTCCAAATGAATACTCCTCAATAGCACATCTGGGAGAAGAGGACACCACTATAATTATAAGTGCTTGTATTAAGAATCTTCTAAAAACTCTCTTAAGCTATGATGGCAGTGTGAAATGGCTAGATATTTCAAGGGAGATCATCTTTACATGATGGACAATTCATGTGAAGTAGCGTAAATCTCCCTTTATGGATGTAAAATGTCCTTATGAAGCCCAAACAGCGAAAGCAGAATCGTTTTGCTGCACAGGACAGCTGTTAAACCATAACAGGAGTTAATAGATTTACAGACCTGTGCAGGCTTTATTGAAACAAAGCTTGTAAAGCTACACTTTTTGCAGAAAGATACTTTCTTTAGGCTTATGATGAATTCTAACCCTTACAGCTTTTTAATCCCTAAAGGTGTTGCAAGAAGCATTTAATCGTTGTGTGGCAGTCTTGACTCGCTCCAGTAAACCAGATGACATGTCTGTACAGGTAAGTAATACAGAAATTGTAAAACAGTACTTAACAGTATGTTGGGCCATACCTTTTGTATACCATTTTCTTAGGAGGCTTTGTGCAGCTAATACAAAGTTTTGTTTTGTTTTTTTTTAAATTTGCATGTCAGTCTCCTGTTCAAGGGATATGCAGTACATTACGTTAATTGTGTGGCTTAGGAAAGTGTTTCTGTTTGTAGGTATGCGGGCATATAAGCAAGTGTTACAGTGTGGCAGCTCAGTTTGAGGAGTGCAGAGAAAAGATCACTGAAATGCCTAATATCATCAAGGATCTCTGTAGAGTGCTGTATTATGGCAAGGTAAGATCTCCTGGCTTACTACCTAAGCTGTTGTAGTTTCTTGTTTTATATTTAAGTGTTGTTGTAAATACAGTACAAAAAATGAGCCACTATATGAGACTAATTCTCAAAATAAGTTTTATAAAAACTGTTTTGTTAATTTCCCAATAGTACAGATACTTGCAGTCTCTCTGACACAAATAAGAGGCTTGGTCCACACACAAACTTGCACTGATTTAATTAAAGGTGTAATTTTTTTAAACAGGCTTAATTAAATGGTGCAAATTCCCTGTGTAGATTCTTATATACATTTAGCTTGCACCTATAAGTTTTTTATTATATCTAGCTTATATTGCTTTTTTCACCTTTTAAATTCTGTCTGTAAATTACAAGATGCAAGCTATACCCAGACAAGTTTGGTTTAAACAGATCAGATCATCTGCAGCGGGTTTTGCATTAGTTTAATCAGATTGGTTTGAAAACAAGTGCAACTTGTGTGGAGACAAATCCGTACATTCTGACTCCAAGTATTTCCACTTAAATTTAAATCCTAGTCTTTGGTTCTACTGTTCTTGTACTTCCCTATCTACCAATTACAGTAGATGAAAATGCTACCTGTCAGAATATTTCTCAAATTGGTGAGAAGGGAGTAGTGGGCCACCATCCTGGCTTACATTCCACACGTGGGCCAAATTCTGTTCTGTTTCACAACTCTAAAAACCAGTAACTCCATGGGTTTTAATGGTATTACTCTGAATTTAAAGTTATGTAACAAAGGAGAATTTCACCAGTAACTACTTATTCAATTACCTAGGCAGACTAACTGTCTTTATTTTTACTCTAATATTTAATTTTACTTTGTCTTCTATAAGTAGAAAAAAAATCTCAAGTCTAAATTCCTTTAGCTGGTGATTTAAAATAGCATTGCTGCACTAGGAAGAAAGTGGCACGTCTGATATAAGGAACAAAATCTAAAGCTCGGACTTAAAACCTAAAAAGAGAACTCAATGGTAAACCTTCAAAAACTGGCCTATGAAATCCAAAGCTGGTATAATTACTTGAGGTTACTTCTACGTTTCTTTTCAATATTCAAAGTAAGGTAATCAGCTGAGAATGTAGTAAAAGTATTTTGAGTGACATCCATTTGAAAGCTCTTCCAAAACACATAGAACTTAAAGATTTTACTTTCCAATAAACAGATCTTTGCAATACTTAGTGCAGTCTATCAATTAACAACTTCATGTGAAGTGCTTGAGCTAGTCAACTATTAGACGGCTCCTACAGAACATCACTGTAGAAGTAAATGTATATAACTATTCTTTTTAAAGAACTATTTTAGATGAGCTCTTCAAAATTTGATTTCTAAAAGGAAGTATAAAATAAGTGGGGTTTTTTTTTTTCCGTTCAAAATGTAATACAAATCAACAAATGTGTCCATGCTGAGCAGAGTGGAAGAATTGCAGACTGGAACCTATTAAAGCAACTTGTAGCAGAAGAAGTCCATCTTGATTGCACTACGTGCAGGGGCGGCTCTGTTTTTTGCTGCCCCAAGCACGGCAATCAGGCGGCCTTCGGTGGCATGCCTGCGGGCGGTCTGCCGGTCCAGTGGATTCGGCGGCGTTTTTGCGGGTGATCTGCCGGTCCCGCGGCTTCGGCGTACCCACCGCCGAATTGCCGCCAAAACCGCGAGACCGACGGATCTCCCACAGGCACGCCGCCGAAGGCCACCTGACTGCCGCCCTTACAGCAACCGGCAGGCCGCCCCCCGCAACTTGCCGCCCCAGGCACGCGCTTGCTGCGCTGGTGCCTGGAGCTACCCCTGACTGCGTGAGGGAAAGCAGGATATTAAATGCAAAAAGTCTGACCCTGTTGTGTCTTTTTGCTTCTGAATACAGTGAAAACTTTATCAAAACCCTGGTTAACCAAAACTCAATTATTTGAAGGACACATGTGGAGCTGAGAGGTAACCAGAATATCCATTCTGCTGAAAACTTCAAAATGTTTGTTCTGAAGTGGAACAAAGTCAGAAATGCAAAATTTTTCCACAGAACAGATTTTTGGAAGAACCCTAATTTCCAGATGCCTGACTGGCTCCTTGCCTCCCTAATTACCACACAAGGACAGCTTAACACCAGTCACTCCAGCTGCTGGCCAGCTGCACAGGAGACTGGGCTCTGGAGAGGCACTGCTCCCCAGCAGCTGGGCAGGAAGGCTGCAGAGGATCTTGGGAGCTGGCTGACCTAACTGAGCAGGCAGACAGCCCAACTGCCTGGCTTCTATTAAATCAGGATTTTCTGACAGAAAACTGTTCTGTTGGAAAATTTTCAACCAGCTCTATCCATATGTCCCCTGAAGCTTTATGTAGATGCTTATGCTGAAGTTGTGAACACCGTAAGCCTTTTTTTCCTTCCCCTGTAGACTTCAAATTTCATCAGTTTATTCAGATCCTTAGTATCTCACCCATTATATTTAGCTAAGAGAGTCAAAATCTTAAACATTGTTCCTGTTGATGAATTTGCTGGTATGCTATTTAACTTTTTCCTTTAGGTTAAAATTTTCCTCAGTCACCAAAAATACTGAATACCAGTTCTCCTTCATTCCTCAGAACATTCCACGAGTGGCTTCCTTGGGAGTGGAATGTGTCAGTTCATTTGCTGTCGATTACTGGCTACAAACACATTTGTTTCAAGCTGGAATTTTGTGGTATTTACTCGGTTACCTCTTTAACTATGATTATACACTAGAAGAGAGTGGCATTCAGAAGAGTGAAGATTCTAATCAGCAGGTAATATTTATGAGCAACCTATAATTGACTCTATTTCAGACTTTAAGATGGATGTTGGTTACCATCTCTTGGGAGTAATAATTTCCTGAGTAATAATGCTTAAACTTGTTAAGTGAATTTGTTTCTGTTGACTGTACATACAAGTTTCTCTTGTAATTTAATTTGTTGGGAATAGATTATGGAAGTGCCAGTTGAGACTCATTATGGAAGTGCCAGTTGAGGTTCAGTTTTTAGCTTGTATAGCACAGATTCAAACTCTGTTAGGTATGAAAAATACAACATTTTCCCCAAATTACATGACTGAGTTAAAAATTACTTCCATCTAATCTGGAACCATAAATGCTAAAATGCTTTAACTGTAACAATATGATAATTGTATGGGGCAGAGTGAATATGGTTTGGGTGCCCTAAATGTGCACTTCCATATTTTATGTTAAAATTTCTTAAGCATAACCATGTTAACTCTGAATTTTCTAGCTTACAGTGCTTGGTTTTGGGATAATTACAACATCCCTGTAACGTATATTACAATAAATAAATATATTATTGATGGCATTAATTTTTTTATGGGAATAGATAAAATGATGTGATCCCAATAGGCCATAAACATTATTATCCACATATAGTACAGATTTTCCCAGTAGAAAAATAAGCAGGAAAATACTAGATGCAGATAGTCCAGAACTGAAGAAGTAGCTTGTTAGTTGTCAGAAACACTACTTTTTATCTAAAAAATAATATAATAATATAATCTAATAAAATTAATATTAGCACCATAACAGACTCCTTCATAGCAGAATTGTAGAACTTCAACTGGTTGTAAAACCTGTGGGTTGGGATCAGCTCAATGAGGAGCCTTGCCAGGATGCAAAAAAATACCATCTTTTAGTGCACTGTTGAATCATTATACAAAGGTTTACATATCTGATAAAAATGTCTTTGTTCTAGAAATGGCCATTCTTTGGTCAAATATCCCCTTAAATTATGAATTAAGAAATTTTCATGTCAGTTTAAAGCCCCAAATTCATCTAGTTTTCTTCATGGGCTTTACACAGGTAGATGCAGACAAACTATATTGGTGTAACATGTCAAAAACTGTTAGTATCTCTTGCTGTTCTGCAACACGTAGTGCTGTGCCCAGATGTATGCATATTTCTGTCTGTCAAGGTTGGCGCATAAACCAGAAGTAAACTAAAGGGAACTGAATTTGCTTATGATCATGCAAGGCATTAAAAAAAAAAAATTGGACAACTTATTTTCAAGAGGTTTTTTTTTAAAAAAGGTGGTAGTTGATATTTCTCTTTAGCCAGCTTCAGGTTTCTGTTCAAGTTCAATAATAGGATTGATCTTTTTAAAATGTATGTATTTTTTCATTTACAGGAGGTAGCCAATAGTCTCGCCAAACTCAGTCTTCTTGCTTTGAGTCGTCTTGGAGGGTATTTGTGTGAAGAACAAGTTACACCTGAAAATCCAACAATCAGGAAAAGCTTGGCTGGAATGCTGACACCATATGTTGCAAGGAAACTTGCTGTGGCTGCTCCTATTGAGGTACTAGAATGTCTAAGGCAACCAAAGTGACGTTGTGTAAAACAAATGTACAAGAAATGATTTTTGTTTATTAAAACTTTACTTGTTAGCCACAGTAACAAATAAACCAGAGCAGCCTGACTGCTGAGAAATGAAGTGCAATTTGATAACCATTTCCCAGTGAAATGACTTGAAAACTTCTGATCTTTAGAACTCTACTGATTTTTTTTATGAATGTTTTTAGAACAGTACCTAGGTAACAGTGGCTATCTAGTCAATTTTTATTAAGTTTTAAAAAAATTTGAAGTCTTGAATTGACCCAACGATGCAGGTGAACACCCTTAACCCAAAATGTATGACAGGTACAGCACTTTGCAGCACAGAGATAGGAACAGAAAGTGAATTCAGGGGTTGCAGATGCCAAGGTTTGGGGTAGACAGCATAGTATTGGGAAACAAAAGCCAATGCAAGGGTAGAATTTAAAGACTATAGTGTTTAAAAGAAGGGAGCAACAGTGTACAGAAGGATAAAAGCAGCAGAGAAGGTGGAAATAAATAAAATTATCAGAGTAAATTATGGGGTGTGTGGTGGGAGCCTGGGAAGAAACAGGAGATGAGTTTGTAGTTAGAGGTAAGTGACAAAGCAAACAATGTTTTATTTAAAAAAAAAAAAAAAAAAAGTGACCAATATGAGTGTGGAGTAATACCAAAGATGCAGGTGGATTCTTGGAAGTCACATTTAAGTGAGAGGACTCAAGTGTTCTGAAATGGATGTCACTTATGTGCGGGTGGGGAGCTGAGATGAGGAAGATGGCAAACCAGGCCTTGCAGTATGTGTATGGTGGAGACCATCTAACCATTTGGAGGAAGAAAGGGAGAAGAACCAGATGAAATGCTCCACAAAGGAAGTAAGGAAAGACTCTCTCCATTTAGCCCCTCATACCATTTACTGTTCAATGCCTTTGCTCTGATGATTGGGAGAGTGGGGAGAACAAAGGAGAGGACAGTGGCTGAGTCCTCAGCTGGGTTTCAGGGAGTACAAGGAAGTAAAGGTGGTGGTTCAAGGTAAGCTTATTTGGAGCTGGAACAGGCAGAGGACGGTGGGCAGTGTAAAGTACAATTATGAGGTTGTCGGGGTCATCTCCTGAAGTGTGTGTGTGTGTGTGGACAGGGTTGGAAAAGAGCATGAAGAGGAGAACATAGGGATGAAGAAGGGGAGGGGAGGAGGCTGACTTCAGACAGCAGTATGGAAGGGAAAGGAAGCCTTTGCAGGCTAGGGAGTAATACTGAAGCCCAAACACAGGTCCAAGGGAAGGAGCTACAGCATAGGCTATGAAGGTGTCTTGCTTCCAATTGTGGCTGCATGGGGGAGCTGCTGCTGTTTAGTTTCTGGCATGTGTGGAGTAGAAAGAAGAAATGGAAAAACTATGCATGCAAAACCAGCCAAAAAAAAATCATATCTGAAAAATTTGGCCTTAAGCCTACTCCTGAAATCCAAGATCTAGCTAATGGGCCACATAATCTGAACCAGATCTTCACAAAGGCCATAGTCCTCCCCTCCTCTCCCTCTACCCTCCCCCCTCCCCAATATGATCTCTCTTCTTGAAACAGTGTTAAAACTCTGAATTTGCTTTTTTTGTATAGAATTGTTAAACCCACTTATTTGCCTAAACTCTTTATGCTGTCTCCTAGATTCTGAAGATGCTCAACAGCAACACAGAGAGCCCCTACTTGATCTGGAACAATGGGACAAGAGCTGAACTTCTTGAATTCCTGGAATCTGAACAAGAAAGCATGATAAAAAGAGTGAGGCACTTCTTAAAAACAAACAAAAAAAATTGATAGAGGCCTTTCTCTAGGTTGCCTTAAATAATCTGGTATGCTCACATTATAGGAAGCTTTTTAAAGCTCAGGAAAAATCTGCTCATGCAGTTTTAATTATCCAGCCACTGAGGGAAACGTTACATTGGCCAACTTCTCAGATACTTTTGCTCTCACTGCTTTATTTTACAAACTTAAAACACATTTGTATGAAGTCTTGCGCTGTTGCTTTTGCCTTGTTTGTGTTTCCATTGGAAATATTGGAGTCTCAGCAGTTAACTCTTTTCCATACCGCTATAAAATGTTTTTCTGTATATGGTAGGTCATTTTGTAAATATATTTAACAGAGCATAATTTTTTTTTCTTAAAGGGTGATTGTGACAAAAGCTTTGGATCTGAATTTGTCTTCAGTGACCATGCAAAAGAACTTATTGTGGGAGAGATTTTTGTTAGAGTTTACAATGAAGTCCCTACTTTTCAGCTAGAGGTGAGATTGTTAATTTTGCTATTTATGGAGAAACCTCAAGCTGGTCTTTCAAATGGTACTTACTTTGTGAAGGGTATCAAGAGTTAACACTGCCCAGGAAACTCTTACACAAAAGCTTCAGCAGTTGTATTAGAAATATGCCTCTAAAGTTGGGGCATCTGTAGCTCCTGTTAACTTCTCAGGGTATCTCAACATTCTAGTGTAGACTATGATCTTAAGCATTTCCATTGCTTAGGATGTATCATCTTCTTTCTCTCCCAATTAAAAGGAGAGACAAAAATCAAATTGAAATTCTCACTGGCAAAGAAAAGCATGGGTTTGGTCAGAATTTGGCGCACGGGCATTTTGACACAATTTTAAATGGCTAAATACTTCCTTAGAAGAGCTTGAGTAGTCCACACTCTTCTCTCTTAAGCTATTAGTTTTATGCTTTCTCAACAAAGATGGTGATGCTTGGTCACATCATCAAACTCTTAGCAGCTTTTACCTGTAGTTAAACTGTAGAACTATCATGTCAGAAGAGGAAAAATAGGCATTACAATAAGACTGGTGTGAACATACAATAGTTATCCACTGAGGGTCAGAACCTTCTGCTAAATTGGAAAGGAATCCTAGCTAGATCCTGCACTGGTGGAAGGGAAGGTTCTGGTATGGAAAAGCTGAGAATCGCCACTTTACTTAATTTGATAATGGCTTTTGACCATATATTCCTTAGGTATGAGCTTGCTGTACAATGCAGTTCAATACTTCTAGTGCAGAATGCTTTGTACGTGTTTTTGAAATAATTTATAAAGATTCTTATGTACACTTACTGATCTCTTCATTATTTCAAGTTTCCAAAAGCTTTTGCTGCAAGCCTTTTGGATTACATTGGCTCACAGGCACAGTACCTTCACACGTTAATGGCTATCACACAGACTGGGAAAGTAGAGTCTGATCAACATGGAGACCGGTTACGGAGGGTTGAAATGGCATTGGAGGCTCTGAGAAATGTCATAAAACACAACCCAGGTAAACTTAAACACGTTGAATTAATCAATAAGCAGCACCTTGAAAATGACCTTATTATAGATTTATTTTAGATAAGTCTCTAGCACTAAACCTGCACTTGTTGCCAAGCTGTAGAGATTCATGCTGCTGGCTAGCTAGTTGTCTTAAAAGGAGTATTTCCGGAATACTTTTAGCAGATCTTTAAGTAGTTTAACAGCAACATTGATAGAATTCTTTGCTAGGAAAATAGTGAATTTCATTGAGAAGGTGTTTTGTTGGTACATCAGTCCTGCAGAAATTTACTTAACCACTTCTCCAAGGAGAGCAATTTTTTTGCCAACAGAGTAAAGTCTCTTCAGTTTTTTTAGTCACTATGGGGTGTGAATACACGTTGTGCCTAGTGTCGTGAAATATAGGATCATTTTGCAGAGTTATTGTACTGTGTTCAAAGGTTTATTGAAAACCAACCCACTTTAAAAAAACAACAAAATAAAAAATGTGTCCTAGCATAGCTCTGTTTAAAGGATGGAACCCCAGGGATGGTAGAAAATGTTTTAGTATTTTGAGGGAAGACACTCTTCAAACACACTGGATTGCTAAATTTTTAATTTAGTTCTATGGAAACTATTCCGAGAGGAAAACTTATTAGAAATTCTTAATTCATGTCTTTGGATGTGCAATAATACTACAACACTGAAGTTTTCTTGGAGTGGTGGGGTTGCAGCCTAGACCTATTCAGAAGTAGAGAAAAATGACTTCTTTTGTTAGTAAAGTTCTATCCGCAGAATAGGTTATTCTGAAGGGGCCAAAGAGGAGATGAGAGTTTTGGTGAACTACTACATATTACATTCTGTGTAATCAAGCTGAGCTTTCATTTAAAGGTTGTGTGATGGGTTTTTTTAAGTCTTTCCAGAACAACCTGGGTTCTAATCAGGTTCTCTGACAATTGCAGACTGAAACTGAAGATAAAAATGAAAGTGTCTAAAGTGAAACTGTTCCTTCAAAGGGGGGTTACTGTCAATGCTAACTTAAAGAAAAAATTTTGGTAAAGGAATTTAAAAATATTTAAAAGTATCGTATCTATTTTAAAAACAAAGGTGGGTTTTTTTGGCTCTTGTTGCTGACTTTAAGGGCCTTTTCTTTAAGGAAGAGTGGGCAGTCCCAAAACTGAAGAGCTGTCAAATGCACAAAATAAACAGGAAGAATACAGGAAACTACTGTAACCGAAAGTAGTAGTCTCATACATTACAAGTAACAGTGGAAGCAGAAATGTGACTATGTTGGTCATGTCCCTACAAGTAGTGAAAGCTCACTTTGGAAAAGATTAGAACTAAGTGCTCTCTAAATTTAATTCTTACAACACTGAAGGTCGGCATGTTAACAGTTCTGCAGTTGACAGGCAGCAAGTTCTTGCAGAGAAGACCACGGGGTAGGATTGGCATGAAAGTGTTTGAAATAGAGACTGAACATTAGTGTCAAATGTATGTTTACTCTGTAAAAATGGACTAACTTTGTAACTGCAAAAGAGCAGAAATAGCTAAAGGTCTGGAAAACAGTTCGAACTATCTATCAGTTAAAATGTATTTGATTTAACTGACTTATTGTGTTTGGCAGGTGCTCGCCAGTTCCTGCAAACTTGAAACTATACATCCTATTTTTTTATCTACTCAGTACTTGGTTTTCCAATAGTGCCATTCTAATGGAGCAAAACCTATACTGATCCCCTTTCTTTGATATAGCTATTTTTCAGTTGGCTTGGTGCTTTCACAGTTGGACATGCAGGCAGCTTTTTCAGATATTTTATGTGTGGTTACTTATTTGAATT
Organism: Trachemys scripta elegans; assembly: GCF_013100865.1. Classification (NCBI taxonomy): domain Eukaryota; kingdom Metazoa; phylum Chordata; order Testudines; family Emydidae; genus Trachemys; species Trachemys scripta. The sequence continues at coordinate 76,963,959 of NC_048299.1, forward strand.
GCAGTAGCTAGGAGTCCTGGTTATGGACCAGGACTCCGTTTTACAAACACAAGGACTGTCTTTTAAAATAATTCATACTGTGTATAACATTGATTGGGAAGCTCTCTGGTAAGTGTTCTTTCCAATGGTAAAATAACTTATTCCTCCTTTATAGGTTCTGAGTGTGAGTGCATAGGTCACTTTAAGCTGATATTCTCTCTTCTGCGTGTCCATGGAGCTGGTCAAGTGCAGCAGTTGGCTTTAGAGGTAAAAACATTGCTTACACAATATTTTTGTGTACCCAACCCACAGTATCCAATCACATGGATGCTGAATGTAGTTTGTTGCATGGATGAGCCAGGTACACCAGGCTAGGTTAAGAAATTGCAATTTTTTAATTTGCAGATAGAAACTGTTCTGTTAAAATCTGTCAGATATCAGTCATAACTTGCTCCTATTTAAAATCTTGACCTCGTTCCAAGCTTACTGCTTCATACGGTAGTTCCTGAACATTGGGTGTACATTTGAATGCTGACTGTTTTAGGATATACTAGTTTCTCAATGGTTTTAGCACTAATTAATTAATTAATTAATTTATATATATAAAAAATAAATTAATTAAGGCTAGTTTGACCATAGCCAAAAACTTTAACATATGTATTTTTAGGAATTAACATCTTCATTGTACATGTCCTTGTAAAATTTCAACATTGGGTTTTGAATCTAGGTTTATTGCACACACTGGAGACTACTGTGCTACAGTAGTGCTTAGAAGTGCTGATCGAGACTGGGGGGGGTGGGGTGGTCCCATTGTGCTAGATGTTGTGCATACACGTAGTAGGATAGTCCCTGCCTTGAAGAGTAAGCTAAATACTCCTGACAAAGTATGGGAAGGGAAACTGGTACAGAAGCGAAGTTATTTGACCAAGGTCATACAACACGGCAGTTGCAGAACTATAATTCTTGAGTCCTAATCCAGTGCCCCATGGACTGGACCATACTGCCTCAAGAGAATTTACCTGATACAATACTGCATTTCTTAGCCAAAAGTGGCTTAAATGTATAATCTAGCCCAGTGATTCCCAAACTTGTTCCGCCGCTTGTACAGGGAAAGCCCCTGGCGGGCTGGACCGGTTTGTTTACCTACAGTGTCCTCAGCTCCCATTGGCCTGTTCGTCCCTCGGCCCGCGCCGCTTCCAGCAGCTCCCATTGGCCTGGAGCAGCGAACCGCGGCCAGTGGGAGCCGCGATCGGCCGAACCTGCGGATGTGGCAGGTAAACAAACTGGTCTGGCCTGCCAGCGGCATTCCCTGTATAAGAGGTGGAACAAGTTTGGAAACCACTGATCTAGCCATTTGCCAGGAAATTTACTTTTTTCTAATGATTCATGCTTTTGATATTTTGCAGGTGGTGAACATAGTGACTTGTAACCAGGAATGTGTTAACAATATTGCCGAGGCAATGGTTCTTTCCAACTTACTGGCCCTCCTGCATTCTCTGCCTTCAAGTATGTACTGGGCAGTTGCTTGTAGAAAGAGATTTTTGTGTTTAACTTTTCCCAATTTTTTTTTTTTAATGATTTGGAATGCAAGTAGCTGAACTTGTAACCTGATCCTGAGAGGATCCTTAATGTTGTAACATGCATGACGTGGATACCCATTTTATGCACTTAACTTTTGGTTCAGCTCAAACACACCTCTTAAGCACTTAGATTTCCAGCTTTTCATTTTGGGAAACGTACAATTAACACCTCTTTGACATTCACTTTATAAATTGAATACTTATCGCTACAATTCTAAATCTATAAATTATGCAATATCTCAATTTTTGTAGTTTCAACTTGTTGGTCTTCACCTGAATGACACCTTTGCTATGAACTTTATAAAGTAAATTTTAGATAGATGGAACATACTTGCCTAACTGGAATTTAGTCAGGACTCTAAGCCTGCTATCTCTAACTTGTACTTAGTTTCAAATCCTTTCTTTCAAATTCTCATTAGGTAGGCTTCATTTTTTTACTCATTATTATGCTTTCCAGGAACCAGTTCTTTGGGAGGAAAAACTCCTTGGTTGGCTTAACACCAGAACTGAAGTGTTCTGTTCTTTGTAGTGCTCAGTCCAATAAATCTTGTATGGAAGAACTGATCATAACAACAGTCATAGTTTCTCTCATATTTCTGTTTAATCTTGACAGGTCGGCAGCTTGTTCTTGAAACGCTCTATGCCTTGACATCTAGTACAAAAATAATTAAAGAGGCCATGGCAAAAGGTACAGTATTCTCTGAATGGCTGATAAAATAAACTTGTACAAAATGAAGATCAAAACTGTTGCAGACACGGTGGTGTGAGATTTAGCTCTGATACTGAGAGCAGTGAATAACTAGTGGCTGCTGTGATTTGGAAAAACCTAAACTTTTTCCCCCTGTTTTTCCGAACAGGTGCTTTAATCTACTTATTAGATATGTTCTGCAATTCAACACATCCACAGGTCCGAACCCAGACAGCAGAGCTTTTTGCCAAAATGACTGCAGATAAGCTAGTGGGTCCAAAGGTGAGCAAGAGTGAATTTAAAAAGTTGCTAGGTTATTTTTCACACAAAGGACTTGATGTCCCTGAAATCAGAGGTACTGAACAACTCAAAATTCAGTCTTCTTTGAAGAGTTAAATGTAGTTTACTACACCTACCTGTGAGTCTCCCTCCCCCTCCCAACAGCTTTTGTGGGCTCACAAGGTTTTCTTAAGCTTTTCTCCTCTGTTGCTTGCAAAAGACTCAAACACGGGAAACTGATTGTACAACAACAGGGAAACTGGCTAGAAAAATCTTTCAGTTATAGTAACATTAGGTATTTGTCTGAAAACATTTTACCTTTTGTAATGTGATTAGATTGCAATGTTCCATGGGAGCTTGCATAAGAACAATATGTTTCATGTGTTGGCAAGAGTACCTGGTAAGATATAGATCACATTGGTAGATCTAGAGGGGTGTGGATTTAGGAAATACTGTTTTCCAGTATGTAAAGTCATTGATAGGGACAAAAGGCATCTTTTCAGGAAGGAGACTAAAGGGTAGATGCTCAATAGCGGATGAGATTGAAAATCAAACTTTCATATAAAAAATGTCAGTTATTTTTTTCCATGTTTATGTAAAGAGAAAATATATAATTTGTATTTATTTAACTGAAATGAATTAGTGTCATTTTATAACTTTCTAATTGTTAGATTTCAGTATAAAATCTCAAAAGCACCAGTAACCAGCATAACAAAGATGTGATCTCAGATTTATGATTTCTAATGGACTTTTAGTCATTAGATGCCTGCATTTGAGATGCCAATTAATGCTTGGGTTTTTATACCAGATAGCTTATTAACTGAAATAGACATGAAATTGAGTTTGTATGATGCTTTCTCTTATCAGACAGAAGTATTTTGGCATAGTCCTGTACAAATACATAATTAAAAAAAACTTTACTTAGGAAGACCTTTTATGATGCCATTGAGTTTAACTGGTATGGTGTTTGATATTACAAGATGGTGGGAATTGCTTTTCTTTTGCAGGTTAGAATTACACTAATGAAGTTTCTGCCTGGAGTCTTTATGGATGCCATGAGAGATAACCCTGAAGCAGCTGTTCATATTTTTGAAGGAACGCATGAAAATCCTGAGTTAATCTGGAATGATCTCTCCAGGGAGAGAGTATCAACAACAGTTCGAGAAATGATGCTAGAGTATGTAGACTTACTGTGTAAATAGCTACTGTATTTGCTAAGTGACACACTTGTGTAGCAGTTTGATTCCTTAAGTTCATTCTCATTAATTAACAGAAATATCCATTTGTGACAAAATTTGAGTTCTGATTGATTAAAAAGTAGAGAAGGATTAAGGCAATGCCTTCCAGTGGAGCACGTGGGTTGAGTAGAGCCTCAGCACAACTGTGAATAATAAGTACCAAGAAATGCAGTGCATGTAACTGCCACTTGATGGCCACCAGCTGCCTATGAAGATCCAGAGAAAAGGAAGGCACTTAGTTCTGTGTGCTCTCTCGGCCCAGCAGGTCACATTGTTTCAAACTTGAGAAGGGAGAATTGAAAGTGAGGGGGAAAGAAGGTAGAGTTTTGGAATTTGACCCTTGCTTAACCATTACACATGACAAGGAGTGGGGGAGCCAATAAGGAGAGTGAAGGTTGGGATTTTGAATGGGAGCCAAAGTTTTGTTGTATCTAGGATCGATAGTCTTCTAATTCACCTAATTCCCTTTTTTATAATAGGCACTTTAAACTTCAGAGGGACAACCCTGACACTAACTGGAAGGTAAAAGCAAAAAATGTTCATATTTTGGGGCCCCAAGAGAAACCGTAGGGAAATTGGTAATAAGTGCTCATGCTTTGTTTTCACATGCATTCCTTTTCTCTGCAGTGGCATAGAAAATGCCAGCGACATGCTTCTAGCAAAAACCACCTGCTCTCTCTCATTACTGTAGTCTAGAGTTAACATCTAAAAAAGAAGTTACACTGTAGAATTACTGAATCTATCCTCCAAATAACCCCACAAATTTGGTCTCTTGCTAGAAGCATTTAAACACAGGTGGGCTACAAATGTACATAAGAGATAAACTTAACAGTGACGTTCAAAACTAAATTGTGATCAGAGAACCTTAACTGGTCCCCAGTATGCTGACTTTCTAAACAATCAAATCTTCTGTTACACGATCATAGCAAATTACTCTGTTTTCCAGTTGTTAGTAAGCCATTAAGGTTTTCGTCACATAAAAATGTATGTCTGGGCCAACTGAATTGGTTGTGTAGTAAATGCCACCTCACTAGTCTGAATTGTTAAATGTATGATAAAGTATTTGTAAATCTGTCCTAAAAATGAGTCCAGTGGCACCTTAAAGACTAACAGATTTATTTGGGCATTTCGTAAAAAACCCACTTCAGGTGCATGAAGTGAAACTTACTGATACAGGCATAAGTATACTGGCACATGAAGAGAAGGGAGTTACCTTACAAGTGGAGAACCAGTGTTGACAAGGTCAATTCAGTCAGGGTGGATGTGGTCCACTCCCAATAATCGAGGAGGAGGTGTCAATACCAAGAAATACTGGTTCTCCACTTGTAAGGTAACTCCCTTCTCTTCACGTGCCAGTATATTTATGCCTGAATCTGTAAATTTTCACTCCCTGCATCTGAAAAAGTGGGTTTTTACCCACGAAAGCCTTTGCCCAAATAAATCTTAGTCTTTAAGGTGCCACTGGACTCCTCATTGTTTTTGTGGATACAGACTAACACATTAGAATCTCTTCCACTGCCACTGCAATTCTAGTAATTTGTCAGAACTACGTTTTCTGAGGGGAGACAATTGAGTAGTGTTAGGAAATAGCTTAACATAAACAACACACCGTGACCTGTAGAGTACATGCTGGATGGTTTCACATTTAAAACTGTCAAACACACGAGAAGGAAAAATGCAATTGTTAGTTCAGAGTTTTATTGGAACCGGAACTTTTCTACCAGTTCTGGTGTAAAGCTTCAAATATTTGAATGTCTTTCATAAAAGTGGAGATAATTTACTAAGAAATCAGGCTCGTTAGATTCTCCTCAGTTAATTCTATACATAGAACTCAGTCTTCATCAGCTATGTTGTTTAATTTCTTTTGTGATTAGTGTCCATCACTAGTATGTTTGCATTCACTGCAACTAGCTGAACCCATGGATTTACTTGAAAATGCCCACTCACCATACAGTACTTCCAAGTTCAGGGTCTTGTTATATAGGAAAGAATCAGGTACCTAGTGTTTCTACAGTAAGTTATTGTAAAGAAATTATGGTATTGCTAACTTTGCTGAACAATTCTGTGTTGGATGTGTTTTAGGGAACAGAAAGCTGGTGTTATGTGAGTCTCCTTTAATGAAAAAACTTTAGTAAAATCATGGCTGTAATTGGTTGCAGGGTTTTACTGATTTGCCTCTTTCCTGATAAGAGAGGTGACTTGTTGCTGAGTTATATGGTAACTTCTGTTCCTCTCCAATTTTATATAGCTGCCTGAAGACTTTACTGTGGTGTATGGTGAAGCAGAAGGTGAACTTTCTGTAGGGGGAGTCTTCTTAAGAATCTTTATTGCCCAGCCGGCCTGGGTTCTACGAAAACCTAGAGAATTTCTTATTGCACTGTTGGAAAAATTCACTGAACTGCTGGAGAAAAATAACCCCCATGTAAGAAGCCTTTGTAGCTATGCTTTCAAAATTGTGATCAACATATAGTAAGGGCAAAGTTGGGCAAGTTTCAGAGCAATAATGTAAGATGCTAATTAGCATTTGGTTAACTTTGCTTCTGTCTTGCTGTCTTGCTTCTGTCTTGTATTTCTGCTTGCAGTGGTGGTAGCCGTTTCCTTTCCAACATAGAAATAGCTTTAAATCTTATTTCTGATTTTGTGCAAAAGCACTTAGATATGATGAAGCGCTTTAAAAATACTAAATAAGCAAACAATTAGAATTTGAATGCCTTCAATCAAGAGTCCCTGTCTTTTGATTGCTCCTTTAAGTCCTATTGGAGTTTTAGCTCAGGGTATTGACTGGGGAATGCAAATCCAAGATCGTTCCGCAAACATTCTGTAACTTCATGGCTTGCTTGGAGGAAAACTGCACCTGTCTAGCTCAACCTAACAGTACAAAAAATCACAGGAAAAGCACTTGCCAACATAAACTGCCACATTAAGAGCAGGTTAGAAATGGACATTCAGTTTGTGCCGCTGGCCTCCCATACTGCTGTTGACCCTGTTACATCACTGCTGAGCAAGGTTGCCTCCCCCAGCACTCAGCTCAGTGTAAAAAGAATTATCCATTTTTAGCTTATTCAGAGGATGAGCAAAATCATTAATTGTTCTTGAAACTCTGTGAGGGAAGGCAATGGTTCAGTGATATCAAATTTGACTTTTTTAATAATTCCCTGGACACTGTCTGGAGGAACTCAGGTAGGCTGAAGCCCATGCTGGCTCAGTTACTTCTACTCTACTTTTTTTAAATGAAGCAATGTATTCAGTGAGTTTATGCAAACTTGTGTTTTTTGTTAATAGAGATGCATTCTTCCCCCCCCTCCCCCCCAAAATGTACTGGCTTTAAATCATTGTAGAGATCAATATGCATCTGTAATACTTCGTAACTTCTGACTTTCCACAGATCTGAAACAGCAAGTACTTGCACTGGGTTTCTTTAATGTACTAGCTAATTTTGACCTGGAAAATTAATAATTTAATGCAAAGACTTGTATGCTTTCACAGGGGGAAACATTAGAAACTGTAACAACGGCAACCGTGTGCCTCTTCAGCACTCAGCCTCAGCTAGCAGATCAAGTCCCACCACTTGGTCATCTCCCCAAGATTCTCCAGGCTCTAAATCACAAGAACAATGCTATTCCTAAAAGTGCTGTTCGTGTCATACACACGCTGTCTGATAATGAGGTACCACATTTAAGGTTTTCTTTTAGATGGAATGTATATACTAAGTGTATATGGCATGTACGTTCATACCAACTTAGGGCTTGTTTACCTGGCCCAACAAAGCACTCTAGAGGGATGCGATTTGTAGAGCACTCTAACTGTCACACTTAGACCTGGCTGACGCACTCTAAAACGTACTAGTTTGTGGTAATGTAGTGTTAATACAAGCCAGGTACCTTTTGGAGTGTGCCAGCAAGGTCTACACGGGGTAATCGGAGCACAACATGTTGGAGCGCTTTACCACGACCTGTAGACAGGCCCTTAATTACTTTTGTGGCGAATAAATCTTCGGAGAACTCTCCTAATAGCCATACTGGTTACCTATGTGGTATTTCACCTCCACATTCTTAAAACTAAGCCAACATAGCTTCTAATGATAGGTGGGTTTTTCTTCTGTGTTTGCTGTATTACTGTGGTTGATTGATTAGTAAGTGGTTTTAATTCATCCTAATTATGGATAAAAGCATCCAGCAAACGTCTGCTGCAACAGTTGGGGCCTGCTGCTACTATTGTGAAACATGTAAAACTCCAGGAAAATGTGAAGGGGACAGTTGGATATCTGCAGTTTACCATCACGGTAGATGTAGAAGTTACAATAGTACTCATGATTTGAATTTTAGATTAAAAATACAATCAATACAGCACAAATGTTTTTCCTTCTCTATGTACAGCTTTGTGTTCGAGCAATGGCATCACTTGAGACCATTGGCCCTTTGATGAATGGAATGAAAAAGCGATTGGATACGATTGGTCTAGCCTGTGAAGCACTTAATCGAATGTTTCAAAAGGAGCAAAATGATTTAGTAGCCCAAGTAAGCAAGCTGTTCTAAAGAAATGGTATAAGTACTTGCATACCTGAGTATGAGAAGTATTAGTATTAGTTCAGAAGGTGTGCAAGAACTGTGTCCTGTGATTACTGACTACTTTAGAGTGCTAGATGGTGCTCACTTCTGTCTTGCCTATTAACTTGTCTATTTTCCCATTGTCGGTCTAGTACTATTAAAAGTCCTGGTTTGATAAAGCTAGAATCTGAAGTCCCTCACCCATAGCTCAGAACTGCAGTACAGGCTTCCCCAGGCTCTTTGGACAACATACTTAGACTTTATTGTAAAGCTTCTAAGGTGAGCGGGTAGCTCATGACTTGCATTCTCTAACTTCTAACGGTAGGAAAAAAAAAGGTGTCCGTAGTGCTTGCTTCAAGGATGTGGACCAGGAGCAGAACTGCTAACTCACTTCATAATTGTCACCGAGTAGCTTAGTGTCTTCCGAGTTTCATTGACATCATTGTATTTTCTTTTTTTCCTGGCATTTTTATCTTGTCTGCAGCAGTATGAGCTTAGCTGTTTGCATACATGTACTGACCTGTCTTCAGAAGTAGGTGTAATGGAGCCATTCAGAGTATTGTGGATCTTCAAAAGAGAGATCCTGTTTTTTTCAAAAAGACCAAAAAAAAAAAACAAACCTTTTTAGTGCAACAACTGTTCTAAAGCAGAGTGAAGTGAGCAATCAAACACTGGTAAAAGTCCATTCAATTCAAATGTTCTCAAAGTCCATAGTATTAAGTATCTCCAATAATTTTGCTTTGTAGGCTTTGAAAGCAGATTTGGTTCCGTATCTCCTAAAATTGCTTGAAGGTGTTGGCCTAGAAAATTTGGAAAGCCCATCTGCCACGAAGGCTCAGATAGTTAAAACCTTGAAGTCTATGACTCGCAGCCTACAGTATGGAGAACAGGTAAGTACTTACTAACAATAGGGTGACCAGATGACCCAATTTTATAGGGACAGTCCCGATTTTTGGGGCATTTTCTTATATAGGCTCCTAATAACCCCTCACCCCCTGTCCCGATTTTTCCCACTTGCTGTCTGGTCGCCCTAACTAACAATCTTCTGAATCGTTGGGCTTGAGAAAGCTTAATCGTTATATACACAGATACAGTTTTGAGCCAGTATACCTGAGAGCATGTCTCCCAGCCTAACCTTTATTGACGTGCTTAAGCTGTGTCAACTAGTGGTCTATGTTAAGTGGCAGAGTATCCCAGATTCACAGCTTTTAATGAAAAAAGAACAGGAGTACTTGTGGCACCTTAGAGACTAACAAATTTATTAGAGCATAAGCATATGCATCTGAAGAAGTGGGCTGTAGCCCACGAAAGCTTATGCTCTAATAAATTTGTTAGTCTCTAAGGTGCCACAAGTACTCCTGTTCTTTTTGCTGATACAGACTTACACAGCTGCTACTCTGAAACCAGCTTTTAATGAGTCAGTCAATCCATATCTTCCTATGAAGGGAAGATCAGGAGCAGAGGATGAGACTTGTAGGCCACCAGACAAACTATAGAAATAGCGTCTGAGAGGCCTAGAGTGCCAGGAAGGCGGCTGACATCTGAAAGTAGATAGGCAAGACTGATGCACAGGTGTTCTCGGAGCCTGTACTGCAGTGGGTGAAGAGTAAAATATCTGGAGAACTGCAGCTTGAAATTGGATTCTTGAAAATTCATCTGCACAGAGCATGCTTTAGAGTTGAGACCTAAAAAATAAATTGTCCAAGTAACACAGATTCCTCTGACCAGTTGAGACAGTGTGTACGTTCCCACTCCCACAGCAATACTAAAATCAGAATCTTGTTCATACATCCCTCTGGTTCAGTTAGTCCTGGGTCCTTCTTCCATCCTCGTTCAAGACTATCAAGTACTATCCAGATTGATGTTCTGATTCTGCCGCAAGGCAACAGTTCTGCTTCTCAGGCTATCTGGCATATGAGGCAGGAGGCTGCTACCATTGCTTCTGCTCTCCTTGTTGACCAACTGAATGGGTGAGGGAAGAGAAGCACTAGGGAGAAATTCAAGCTGTTCAGTAGCACTAAATCTTCTTGGGATATCCATGCTTGTATGTTAACCCCCACCCGAACAGCGACCAACTGTTTACCCTGTGTAATAGTTGTGGTTTTGGGTTAGGATTGTGTATGCCTATTTGGATACTTAAGTGTTCATTTTTATAGATCTAGTCAATTTCTAAAAACTGACCTTACCACCATTAGTAAAGAGTAGAATGTTTCCATCCAGCTATTGTAAGCAGTTATTAAATGTAGACACTTACCAGCTCTTTATGTTATAGGTAAATGAAATCCTGTCTCGTTCCTCTGTGTGGAGTGCCTTCAAAGATCAGAAACATGACTTGTTCATTTCTGAGACACAAACAGTAGGATACCTCACAGGTCAGCAACACTTATTTCAGATGAGAGTTGTAACCTTCACTTCACTGCTACTGTTTCAAATGAACCTTGAAATATGCCTGAATAGAGCTGAGAAACTTGATTCATTGTTTAAGGGTGTGGTGGATACATCCTCTATCCTCCAAAGTTTTGCTGCCATCATGTGGCCATTTCGTTGCACTATACTAACGCTATGAAGTACTGTTGTTTTTCATTTTATACTGTTTGATGTCTTCTGCTAACATGGGTAGGCCATATCTGTTGTTGTTAGCCCATGGCTGGCGCATACCTGAACATATATTTCCGAGGAATCCATTACTATGGTTTTTAGTGTTTAAAAATAAGTGTATTGGGCTTTATAAGACTTCTTAAGCTTGCAGATTTTCCTACCAATAGCAAATAGTCCTCACAGTGCTCTGTGGTGATACAGCTAAAGTTGTTCCAGCTCCCGCTGGCTGTTGTACTTAAATATCACAGGCAAAGTTCTCATAAGTGCCTAAGAGCATAGTTCATTGTGGCTTCATCACTTCTAGTTGTGTGGGCTCTAGTCTCCATTTTTCAAATGGCATAATTTTTGTTCAAAAGCAAATTTTGCCTTTTTGTGACTTGGATTTATCAAGAAATACAGTGTTACCTGTTCACACTGTGCAAATATTTGATTAATTTATTGAGTCCTGAAAGCTCAAAATTATACTGAAGCAGCATACTTGTATTCTGAAACCTGTAACTTTGTGGTAGGAAGAGTTCAAACTTTGAGAAACTTGCATGGCTAGATTTTTCATTTTGATAAGACATACTGTATTATACTGTGGTTTCCTTCATGGAGTCCAAAGCTAAACTTATTTTATTTAACAAACAATGAGTTAGTTCAGTTTTAGTTGATGTTGAACATTTCTACATAACCTACAAACTGTCCACAAGCTGTAACAGGTTTCTTCTCTTCTCTTTGATTGCTGATAAAAGCAACCTAGAACACTGTTAGGAAATTTCTCCACTAAAATAAATTATTCAAAACCGAGGGAAAGGCCAAAAGGTTGATGTGAGATTTTAATTTTTAAGACTTCTGATTTTGAAGGACTTCATTAAGCCTTTTCTCCTTAAGTCAAATATGACTAAGCTTTTCCTCACAGTCCAGGGAACTTGCATGCCTCTCCCCAGATAAGCACAGATTTAGTCACACCTTCTCTCTACCTGATGTGGTCATCAACCCTCACTTGTGAATTAATACTGACTAGATTATTCACACATTAAGACAAATGCATAGAAAGGAAAGGCTCTGATATTTCTGATTATATTTCCAGATAAATCTCACTGAGCCCTTTTGGCTAATTTAAGGTTAAGAATGTTATGGCCTAGGACAAGTTCTCAAACTGGGGGTCAGAACCCCTGAGGGGATCACGAGGCTATTACGTGGGGGGGTCACGAGCTGTCAAGGGTCACCAGTAAAAAAAGTTTGAGAGCCACTGGCCTAGGAGCAGATTCTTAGCATTTGTTGGGCTGTAGGAGAATACCATTATTTGAACAGGAGAACACTAATTTTGTGGTTTGTTTGCCATACGTGAAAAGGGCAAAGCACTTCTTAGTCACACGGGATGTTCAAGACTGTCTAGCTCAGGGGTGGGCAAACTTTTTGGCCTGAGGGCTTAATCAGGTTTCTGAAATTGTATGGAGAGCCAGTTCGGGGAGGCTGTGCCTCCCCAAACAGCCAGGCGTGGCCCGGCCCCTGCCCTTATCCAACCCCTCCGTGCCCACTTCTCACCCACCCCATGGGACTCCTGCCCCATCCAACCTCCCCGTTCCCTGGCAGCCCCCCAGGGACCCCTGTCCCATCCACCCCCCTGCTCTCTGTCCCCTGCCAGCCCCCGGACCCGCTGCCCCATCCAACCACCCCTTCTCCCTGACTGCTCCCGGACCTCTCCCAATCATCTCCCCCCGACCCATCCAAACCCTCCTCTCCTCCTTGACTGCCCCCCACCCCCCCCAGGACCCCTGCTCCCATTCAACCCCCAGTTCCCCACCCTCTGACCGCCATGACCCCTATCCACACCCCCAGCCCCTGACCACTCCCCAAACTCCCCTGCCCTCTATCCAACCACCCCCTGCTCCCTTACTGCTCTGCCTAGAGCACCGGTGGCTGGCGGTGTGGCTGCACCAGGACGGGCAGCTGCGCCGCGCAGCAGAGAGCACCAGGTCAGGCCCCTGCTCTGCAGTTGCGCTGCCCCAGGAGCTCGTTCCTCCACTGCCCAGAGCATTGTGCCGGCAGCACAGTGAGCTGAGACTGCGGGGGAAGGGGGAACAGCGGGGGAAGGGCCGGGGGCTAGTCTCCCGGGCCAGGAGCTATGGGGCCGGACAGGACAGGCCCGCGGGCTATCGTTTGCCCACCTCTGGTCTAGCTATTTCCTACTCCATTTCTTTTGGTAAATGGTCTCTGCTTTCTTTCGGCTATCAGCGAGACATCAGAACCAATGTGGTTCGTTCCATGCATTGGTAGACTTCCTCCTGATGGATTCATTGCTCTTTTGCTAATTTTTGCTGAATAGAGTCCTACAGTATTTTATACCAAAGAAATCCTATAGTAAAAGTGTTAGCTGACTTCAGCTGTTTGGGGGCGGAGGGAGTGAGGGAGGGACCCAGACAACTTATATTCTTTCTGGACAAATCAAGTAACCTCTCTCTGCGTTTCTTGTTTGTAGCATTGGGCAATTCTTAAATGACAGGGGTGAGGCTAAATTCCTTATGCTTGTAAAGTGCTTTCTGATCATAGGAGGGAAGACTTTATAGAAATGATAACCTACCCATAAACTCTGAGCATTTCTCTATACTCAGCGCTTGTCTACACTTAGATTGCTGTAGCACTTTGTGAAGATGCTATCTACGCTGACACGGGAGAGCTGCTCTCATTGGTATAGATACACCACCTCTCCAAGAGGCAGTAACTATGTCGACCGGAGAAACCCTCCCGTCGACATAGCATCGTCTACACTGGGAGCTTGGTCAGATTAACTGCATTGCTCAAAGGTATGGGTTTTCCACACCTCTGAGCGACGTAGTTACAGTCCTGTAAATCTGTAGTGTAGACCAGGGCTGACAGTATTCTGCCCTATCTTTGCTTCAAACTGCTTCGCTGTCTGTCCTTCCCTTACAACTTCCCTTGCTTATTTCTTTTTCTCTCAGGTGTCTCTTCTCCTTCCCTTCTAACTGGTAGCAGTCCCCTTCACCTCAGAAGTGGGCTTTAGATGTGCTCTGCCAGGCAGCTTGCTAACGTCTGTGTAGCTCTCTAATGCAGGTAGATATCATTTTGCTAAATGCATGTTCCATTCACTGCACTCCTAGTAACTGACTTATACGCTCTTTTAGATGCATGCTATACAATAGAAGCAAGCGTGTAGTCTCCTCAAAATATTGTACAGGGGTGCAAAATACTATACAGACTACTAAACTGCTGCAATTGTACTTACAACTTTTGGAACAGTAACTTGCTCCTCCTAGAAGATACCTTGCTGAATGATGGTGTAAACATATAGACTAAACCATTCCTGAAGGAATTTATTGGAATATTCTTTCTGGGGGGAAAAAACTTGTGGAACAAATGAATTGGATTAGTATGTTGAATCTGTTAGGGTTCACGTGATTTTGAGTCCAGTCCACTGCTTTGTGCCAGTAGGCTAAGGTGTATATCCACCAATTGGTTTGTGAAACAAGTATACCTTGCATATATACAGTAATGGAGTTAAGCTTTATTCAGAAATCCCTAAGTAGCAGGTTGCCAAAAATTAACTTTTCTTCATGGCCAAGTGGTTTTTTTCATGGCTCTTCTTGAAAGGTGGTGTGCACTTTGGTTTCCTCATGGCACACGTTTGCCTTTTTCTTCTGAAATGTAAAACCGCATGGCTGTCAGTGTGCTGTAAGGAAACACTATTGCGTTTTGAGAATAGAACTTTAGATTTCAGTATTTATGTAGGTGATGGGAAATTAAATGGATACGTTCATTGATGATTTGTGTGACAAGTTCTAACTCCTTGAATATAGGGTAACAAAAAGCCATATAACTTCAAAAACAAAGGGGTTTTGTAGGATTTTTTGTTTTGAAAAAGCCCTATGGATCCTTGCACTTCCCCTGCCCTACAACCAGCTTCTTTTCACCAATCTGTGCTTTGCACACTTCATCCTCCAGTTGATTTTGCTTTTATATCAACTTTTCATGAACATGAAAGTGGACTACTTTCTACCTCAGTTTACTCACAAGATTCATGAAGGGTGTGATGCATTTGGATCACCTCAAGACACAAGAGGTGTCATAAAAATGTAATGTCCTTACTTGGCTACTGTTCTTGAGTCACCCAGATCCTATCTATGAGTCCAGGTTTCTCATGTGGAAAAATTTAGTCTTTGTGGCAGTGACTTTAGCTTCAAGCTCCAGTGACCAATCCACTGTAGACTAAGGTTACTGTTAAAAGGGAAGGAGTGCAGATCCGTTAAACTCTGATCCAAACAAGAATTACAGGGACTTTCCTTTTCTTCTGAGGAGATGGAACATTAATATTCACTTTCTTCAGGCTTGGCAGTGCTGTTTGTATTCTGAATGCTTTCTGCCTTTTAAGTGAAAAAGAAGCACTAGGAGTTGCGCTATGCCATCTCAACAGGGATAGAAATATTGCCAGCTAGTGAGACAGTTTAATGGCTCCATCCCTCCAAAGAATGGAAGTTCCTGCTAGTCGTATCTGAAAGCATACCCTCACTCTGGTGAGGGTATCTGGTTATAACAGGGGTTGGCAACCTGCGGCACGCGTGCAGATTTTTACTGGCCTGCTGCTGCCAGCTGGGGTCCCGGCTGCCTGCCCCGCTCAGCCCACTGGCATCCTGGGTGAACAGAACCCCTGGCCGGCAGCAGGCTGAGCAGGGCAGGCAGCCAGGACCCCAGTTGGCAGGAGCCGGGGGACGGAACCCCAGACCAGCAGTGTTCTGAGCCGTTCAGCGAACTGCCAGTCTGGGGTCCCAGCCATCGGCCCCGCTCAGCCTGCTGCCGGCGTGGGATACCAGTCGCCCGACCCGCTCACCTCGCTGCTGGTCTGGGGTTCCAGCTGCCCGTCTCCCTGCCAGCCGGGGTTCAGGCCTCCGGCCCTGCTCAGCCCTCCTGGGGAACTGGCAATTAGCCCAGGGCTCTGCTCCTGGCCTGGTCCCAGCGCTCTGCAGCCCTTCTCAAAAATTACACTACAGTTAGCTTAAAAACCTTAAACTTTGTATATTACAGTAATGGTTAAAAAATGTATAACGTTAATAAATACATAGTCTTGATGAAACAAAGTAGTTGCACTTATGTGCCTGTGCTTAATTTGTGTTTTTGATTTACCTTCTAAAAAAATCTTGCATGTCTCGCACCCTCAGAAAGGGCATCTCACACCCCTAGGGAGGGGATGCGTGCACCCCAGGTTAAGAACCACTGCACTAAACTGATAAGATCTGCATTTTAAATTAATTTTAAATGAAGCTTCTTAAACATTTTAAAAACCTTGTTTACTTTACATACAACAATAGTTTAGTTCTTCTATATAGACATAGAGAGAGACCTTCTAAAAACGTTAAAATGTATGACTGGCACGCGAAACCTTAAATTAGAGTGAATAAATGAAGACTCGGCACACCACTTCTGAAAGGTTGCCGACCCCGGGTTATAAAATATCTGAATACTAGTTGTCATTAGCAGCAAAGACTCCTGTGGCACCTTATAGACGTTATTGGAGCATAAGCTTTCGTGGGTGAATACCCACTTCATCGGATGCATGTATTCACCCACGAAAGCTCATGCTCCAATACGTCTGTTAGTCTATAAGGTGCCACAGGACTAACACGGCTACCCCTCTGATAGTTATCATTAGGTCACTTTATTTTGTCAGTTTCTCTTCCATTTGGCTGGAATTGATTTTTCTGGGGGTTTTTTTGGTTTGTTCCTTGTTGTCTAGGGGTACTCAGCGCATTAGATTTATTAAACTTCAGACTCTCAAATATATGAACATGCAATCTCTGCTTCCTTAAGCACAAATCCTCGGAATTTCCTAGGCTCTCGGACTACAGCTATAAATGAGATTTATCCTCTATTCCTAATGGCAAGTGTTAAAAATAAAAACCATAAAACAGATGATCTCCTTCTTAAGGTTAACAAAACTATATAAGGTCAAACAAACTGTGTCTCAGTATTTTCAAAGATGACAATTTTAACAAGGGTGATTCTGAGTAATAAGTATAGAGAACAGCCATTTCATTATATTAAAACTAATTATCAGTATTTTTTTCTTTCTCTCTTTCCTTTCCTCCCCAGGCCCTGGAGTTGCTGGCTACCTTACTGCAGGAACGACATCCTCTGTAATGCCCAGTGTACCACCCCCTGTAGACAATGAATTGGGAGATACCAGCTAAGGGATTTGAAATACCCATGAAAGACTTTTAAAGGCAGATTGGCCAGTGATGAGGAACAGCACTTTCCTCCGTCTGATGCTTTGAAATGAACTCTTACTGCCTTTCCAATTGTTTCCTGACAGTGTTATTCCTTTTTCTATGAATATATTTTTTTTAGGGGGAAAAAAGTCAGTGAGTCTGTCACATTGTAACATAAGAAAGCACTCTAAGGATCAGCCCAAATGAGTACACAAGAATTTTTTTTCTTGTTGTACGTAAGCACATTTTGTTCCTTTCTATTTGTTTACAAGACTGTGAATCAAACAACTTTTTCCTAGTTTTTATATTTTATGAATTAGCATGACTGGAGTTGAACTACAGTCTAGAAGAATTGGACTAAGTCACTTGACCCCCACCATCCCCACTAACAGGGCATTTTCCTCCTCTGCTCCAAGTCCTGACATGATCATTCTCATTGAACAATGACTTACTAGAGGTTTGTCCCTGCACTGGTTCACTGATGTCCTTAATCATTAACATTATCTTCCTGAGATCAAACCGCATTAGACACTTGTATGTATAACTGGCTTTACCAAATTGAAAACACTTCAGCAAAAAAAAAAAAAAAAAAAGTCAACCTGGTATGTAAGAACCTAGTGTAATTGTGAAATGTTCTATACATTATCCAGTATATAAAAGCTTTCTATATTGAATGTACATTATACAGATCACTCATATGTACATAAAAATTTTAAAAATAAAGGGAATTGAGAGCCTTGTTAATGAGACAAAAAGCTTTTCTATTAATGGAATGTTTCTTCCTTCTTGGAAATGATTAGAATTCTAGCGCAGCCAGCTAGACCGTACTTCTGAGAGAGGGGTGTTCTTGAGTGACTGGAAAAAATGTACTGAAGGAATTCGTGTATTCTAAGTATTTTATCACCCAGAAAATGTCTGACAAAGGAGAAAGTCCTATATCCTGGACACTAAACTAGAGCAAATTCTAGAGTAATATGTAAAAACTCAGATAGTAACATACTCTAACTTATAAATGCAGATAGAGGTGTAAAAACTGATCATATTCTTCCATTTCTGGTATTTAACAGAACAAATATTTCTAGTGGGTGCTGGTGGAATGCAATAATCAGCCAATCCCCAAGGAAAGAGTCCAGAAAATATTAAGCAGGTGTCTGTTAGTGCAATTCGGATAAATAATGCAGCACAAGTCAAAATTATATTGCCCCTTTGATCTTTTAATTATACAAAAAAGTACTGGGTCACCACAGCCTGGAGCTGTGGTGATGCAGTCCAATACACAGCTAAACACTATGCATAACCTCAGTCATTAGCAATGTTAGCAACATTGACCTTCCATATTCATTGTTAAGTTCAGCTGGGTAAAGTGTCATTATTATGGCCATAACTAAAAAATGGATGAAATTTTACCTTTGTCTGTAAACATGTGCACATGAGGAAAGAATCTGTCCTTTAATATTCAGTGGTATGGTTTTGCTGAGGTCACAATCTGGTCTACTGAAGACACATGCCATTGGCATAGGGGATGGCTACCTCTAAGCTACAAGCTTGGGTATCATCCCTCTGCCTGTGTATAGACTCTCATCAAGCTAGCAGAGTATAAGTAGCAGTGTACACTTAATAGCATGAGTAGCAGCAATGGAGGCTTTGCTGAATGAATACCCACATTCTGGACTGAGTTTGTGTGGCCTGCAATGCTTGCTCCCTAACTAATAGTTCCTTCTAAAACTTGATATGTTAATAAGTGATGCGTAGTAAAATCAATATTCAATGTCATATATGATGCCTGTCTGTCACTACACTGCTGAAGAGCTGCAGAAAGTGTTTCTTTACAACCAGCCAGAACAAGGCTAGAATCTGAGAGCAAGCAAGAGCTTTCTCTTGTTTCCTTAATTCTCTCTCTTCCCTCCCCCCTCCCCCCAACTCCTGCAGACTTGACTTTACACAAGGTATAGACAATTATTACTTGTCAGTGGTGAGCTGGATCGTTCGGTAGATTTAAGGCATTTTTGGCTTGTGCTACGAGCAACCCTTATCTAAGATTTTTGCCTTTAAGAATGACCTAAAAGAAATGTAGAAGCAGCAAAGAGTCCTGTGGCACCTTCTAGACTAATATGTATAGGACCATGAGCTTTCATGGGTGAATACCCACTTCTTCGGATGCACTCACGAAAGCTCATGCTCCTATACGTCTGTTAGTCTAGAAGGTGCCACAGGACTCTTTGCTGCTTTTACAGATCCAGACTAACACGGCTACCCCTTCGATACTAAAAGAAATGGAGTCTCCCTAAACACTGTTGTTGATCCTTTAGCAAAGCCGCAGCATTGGACTGTTGTGGGAGAAATCTTTTATTCAGACTTATTCAATGCATTAGTGACACTTGAAATCTCAAACAGTAAACTGCAAGCTTTAGCTGGATGCAGTGCCTTAAGTGAAACCATTTCACAAACATAACGTTCAACAGAGCTTCATAGAGGCCTTGATTGAGAGCACATCAGTACAACATAACTAAGGGCTTGATAAAGTAACCTTTCAGATTAGTAGCTGGAAGATTAACTGGAAAAATGTTATTTAGCAGCTTAGGACTCAGGTACCTCTAAGCAAAACAAATTCAAGTTACCCTTGAACTATTAAACTTATCAGTGTAGAATGTAGAAAATTTACCAAAATGTTAATATTAAAAATATAGGTAATTTTAGTTCAACTACCCTCAGTATTGCCCCCCCCCCAAATCATTCAGAGATTCCTTAAACAGAAGTAATGCTATTGTACAATTAGACTAAACTTTATTACATTTTTGAGGTCAGTTGCTTGGCTTGGTCCCATAGTTCCAGTTTTGCAATTGCTGAGAGGTGAACTTCATCAGGCCCATCAGCTATTCGTAGGGTCCGAATAAAGGCAAACCTGTGTAAGATGATGATCTGAAATTAGCGTGTATTCTAGAGCCTGCAGTGCCAGCATCTAATAGTGTGGGTTGGTAATGTGACAGCAAAAAATGCACCCCAAGATTTTCTTTTATAGTTATGTCTTCTCAGTAAAAACTGAAAGTAGGCTGTTTCCTTAATACATGAAATAAGGAAACTTGTGTTGCTAGAATTGTTTGACTGAACAGAACTGGTTAGGGGGAAGGAGCCACTCTTAATGAGCAGCACTAGCCTAGAAGAAACAGGAGTCAATCCAAGCTGGAAATTCTTCCTCAAGCCTAAATCCAGCTAGGAACCCAGTAGCTTTTTTTTATGCATTTACAAGATCGGAGCACGTGGAAAAGCCAGCGTCAAACTGATTTAGGAAGCAAGCCCTTCCACCTCTGCTGGCAATTGCCTGGGGGAAGAGCCTATCCTATTTGCACTGCCAGATGATGACTCAGTTTTTACTGTAATGTAAGCAGCCTGTTTAGAGATTTCAGATACACAGAGCCCTGAAGTTAAAATATCAGGGGACCTCAGGAGGTCATCTATTCCAACCCCCTACTCAAAGCAGGACCAATCCCCAACTAAATCCTCAAATGGCCCCCTTAAGGATTGAACTTATGACCCTGGGTTTAGCAGGCCAATACTCAAACCACTGAACTATCCCTCCCACCACAAGTTAACTGGTGCTATGTTGGGAATAGAGCCATTTCTCCTTCTACAACTCTTAAGTACCATTTCCTTTTCACTACACCCAAGCTGCTACAGTTCCCTTGGGTATCAACTGTAGTAATGCTAGCTGCTGTTTTTAGTTCCCCATGTAAGTCATCTATAGACTTGTCTGCTACTGCTTCTGAGCAACTGGATCTGTCCTTTCACCGCAAGCAGTAGCTGTTATGTTGTCAGAGAGAGGTCCTCAATCATGGGTGGTT
Source organism: Trachemys scripta elegans (assembly GCF_013100865.1). Taxonomy (NCBI): domain Eukaryota; kingdom Metazoa; phylum Chordata; order Testudines; family Emydidae; genus Trachemys; species Trachemys scripta. The sequence goes on from NC_048299.1 coordinate 76,984,910, forward strand.
GGGGGGGGGGGAGGAGTAGTGACCTTTAGGGGGATGGAACCAGCACCTTTAAAATGACCAGCACCAAGGTGAAAGGTGTGTGTGTACACATTGCCATTAGCCACTGTGGTCTGGCCCCTGTCAGCTGACTATTTGACTGCAGTGTAGCTGTTCAGGCTTGGGCTGTAGTCTGTGCTCTGGGACCCTCCAGCATCTTACACTGTAGTTAAATAGCCTCTTAGTGGAAGCCAGCTGGGATGGGCTCCCCTAATTGCAGTGCAGAGCACATCACACTCTGGTCATGCAACCTCATGTCTGGCCCCTAGACAGGGAGAACTACACTTAAGTCTCACTTCTAACTCTGGAAATGCACTGTTATATTACAGTACTACCTGGATGACCCATGGGGACTAGGCTCCCTCCCATGGTGATGGGTATTATACAAACAGGTCTTGAAGCAGGGGCTGTCTTATTAAGAGGATGAGAGTGGAAACAAAGTGCCTTGCCCAAGATCACAGGGAAAGCTGGGACATGAACCAGGAATCCCCATTCTATTGCACTGGTCTATTCTCAAATGATGCACTATTGGCATCAGTAGGGCTTGTGTGCCTCTGAAATCAGAATTGGATTTTGGCCCATAGATGAGAGCAAACTGATATATCTAAGTCAGCTATGAGAGAAGCAATAGTGATACTGAGACAGGAGTAGCCTGTACCCATGTCTTGTAGTGGAGTGAGTCCATCACTGCTCCTTGATTGCCAAAGGATGGCATGGTATAGCTGCCTTGGCAGCTATTGCTGGCCTCTAAACTGTGACTTAGTGCTCTGATAACAGAACCTGGTACTGACAAGCTTCAGGACACTAACTATTTTTCAAACTTTTACTTAGCTGCTGGGATCATAAGTGCAGCAGGTATAAGGGATATTTTCATTGTCAACAGTAAGGTGCTCTATTGCTGAGACAAAGGGTAACATGTTAAGTCCTTAAATAAGATTGGCAAAAGCGCTCTGAACTGCCCCTGAAGACCCAGCTTTGGAAGTAAACTTTACTCTAGCGCTAGGGCAGATTCTGCTCAGATTGATTAGATTAATATATTCATCCTTTCCCCCTTACAAAGTTACTGTCTTCAAAGCTCCTCTTCTGGACTGAGCCCCCTCACGTGACAGATTAGCTGGAGTTGGTTTTAGAAAAGTGTTTGTATAAAATGTAGATTCTCCATCACTGAGTCATCAGAAGATCCAGTCTTGGTAAGACACTAGTTCAACCCCAAGTTATAGAGATCAATGCAAGAATCACTGGGTGAAATTCCAGTGCATGGTATGCAGGAAGTCCGAGTAGATTACAATATCCCTTCTGGTCTTAACTGAATAAATTTTGTTTTGTATTTCACCTCTACTCTAAAGTGGCATAATGCCTTTGAGTACAGGAGACAAAATTCTGCTTTCAAATGCAGCCCCACTGACTTCAGTGGAGGTATAAGAGTACAGCAGGGTTAGAGCTGGGCAGATAATGGATTGTTCCATTCAGGGCCGGCTCCAGGGTTTTGGTCGCCCCAAGCAGCCAAAACAAAAAACAAAAAAAGCCACGATTGCGATCTGCGGCGGCAATTCGGCGGGAGGTTCTTCGCTCTGACCGGGAGTGAGGGACCATCCGCCAAATACCTGGACGTGCCGCCCCTCTCCGGAGCGGCTGCCCCAAGCACCTGCTTGAGAACCTGGTGCCTGGAGCCAGCCCTGGTTCCATTCACTGACAGAAAAAAAAAAAAAAAAAAAAAAAAAAAAAAAAAATCATTTGGATCAAACTGAAAATGGAATTTTAAGTTTGTCAAAAATCAAAAGAGCAGCAGTATGTCTTAGCCACTGGGCTCTGGGTCATTCTGTCAAAACTGTTTCACTTATTTATAAACAGTAACGAGAGTAGGGACTTGAACCCTAGGTGAGCCCTAAATTCAAGTCCCTGTTCTAATACTAATTATTTATTTAAAAGTAAAACAGCTTCCAGGGGTCTGATTGAGAATGACCCAGAGCCCTGTGGCTAGGACATCCTGCTGCAATGTGAGACTAAAGTTCAAATCCCTCAGTAGGCAGAGGGAGGAAGTGAACCTGGATCTCTGATATCCCATGAGATTGTCCTAACCCCTGGGCTAAAGGTGATCAGGGAGCTGGCTATCTCCCCCACTCCTCAAACTTTAAAAATCTAGTCATTTGCTTTTCTGAAAATGCCTGAGGTTGAAACAAAATTTTGAGGTTGGGTCAAAATTACATGTTTTTGACATTACTAAACTACTTAGAGTAGTTTGGGGTGGTCAAAACTATCTGACAAACTTGATGAAAAGTCACATAGTTTTGGGTCTGTTGAAACTGCATTTTTTTTTAATCAAATTACTTGCCAAGAAGAAACTGCCCCGCTCCAGTCCCAGCAGAATTTGGCTCAATCCGACCTGAAATGCAGAGCCTTTTAACCAGTTTGACAAGAAAGGGGAAATACTGCTAGTGTTTGAGAAACATGGGATAGATATCCCTCCTACTCACATACGAGCCAAAGGAAAATCCTGAGAAACTCCAGCTCCTCCACAAACTTGGATTGCATAGTCCACCACTTTAAGGACAGCTCTGGGTGCAACCACCTTGATCATAGCTATCTGTATTTTAACAAAACAAACAAACCTGAATGTAGGAGTTTTCCACCATAAGGGGTGTAGGAAATGGGAATTTCCACACAGCTCTGGTCCTGTTTTTTCCACAGGCCCAGTTCCAAGAGCTGGATTGCAACAAGCTGTGCATTTGCCACAACTCAGGGACTTGGGATTGCAAGCTTCCACTCCACCTTTAATGTGACTATACCCTGACCTTCAGGAATGATCTGAGTGGCTACAAAAGATTATTCAGTCTTTGGACACACTCAATTCTTGGTCTCTCAAAGACTGCCAACTGCTTTGTTCTGTGATGGGGACACTTCTAGAAACTGGACTAACATGTCATATCAAATTTGGGCTATATTCAAATAATTGTTGCAAGGTGCTAGCTCCTAGAGAAGGGTAGGGTACTTCGCACCATGCAGGATTGTGGCATTAGAGAGGAAGGTTCTGTAACTATCCTCTAGGCCATCCAAATGCACTCCACCCCATTTATACCTTTAGGCTTAGAGTAACAAGTAATGATTTCACCTGGAACATAAATAAATATATCAGGTAAAAGATTACCAATATCCATCAATGACTGGGCATGTTTAACCTGTTCTAAGTGGCTAATAAACAGTAGTGACCAAAAATATCAAGCTTTTGCACAGGAGGGGCAAGAGAGCCCAGATTTAAGACAATGCAGTGACTCTTTGATTTCAGAATTTCCCCCGGTATTTCTTTTACTGGTTTCAGTGGGGTAAATCTATTAAGCAGAACTGATTGGAAAAGGGCAAGGAGGTGCCAGGAAATTAAAAAACAAAACAAAACAAAACACCCAAGTTCTATTTTTCAAAACACAGCAAGTTCGCCATTTCTTTTTGGCAACTGGAAAAAAAATCTTGTTAAAAAATAAATGAAAAATTGAATTTTCTGTGAAAGTGTGCTCTTCCATAAACAGGCTGGGGTTTGTCAAAAAATTTCCACCAGCTCTATTAAGATAGGAGCGAATCCTGAAAGTGGGTCCTTTATTACTTTAATTTTTTCCCTCAATGACCAAAAAAACCCAAAACCCCAACCCTGCTTACCTCTTTCCTTGCTTGTGCACTGCCCTTGGTATCAATGCTGCTGGCTGCTTTCAGTGTAAGCAATCGGGCCTGCTCAATAGCAATGCGGCTTTCAGCAATCCAATGGGCAACAACCTCCTGTAGAGACATAAAGAGAAAACTGGGGGCATGAAACAGACCAACATCATCCGGGTTTCCAGAACAACCCTTTGCCTCTCTTCAGGGCCAGCTCTAGGATTTTTGCCGCCCCAAGCGAAAACAATTTTGGCCGTCCCGCCCCCCGCGTTTTTTTCTTACCCCACCCCCGACCCCACCTCAACTCTGCCCGTTCCCCAAATCCCCAGCCCTGCCTCCTCCCCCCAGGCTCTCAAGCCTAGGAGGGAGGGAGACAGAGGGAGAAGCAGCGCGTGCGCCGTGGCCACTCAGGGTCTCCCCCTCCCTCACAGGCTCTCAAACCCGGGAGGGAGGGGGAGATCCCAAGTGGTCGCGGCGCACGAAACAGCTGATTCGCGCGCCGCTGCTCCCCCTCCCTCCTGGGTTTGAG